>NC_134785.1:54854407-54856907 GCF_046742065.1 Oratosquilla oratoria | reverse complement strand
TATTTTAATTATATGGGCAACAGAAAAATTATTGTTTCATTGTGGGCCATGGGCTCAAAAAAAAAAAAAAAGGTTGAAAACCATTGATATAGCCCACACTTAAACAATGCTTGAATTCAAACCTAACATGTGATAATTGGAAACCAAGGATATATATTAAATTGGAACTGTACATGAAAATGAGGCTAGAAATAATACATTGGAGAATAGGAGAAGGGACCTAACGGTCGCTGTTCCTTCTCTGTATACTACAATTAGTTAAATACGAGTACACGCACATATACAGCATTATCTATAGATCAGGACTTATATGAGCTCTGAGCTCTCATCTGTCTTGCACACGTTGCATATCAACAGTCTGCGTGCATACCAACCAGCACCAGTGCACACGGACGCACGCACACATGAAGAGTTTCGTGGTAGTTAGCCCGCTCAAGACCTCATCTCTCAAGTCACGCACGGTCAAGACAATCATCTCCGGGGTCACCAGCTAGCCCACGTTGACCGTTTCGACTCCAACGGTCGAAGCTTGATACCACAAAACATCAGTATTGCTCATAAAATTTCCCCTGTGGTTCTATGTCCACTTGGCCATAGGTTGTAAATAAGTAAATTAAGGATTAAAATTGTGTAATTAAGTAACAAATATTTGAGCCTTAGCTCAACTCTAGTCAGGCCAAATGGCTCCTTGTAATTTAAACTATTGTACATAATTCCTTGTTGGTAACTCATCCGAGTTCCCCCTTTATAAGACCCGGTCATCTGGCCTGTAGGGGAAGACTTAGAAAACTGGACATAGCCTATATAGACGGGGTTCTTGCTTGTACCAAATCAATAAAGCAAAGAACTATCTCCGTTGTTTCCAGCCGCTCACTGTCCTACTGAATCCGTGTCTCAAGGACCGACTACGGTACCCAATTCCTCCTCCATACAAAAAATAAACAAATAAATATATGATAAAAAAAAGTGAACCACCGACGATCAAACTAACATCTGACAGATTAATAAAGGTCGATCAGAAGTGCAACACGTAATCCAAGAATATGGAAAATCACACACACATGCATGCACATACATATATACATCACACACCCATACAGTATATATATATATATATATATATATATATATATATATATATATATACACACATACAGGTGCCTACATTTACACTTCATACATATTCACGCGCATACCCACGCACGCACACTCATATGCACACACATACACATGTACACATACACGCACACGGACACACGTATGTAAGTACACGCACACACTCACAATATTAACCATAGATCGGGCCCTATATGAGCACTCATTCGAGAGAGTAATACCTGTCGATTACGAGTCCAGCACTTTATTCGAGACCATCGCAAATCACACACATACACACAAACGCGCGCCCACACACACACACACACACACACACACACACACACACACACAAACTCACATATACTGCATATATGTGTGTATACATATATATAATATATATATATATATATACACGAATTAAGTCACAGTCTTACACAGCTACATAATACACAATTGACAATTTTGTACAGACAACATTGATTTAAGTATAGGACACTTGGGAACGTTGAAAGGATCGTGTTGACCTTCGTGGGCGGACAATTCGCTCAGGAGGGGGAGGGAGAGGGGGAGATTCAGGTAGGATGATTATTCTTGAAGGGACTCCCCTCTGGTCAAGAGGGGGTTGGTGAGGTGGAGGAGGGGGAGAGGGAGGAGGTGGGAGTTGCTGTCGATGGGCTCCAAATCGAGATGAGGAATTAAAGAGAGGAATAACAGTTGTCATGTTAGATTGTATATTGATTAATTATCGGAGCTCTTTCCCTTATGTAGATGGCTTCTAGCATTTTTAGTTCCTTTATTTTGTTACCATGTACGACTATCTTAGTGTTATTCACAATAGTATCCCTATCAATTACAGCCTGGTGGTATTGAAGATGTTGTTTAATTGCTCCTTGTAAATGTAAGGACAACCGTCTACTTGGCACGTCGTGAAGCCAGTGTATGTATAATTACGGGGTGCGCAGTCCCCAGAAGTACAACGGTATTCATATATAACATTGGTTTTCGATAATGTACCGCCATTACCAGACGGATTTTTTTCATGACCAGGAAACAGGTACTGGGGTTGTCGTAGAATATGGCTACTTTTAATCTATCATAATCACCCACTGGCTTACAGTTTCTATGTATGATTTCTTTTATCTGTTTCTCATCTGTCGGTAAGCGCTACAAAATATATTCTGATAGAATACAGTGATGGTCTTGGCTTGGTCCGACGTTCTCACAGCAATCTTGCGTTCTAGTAAGTCCTTAGTTACTCTGTCAGAGTCTTGATTGGAGCATTATTCACAAGCATCTGGCGTAGATAAGTAAGCTCTAAATGGATCATGTGCCAGGAAAAACAAATAGAAATTTCCCTCCGGAAATATGCCCTAATGACGCCTTATAATTAACAGAACATTCA
>NC_134785.1:54841907-54846907 GCF_046742065.1 Oratosquilla oratoria | reverse complement strand
GGTGAAGAGCCAACGACATGAGGCACGTAGCTGCGGCCGAAGCCGTCGCCTTTCCCCTGTGTGTTTGGACTATTGGAGTAGTTAACAGTAATTTCTGGAAATCGGAGGGGAGTGCGGGATTCGAACTCGTAGATCAGTGAATGTGAAACTAGCATGCTTCTAGTTATACCACCAAAGTAAGTTAGATAAAGTTAGGTTAGAATGGACAGGTTAAGTTAAGCTAATTCGGTTGGATTGATTATTCTTAACATCGTCTTCAACCTAACATTTTCTCTGATCTTCATGACTCTTCCCATTATAACGTGGGTTTTGTTTTCAAGATAATCTGGAAAATAGTAATTACCCAGTCTTAACGACACTCGTAATATAGATAAACTGTACAAGAAAAAAGAACATAATGGTTGGTGAAAATCATACTGATGTGAGCAATAATTACCCTTCCGAGGAAAAAATAAATAAATAAATAAATAAATAAATAAAATCAGGTAAACAATGGTGATTTTGGCGCACAGTGGGAAGAGAGTGAAGGTCTTCATATATACAATATAATTTATATATATATATATATATATATATATATATATATATATATATATATGTATGTATATATATATATAAATATATATATATATACATATATATATATATATATATATATATATATATATATATATATATATATATATGCAATAAAACACTGAGAACGTGTGTTCATAAATGCGTGAGTCACGAGGAAAAATAAACTAACGAAACAGAGCGCTTTCGTATAATTACGTCTTCAGTGCTAATACAAAGAAGGAATTATAAAAAGAAGAAACAAGGTACAGAATATATGACTGAGTGAGACAAGGTGAAGAAGGAACTCGGAGAGGTAGTGCAAGGTGTACACGTGACTTTTATTGTCGTCTTAGTAACCAACAAGTATAGCAGTTCAAGTCACGTGTACTTCTTCCACTACCTCTCCAAATTCCCTCTTCACCATGTCTCACTCAGTCATATATTCTTTACCTTGTGTCTTCCTTTTATAGTTTCTTCTTTGTATTAGCACTGAAGATGTAATTATACGAAAGCTCTCTGCTTCGTTAGTTTATTTTTCCTGGTGGTTACTCACGCATATACTCGTATATATATACATATATATATATATATATATATATATATATATATATATCTGGTACAATATATATATATATATATATTTATATATATATATATATATATATATATATATATATATATATATATGTATATGTATATATCATTCCTTTGAAAAAGCATGCCTGCGAAACTAGTCAGGAATAAAATCAGACTAAGATTACTGTTTCCCACTCCATTTACGTCAACCTACCAGAATGTCAATATATATATATATATATATATATATATATATATATATATATATATGTGTGTGTGTGTGTGTGTGTGTGTGTGTGTGTGTGTGTGTGTGTGTGTGTGTATATATATATATATATATATATATTTTTTTTTCTTTTCTTTTTTTTTTCCATAAAGGAAGTAGCCAAGTCAAGGTCATATACCTACTCCCAACCATCCCACTCTCCTCCCCCACACTTTCTTCCCTCTCATTTTATCTCCTTATGAATGATGAGTCATTCCTGTTTCCCACCCACAGTCCTGGGTCAGAAGTAATGTAGCGAGGTACAGTACACCCCGTAGACTTGTGTTGTAGGCTACTACATTGGTTGGAGGCGTTGAAGATGAAATATTCGTGGCTTCTGGTCTTTGTTGTGTCGCCGCCGTGACTGGTGCTTTCCATCAACGTAGGTGACGAAGAGAATAGTGGCGGTTGCCAACAATATATTTTACAACTTAGAATTCAAATGGTGGAGGTTTCCAATAATATTTTATTGCTTATTCTCACATCATCTGTCTGTTTATTTACATCTATAATACATTATGGAACTAAGCATGGGCACTCAGTATCTACTTTGATTATATATTTATACATCTTTACATATAAGTGATGAAATTACGCTAGCGGCCGTCGTATGTTAACGTTATATGGCCGACTCCCCGGTCGGGATGCAGGTGGCTTGACGGTTGATTTCTGAGGTCAAGTCAAATTGACCGCGGGTCAGATTATACACAATAGATGGTCCGTTGGTACTCCCAGGATCTGACGTAGATAATGCATGCGAGTGCACGTATGCACATTAGCATAGAATTAAACATTTGCACTTGATCTACTGGCATTTTTGCAACAATATATCAAGGCCGTAGCACTTAATCGGCAACCCCCCACCTTTCCTTTCCCTCATGCAGAAAAAGAGAAGACAAGGAGAAATCCCTTTGGGTTGCGTCAAAATTTAATTCATACACACGCACATATATATATATATATATATATATATATATATATATATATATATATATATATATTGTGAGGTTCCTGTCTATATGAGGTCAGGAAATTAGTCCCAGGGCAGAGTACACGAGTTTGCTGGCGACAGTACAAAGTGAGATCAAGAAACGTGACGATCTCAAAGAGGTAGGTGACCTCAGTCGGCCGACCTACCCTCATCGTTGCTCTTGATTGACTCGCGCTTTGCACGTGGTGGTACGGTTACACTAGTCAACGGATGGGTTGGATTCCGAGCCTTGGGATGGATTTCGTCCAACGTTGGAGGAGGATTTGGTTTGGAATCCAAGCCTTGGGATGGATTTCGTCCAACGTTGGAGGAGGATTTGGTTTGGAATCCAAGCCTAGTGATGCCCAACGCAATGTTGTTTTAGTCCACACCTTGGAAGAGATCCGAATAAAAAAACTGAAGATATATGTTAATGGTAGTCATATTTACGTAATATTTATAAAATATGTATATACAATAAGAGAAATTATTTGATAGTATAGAATTATCTTAAAATAGAAAATAAATTTATGGAATGTATATTGTGACAATAATCAGTCGTTTGATTACTGCTGTATGTTAACATTGCTAATTTTTCTTACGCGCGAAAACTCTGCTCACCATTTGTTTGATATCAATACTTTTTGCCGTGATGGAGTAGAATACTGAAGTTATCTATGCTCTGATAGAGAGGGCACGACCCAAAGAGGCGCTTTGGGATGTAAGGCATCCTGACTATATTCAGAAAGAATGATATAATCTCTTTAACTCACTGAGTCAGCCCTTCAATTACCATATTCTATAGATGACAAATGTCTTCTGCCTAGTGCTCGATAATCTACGTGTGTGTTTGTGTGTGTGTGCGCGCGCGCATGTGTGTGTGTATGTGTGTGCATAAGAGATGCAAATATCGTCAAATATGCATTTTTAGAGAAATCGCGAGTCGTTCAAAGTCATTTAAGATAAAATATTTAAGAAAGTGGCGTGGGTATTGGCTCTGCCAATGAGAGTTCCTCATTCTGGATAGAGGGTGGGGCTTGCTGTATCTCCTTTTACGTGATTGGTGGGAATTTCTCTACACGGTAAGGCTGGACTTACGTGTAACCACTTATTATAGGATGAACGAATGCTAAAGTTAGACTTCAAGCTTTTCGTTGACTAGTGTAACCCTACCTTAATTGAATCAGCCACGCACCAATGGAACCGATAGATTTGTATAAATAGCCTATAATTTCGCCAATAAAGCATTCTAGATCAAACCGCTGCCTTTTCTACACCTTACCGGTAGCCATGTTAATACATTGGTGACCCCATCGATGATACTGCAGTCGGCGCCCGCCTCCCTGCCATCGCCACCGTGGTCTACTTGCTAAGGATTTCTTCCCACGACGCCGAAGCCCCCGCCACCGCCGCTGACACAATGGAGACATCGCTGACCATTAACCCCAACGACCCGGTGGACCACCGCGTTGTTGCAGCCCAGATCCAGCTTCTCATCTTCGACCCCGTCAACGCCGCCACCTGGTTCCGGAGGTCCAGTTCAGATCGAAGAAGGTCAGGCAAGAGACTTCGCAAGCAGAGACCTTCGAACTCATCGTTGAATGATTAGACTCGAAAGGAGGGAACTTCGTCAAATATGAGGAACTGAAGGCATCCTTCATGCAGCGGTTCACCACCTCTGTTACCTCAAGGGCGAAGAGGATCCTGCAGTTGGCGAAACAGCCCTTCGGTGACCAACGCTCTTCAGACGCCTTCCTGGAGATGCGGACACTAACC
The DNA here is from genome assembly GCF_046742065.1 of Oratosquilla oratoria. Lineage (NCBI taxonomy): Eukaryota > Metazoa > Arthropoda > Malacostraca > Stomatopoda > Squillidae > Oratosquilla > Oratosquilla oratoria. The sequence goes on along the minus strand of NC_134785.1, from coordinate 54,842,762 downwards.
TGCATCTCTTCCGTAGACAACGACAACCACAAGACCATCGCCATGCTTTGAGTCCTGTGGTTGCCTCTCAACACATCTACCCAGATCCACCGCTGCCCAATGATGTCGCCCGCATAAATGAGACAATGCTCCCTCGTACCATCTTTTTCATTGAACTCAGTTCCGGGCAAAGGCCCCGTGACCACCCATTTCTCTGCTTCACAGACCAACTAAAGGATTCCGTGAATAAAGCAGAAATCGACCTCAAGTCCAGGAAGCAGAAGACAAGAGATCGTTCTTCTTGGAAGAATATTATCACAGGAGCCATAACCTCCTTTGAATCAAACAGGAGGACGACAGAACAGGAAAAGCGACGTGCAGAGAAAAGACAATCCGCCCAACTACAACCCGTTCTAACTAGTCAGTACCATTCAGTCCCTTGACTGCAACCGCGTTTCCATGACAAGGATCGGGCTCATCAGCCAGCAGAGGAGATACTATCCGAAGCATGAATCCTCGGACACGAAATAAAGGCAACCACGCCAATGACACCAGAAAATTGAAACTAATAAAAGATGTACGGAAAACCAAACCACGCACAGATACCATCCCTCCCTTCACCAATTTGTAGAAAGGACAGTAAAGAAGTCGGAAAACTTCCATGCCAAAGGCTCAGATAATATCTCGAACATCCACCTAAATTACCATGACCCAACAACAATGAAGATATATTCAACCATTTCTGGTTGCTCAATAAAATTCCTACTACCTGGAAACTAACCCATCAAACAAGCTACCTGAAAAACCTTGCATTTTACAGACTTGTCACCAAATCCAAACTGACAGAGAAATTAGTTGTTGAAAGAAACAACTACC
>NC_134785.1:54834407-54836907 GCF_046742065.1 Oratosquilla oratoria | reverse complement strand
TAGTAAAAGAGAAAGTTAGAAAGGAAGCGAATTTTAGTCGAAGAAAAAGTACATGTGGGTGTTTGTGTGTGGGGCGTAGTTATGTTCGTGAGAGGTGTGTGTATCTCGTGTATCTATCTTACGAGAAGTGAATAGGGTTCACTTTTCGCGTGTGGCGTTGCTGATTAACCCCAAGATAGACAAAGCTCTTTTCTGATTAACCCCAGGTGAGACAATGGGCGTTTGGCCTCTAACGAGGCGATGGATGTTTGGCCTCTAACGAGGCAATGGGCGATATCCGAAGCGTAATCAAGAGAGTGTATCCAATGGAAGCGCGGGGGGCAGGCGAGCGAGTGTTGATTTGTGTATCTCTTTTCTTTCGAGCACAACTCTGAAAGTAGAGAATTACGTGACATTTGTCAGAAGTGTAAACCCGCTCGCCAGCGTCAGCGAAGAGGCCAGGCGTATGCCGGACCGGTCGACAGCAGAGGAGACTAAAGGACATAATAAAATTCCTCCCCCACGACCGGCCGGCGAAGACTTATGGGCGTTGGCTGAGAGAGCTCGCATAAAGGACGACGTCCTACCTCTGCTGAGCCAGCGACTAAAGACTTGTGTGTGTGGATTTTTTTTTTCCTTCCGAGCACAGCTCTTAAAGCAGAGAATTGCGTGACATAGGAAACGTGTGTATTTATCCAAGGTGTAAGCCCGCTTTCCAGCGTCAACGAAGAGGTCAGGCTTGCGCCGGACTGGTCGGCAGCATAGGAGAAAGATCTCCGCCGCGACCGGCCGGCGAAGATTGATAGGCGCTGTTGAGAGAACTGGAGCGAAGAGCGACGTCTGACTCTGCTTAGTCGGTCTTGGTTATGGACTATGAACTACCTAGGAAAGACCACCCCCTCACGCGGGATTGGTCTGTGTGGGAGTGGAAGAATATCTGTAAAAAATATATATATGAAATATATTACTATGTAAAAGAGGGCTATTGCCAATAAGCGCTTTTTGCATGGGCGATAAACTACGGGGCGAATGATGGTGGCTCGGGAGAAACGGGCTGGGAACTTGGACGGCGGCGCCGATGCCTGCGATTCAAATCACCAAAAGTTGAGAAAATTTTAGGAGGCGTAGTAGTAGAGAAATGTTGAAAAACGGAAAAATCTTTAGTGGGAGTTAAACTGAAATGACAAGATGAAGTATAAGAGAAAGATGGAAAGGAAGCGAATTTTAGTCGAAGAAAAAGTACGTGTAGATGTTTGTGCGTGGGGCGTGGTCATGTTCGTGAGAGGTGTGTCCATCTATCCTACGAGAAGTGAGTAGAGTTTACTTTCTGCGTGTGGCGTTGCTGATTAACCCCAAGCTAGGTAGCGCGTTCCTGATTAACCCCAGGTGAGGCTTGAGCGTTCCTGATTAACCCCAGGTGAGGTTTGAGCGTTCCTGATTGACCCCAGGTGAGACTTGAGCGTTCCTGATTAACCCCAGGTGAGGCAATGGGCGTTTGGCCTCTAACGAGGCAATGGCGATATCCGAAGCGTAATCAAGAGAGTGGATCCAATGGCAGTGCGAGAGGGGGGGGGGGGAGCAGGCGGGCGAGTGTTGTTTTATCTCTTAACTTCCGAGCACAACTCTGAAAGCAGAGAATTACGTGACTCGGAAAACGTGTGTATTTGTCAGAAGTGTAAACCCGCTCGCCAGCGTCAGCGAAAAGGCCAGGCGTGTGCGGGCCGGTCGATAGGAAAGGCCCGGCACCTCCTCCCCCACGACCGGCCGGCGAAGAATTATGGGCGTTGGCAAAAAGGCCAGGCGTGTGCCGGACCGGTCGGTGGGACAGGAGACTAAAAGTTATGATAAAATCTCCTACCCCACGACCGGCCGGCGAAGAATAACTGGTGTTGGCTGAGAGAACTCGAGTGAAGGACGACGACCGACCTCTACTGTACCAGTGAGTGTGTGTGTGTGTGTGTGTGTGTGTGTGTGTGTGTGTGTGTGTGTGTGTGTGTGTGTGTGTTTTCTTTTCCAAATACAACTCTGAAATCAGAGAATTACGTGACTTGGGAAACGTGTGTATTTGTCTTAGGTGTAAGCCCGCTTGCCAATGTCAACGAAGAGGTCAAGCTTGTGCCAGACCGGTCAGCAGCAAAGGAGAAAAATCTGCGCCGCGACCGGCCGGCGAAGTTTGATGGGTGCTGTTGAGAGAACTGAAGCGAAGAGCGACTTCTGATCTCTGCTGAGTCGGTGTTGGTTATGGACTACCTAGGACAGACCACCTGCTCGCGCGGGACCGGTTTGTGTGGGAGGGGAAGAATATCTGCAAGAAAACGAAAATATAGTAGTGTATAAAAGAGGGCTATTGCCAATGAGAGCTTTTTGCATGTTAAGGTGACGGCTCGTCGGAGGCCTACGGCTCAGCCGACTCGGCCCGGGAGAAATACTGGGCTCTGACTGGCCCTGGGGATACTTCCTCTGATCCCGGGTAAGGAAAAGAAACTCGAACTGCTTCACGGTTCAGTTGACCCAGCCTGGG
>NC_134785.1:54816907-54829407 GCF_046742065.1 Oratosquilla oratoria | reverse complement strand
ATGCAGTGGGATTGTTCATGAATTTCCCATCGGGAAACTCCATCTTGTAAATGGTTTTAGGGTTTTGATGATGATATGGTTTAACGTCACAAACTCCTCCTTATCGGAAGGCTAGGACGGTACCCCTCATAGAGGGCTTTGTAGCGTGGAATTTAATGAACCATGCCCTTGGTTCAACTTCGCCGGTGGCAGGGTTCGAACCGCAGTCCCCTCAACCTTCGCCGCAATTAACGACGCCCTAACCCGTTTAGCCAGCGAGCTTCCTTTACGGTTTTGAATTCTTCAAAATTTGTATTCCAATCCCCGGTGAATTACCAAACCCTGGACCTCACAAGTTGATGGCTAAATTTCCATTCACCACCGGTCAGAGTGAGAATATAAAGTGGGGTTTACCCACAGTTGAAATAGCCTTTATTATTTCAACGATTGTGTTTGAATCTTTCTGGCGCTTAGAAAAACCTTTCCGAAGTAGGTTTTCTGCATAGGAGTTTTCCCGACAGGAAATGAGGTATCGTATGTAACTCTTAGCTGCGTCCGAGATTATATATCAACGGTCCAGAAATATTTTCAAACATGACTTGTACTGTGCATAAAGGGGAACATTTGAAGCTGAAATAGGTCAGTTACTAGTGAGTACTGAACTCTGAGTCAAAGCGACTGGGGAAGCTACAGCAAGTAATTTTTTTATGGTGGGTCATATTTGAATTGTACTAATGGGGTAAAGTGTCTATGGAGGTCAAGGGTTCTTTTTGCATTGATGCACAATGTTATTTGCTCTTTGCTGAAATTTAATGACTAAGTGACATCAATGAACGTCAGAAGTGTCTCCTCTTTACCGTTCTTCAATACCTAAGTTCGTCTTACCTGACATCAACAGTTCGTCTTATCTAACACCAATAGTTCGTCTTACCTAACATTAACAGTCAAATATATTATCCGCCCCCGCACGAAAGCACCAACGAGACTAAGCTATGCTGCTGCATGTATTAGCTAGAGGTATCAGAGTTGCCAGCTGCGTGTGATTTACTTGAAAAAGTAAGCTAAGTTACAGTAACTTGCCAGCCTTTAATCTATTTATTCATGAAGTTCAATTTAATTAAATCTATCATATTTATATCCCGGACAACAGACCCCCATATTACAACCTCGTGGATGTGTTTTGAGGAGAGATAGGCGAGAAGATTGCTTATACTAGATTGCTCATCCGTCGGCATTTTGAAACCGTTTTCGCACGGCTAGAGAATGCCAGACACCAAAAGATGTAATAATAATAAAAAAAAAAAAAAAAAAAAAAAAGAGAGAGAGAGAGAGAGAGATGCAAGGACAATTTACTGGTTTTGGCGAGTTCTTCTTTTCATGAATTAAATAGATCAATATAAGAGACAGGTTTCTTCAAAGACTGGTAACCCAAAATGAGAAAATAATTTTGTTTATAAGACGTAAGGTATTACTAAATCAATCTCATATACCTTCTTGCAATGCAGCACAACACAGCTATACGCCGTACTTCTTAACGGCCTAACATAAGTCGTATGCTAAATAACACATTCCCTAATACATCCTAGGCTAAATATTACTTTCCCTAACTAATACATCATAAGATGAATATCACTTTCCCTAACTAGTGGATTCTATGATAAATATCACACTTGAGAAGTACAGGAGTACGAATAGGAGACTGCTTTGACTTGCACTCGTGACGCTTACGGCGAAAGGAAAAAGCACTTGTGTGACCTGACTTTTTACAATAGGTACATGTAAGTACAAGTTGTGTAAATGTAGACGAAGGAGTGCTACGAGTAGGTTCTGATGACTGAGGGATGGAGAACTAGGAACATCGACATGTTGTTGTGGATTGCTAATACGCAAAGAACCAGAAGGCCCTTCCTTTAGTTTACTTGGAAGCCGTGTTGCAAAAAAAAAAAAAAAAAAAAAAAAAAAAAAAAAATCGGGACTCATACGTCTTATAGCTGAGAGAAGTTCCAGTATTGATACGTAAAAAAGAGGTTTCAAAATAAGGCGGACCTATCCAAAGTGATAGAATCTTTATCTACCTAATCTGAATGAAACATTGACTCCAAGGCATCAAAATAAATCTTGCTGGCCTGAGCCGGCATATAGTTAAGGGTGCCCAGTCGGGAAATAAGGACATCAGCTAACTGAGAACACAATTGAAAATTATCACCTACAGAAGTATTAGAAAATATGTTGAGGAAATCAGCTCTAAAAGCATCATGATTATAGTTTAATGTTTTGGGGTTAAGACATGAGGCTACCATCATTTAAGCTGCCAATGAGTTAGAAACTAGTCGAGATCTCACGAATAATATTTTCTCAGATCCATTATTGACGTTAGTATTGACTATACTATCTTTGCATTGTTTTATGAATTCTGCTGCTGTATAATGGCATAAAAGAGTTTACATGTACTGTCACTGAAACAGTCAGTGAAGATATACGCACAATGTTGTCGATTAACAATCCAACGTAATCAGTCTCTTCAAGAGGGAGTGGGTCCAGTAATCCTTCCACATCTAGGCACAGATTAAAACTGACACACGCAGGAAGAAGAGGCGACCAGTTTTAACACAGCTGACGAAAATTTAACCAAAAGTCCAAGCAAGAAAGACTAAGCTGGAGACCACATGGGACTAAAAAAAAAAATCACAAGGCGCACACTTGGAATACAGTGTTCCTGAGCACCAGCTTGCAAATAATTTCAAAAGTCACTAAAGAAACACACAAAAAAACGCAAACATACACTAATATGCTGGCCAGCCAGTTCACTAAAGTTCGTATCACTCGAGAATCATCAAAATGTTAAAGAATTATATAAAGAAGCAATTTTTTTTTACCGCGTGTCACCACATGTAGTAAGGTGGTTAAATAAAAGTATATTGATAGTGTTAATAAATGTATTAAATAAAAATTCGATAAAGCACTACAATATACAAATGCGTGCGTACTCTTCGGTGGCGAAATTACAAATGAACGCCACGCCTTGACTTGGCGCCAAATATACAGGAGGTCACTTGGATCCTCCTACAGACTCGTGTACAAAAATACAAAATACACAATGACAATATTAAAGACTAACAATATCCCAAACATAATTACAAAATACACAATGACAATATCAATGACTAACAATATCCCAAACATAATTACAAAATACACAATGACAATATTATACAATGGGGAAAATATACAATTCCTAATTGAGCAATACGTAAGTATAATACACAAGAATAATTGTACGTTGCTATAAAATACCTCACCATCATACCATTATAACCCATCCTAGACAAACATATCTCCAAAAATATACTACAAACCTACGAAACCAAAGAACAAAAGAGCGGTGAAGAGAGGAAAAAGGTGGTACAGAAAAAAAATAATAATAATATATCGTAGAGAAACGGCTATCTGGAACCTAAAACACATCCAGATGTTCAGATATCAAACTAACACTTGGGTCCAAAAACAATACTAGGACTTATTCTTTCTAGTCTCATAACAAGATATCAACAAATTGAAAAGGACCATGCATGATTCCTAACTGAATGTCATAGCAACTAGTATCATATCCTCTATATCCTCTTCAGCATAGTTGAATTTATGAAAAAGCTGGACCTACAAACAATCGAGCAAGAACGCAAGTGCATGAAACCTGCTATGGTGCTGTACAATGGCATCCTACAAGGAACACTTTACCCTTTTCATTTCTAACTTCTCCAGCTCAAATCCTGAACTCATCGTTACTTTTACGTATACGATTTTAGTAACACGTAAATATATACTTCTTCTTTTTTTTTTTTTGGAATGTCACCTTTTGGGCCTACAGGTATAGGACTCCTAATCCCATCCCCTGTCCCGTTTTTTTTTTTCTTTCTTTCTTTTTTCTTTTCTTTTTCTTTCTTTTACAAATCAAGTGGAAAGACTTGGTGGTAGCATTCTCTTCCCCCACCACAGGGTCGGCGAAAAAAGGAAATGAATATTCAGAGAAATGGTACAGGACAGTAACAAGAGGTTGGGGGGACAGCATATCGGAGGGATAGTCGTAGTATAAAAGTCTCATCATTTCTCTATGAACAGAATTTTCCTCTATCACAGACAAAATGATGTGTGGAGGGGATTGGAATATATATGAAATGAAATGGGTGGGAATAGTTTTTATGCCTTTTTCTTTTAGGCTACCCCCCGTGTAGGAGGAAAAGGCCTTTGGTATATGTATGTATGTAAATATATACGTGACATTGAGCAATGCTTTTGAATGTTGAATGTTATGTTGTGTGGTCAGGCGAGAGCGGGGTAGAGTCTGCCTATACAGGCGACACCCCCTATGTCCGTGTGAATTAATGTAGAATGATAACCTGATGAGGACCACAATGGAAATAAATGTTCATGCTTTTTGTGTTATCCTCGGCAATTTACATTTATTATTTCGAACTATGTGTTCTTGTCATTATTTGCACTTCATGTACATTGATTTATTGCCAAATAAAGTCTATCTATCTATCTATCTATCTATTCTATGGACTATGGACTAGCTAGGACATAAGAACATAAGAATGAAGGAGGCTGCAAGAGACCATAAGGCCTACACTAGGCAGCTCCGTATCTATCACCACCTGTCATCCCCATCCATAAAGTTGTCTAATCGTTTCTTAAAACAACTTATAGTTTCAGCGCTTACTACATGGTTACTAAGTCTATTCCATTCGTTGACCACCCTATTAGTGAACCAATTCTTGCCTATTTCCTTCTTAAATCTAAATTTGTTCAGTTTAAATCCATTACTGCTCGCGCGGGATCGGTAGTTGTAGGAGGGGAAGAGATGTCTGTATGAAAATTAAAAGATAGTTGTGTATAAAAGAGGGATTTATATTTCGTGGTGTTGTGGCTTTGGAGGGGTGGGTAGGAGACTTGGGCTTGGAGACTGGGATTAATGTGTGTAACCGTGAGGTTACGTTGGGATATCTATTCTTCTTAACCTCATCCAACAAAATTAGAAAATGAATAGGAGGCTTAGCCGTAGGGAAAGATAGAGAAATTAGAAATAATCTTAGTGGTAGGTAAACTGAAATGAGAAGATGTAGTAGGAGAGAAAGTTAGAAATGAAAAAAAAAATTCAGTAGAAGGAAAAGTTTATGTTGATGTTTGCGCATGTAGTCGTGTTTTTGTTTACGGTATGCTTGTGTGTGTATTCAGCGCACAGAGGTCATTCTTTTCTATTATCGCACGGCCCTGAGACCACGTGGGTTACATGTGTTCGGTGCCTTGGCATCGACCTCGGAATTTGCAGGAAGAGTTGTTGATGCCAGATTACGTTACTAGAGAGTTTTGATTGTTGTGTCAAGTGTATAATTTTGCATTTCTCGTCTATTTGGAGAGTAAAGAGCAGTATATGTAGAATATCAGTGAAACTGTGATTTGCTCTTTTTCCGCGGAGTATGTGAGCACCCTGAATCATGTAGGGTGATTCCACATGGTTTTATATATATATATATATATGTATATATATGTATATATATATATATATATATATATATATATATATATATATGTGTGTGTGTGTGTGTGTGTTTGTGTGTGTGTGTGTTTGTGTGTGTGTGTGTGTGTGTGTGTGTGTGTGTGTGTGTGTATTCACTTGGTCTTTGGATCACGTGTTGAACTCGTGATCGATAGCTATTTCCCTCCTGGAAGAGAGCTCAGAGCTCGTAAGTCCGATCTATGGGTAATGCTATGACCTTGCACATACACACACCCCCAACTCCCCGCCCACGAGAGTTGGATAACACCCCTCAGCGCTGCGATACTGATATTATTTCAGCCCCGGGCGAGAGTCGAACCCGGACCTCCGTAGTGGCAGGCCAGAGCTCTAACCACAGCGCCATGAGAGGTGTGTAGTGTGTGTGTGTGTGTGTGTGTGTGTGTGTGTGTGTGTGTGTGTGTGTGTGTGTACAGTAGTGAGTTGACCCACCGAGATACTGAAAAAAAATCCCGGTGACCCCCAAAGTGATGGTCCATCACTTTAGAAAAAAAAGAAAAAAAAAAAAAAAAACGTAGAATGAGTCAACTGTAGAATTTCACCCCCATACTAATTAACTGTAGACTCTCCACCCCAGCTACAATTAATTGTAGAATCCCCGCCCCACCCACATCGATCAACTGTGGAGTCTCCATCCTAACATAGGTTAGTTTAGGCTAGGTTAGATTTTTTTGTTTTTGTTAGGTTTGGTCAAGCTAGGTTAGGTTAGGTTAGGTCAGGTCAGGTCAGGTCAGGTTAGGTTATTTATCACCAGCCATGATCGACTGTAGAATATTAGGTTAGGTCAGTTTAGGTTAGGTTAGGTTAGAGTATGTATCATGAGTCATAATCAACTGTAGAGTGTCCACCCAAAGCAACACTCAATTGCACAACCTCCATCCCATGCGCGCGCGCGTGTGAGTGTGTGTGTGTGTGTGTGTGTGTGTGTGTGTGTGTGTGTGTGTGTGTGTGTGTGTGTGTGTGTGTGTGTGTTTACCTAGTTGTATTATACGGAAAGGGAGCTATGCTCGTGGTAACCCCGTCTTTGTATCTTTCAACATAAAGTTTGTGTGTGTGTGTATTCACCTTGGTCTTTGGATCACGTGTTGGACTCGTGATCGACAGCTATTTCACTCCCGGAAGAGAGCTCAGAGCTCGTATGACCGATCTATGGGTAATGCTATGACCTTTCACACACACACACCCAACTCCCCGCCCACGAGAGTCAGTAACGACCCGAAGCGCAGCGATACCGAAATAATTTCGGCCCTGGGCAGGATTCGAACCAGCTACTGCGAGCACCACCGTACTTCCCAGTCCAGCGCTCTACCAACCGCGCTACCGAGTCGTGTGTGTGTGTGTGTGTGTGTGTGTGTGTGTGTGTGTGTGTGTGTGTGTGTGTGTGTGTGTGTGTGTGTGTGTGTGTGTGTGTGTGTAATTCCAGTAACAATAAAATATTAACAATTCTTGCCAGTGCAAATATACTTACTTTCGATCTTGTCACATCCTCACGCGCGCGCGCGCACACACACACACACACGCACACACACACACACACACACACACACACACACACACACACACACACACACACTTAGATATACACCTAAGCAATTTTTTATTATCATTTATCATTATTTTTTCAAGAACTATTAAATGATTACATATTATTTACCTGTTTGTTTATTATTCATCATTATCTGTTTGTTTATTATCTACCATTATCTATTTATCCATTTCATCTATTCATTCATTTAGTCATTCATTTATTTATTCATTTTTCGCATCTGACCTAGTTATGGAACAGGTCATGCTCTTCCTTTGTAATCCTTTGTAATATATATACCAATCAATCATTTAAATCAGCCACCCTGAGTCCACTGCTGAACAAAGGCCTCCTTCATAGCATTCTATGATTCACACAACCGCGCCAACCTCTGCTACGTCACTCCTGCAAACTTCTCAAGCTCCTCTCTCCATCTCCTGTCTTGTCTCCCTCTTCCACGCTTCCCATCTTGCGGCGTCCACTCAGTAACACACTTGCTCCATCGCTCATCAGGCGTTCGCACTAACCTGCCCAATTCAGCTTCCTCTCTTTCACCGCCTCCACAATATATTTCACTCTAGTCTGCTCTCTCACCCAACTTACTCTCGGTCTCTCAGCGTTATTCCTATCATTGATCTCTCCATTCTCCTCTGTACAGCTGAGCTAACTTAATATGAACTTCTTTCCCTGCGTCTTTCAAGAGATCTATCGATATACCGTCTTCCCCAGGTGCTTTTCCTCGTTTCATATTTTTAGAGCAAATTCTACTTCTTCCTTTGTAATCTGGCACACTACCAACGTCTACAGATGAATTTACTGAATCAACTACGGTCTTCGACGAGTAAAGCTCTTAGGAAAAAATTTATACTCTTTTTACCATTCTGTCTCTGCATTTAATGATTTCTCCATTTCCATCTTTCTAACATATCATTTGCTGTTTTCCTAAAGCATGTCTGCGCTTGGTCTCTTTAATCTCTTTAATACTTTTACCTTTCCGAATAGTTTCCTCTGTTTCATCTATGTTTCTCTTTGTTTTCTCTAATCTTTGCCTTTTATCGACAAGCTTGTTTAGTTCTACTCTTTCTATTTCGCCTATCCTGCCTTTAATCTGCATCCTTCTTTTAATTAGGTCATTTGCAGTTTTGAAGTATTTTTTTTTCCTAATACTTTTTGCACTTCCTACTTTCTCTGCCGATTTCCCTAATGGTATTCTCTAAATTCAAATTTATATCTTCCACCTATCCGCGAGTTGACACCTAATTCGACAGTTGACACCTTGATGTGGTGGATAGGCTTGAGAATCTTAGTGATTACAAAAGATATGTCGATAGAGAGGAAATCTCTGCAGGGTCACCCATATCGAACAGGTTTTGTAAGAAAGATCAGACAAAGAGCAGTTCACACACAGTCGCAGGACCCACTGTTAACTGGCACTTCCCTGATGGCGAACAGGGAAATTCCTCATAGATATATGGGATACCGCCATAATGACGACGTGGACCATTGGGCACCCTATAGATACAGGGCTTCACCGAATATAATGAATAACATCAGAGAAATATCTCGCCAGAAGCCAGTTGGCACGGAGGTGAGATTACTGCCAAAAATCCTTTCATAGCAACCATGAACAACACAACCAAAACAAAACCGGGCGTCTCTGTTGGATCACTGCCCGTAAGCACGCTGCCTCGCGTGCTTACGGGCAATGTGCCACCGAATGTGAGTAAGCACTTTCCAAGCAGATCCAAGTCTTGGACATTAAACAACATGAAGGAAATTAAGATTTATGCTTACAACGAAAGAACTCTCTCAGAAGACCACAGGTTGGAGAGTTTAATGGAAGAACTAGACAACATCAAGTGGGACATGGGAGGACTGAGCGAAGTCCGAAGAGCGTAAAAAAAGCTTATACAATTACAAGATGGTCACCACCTGTTCTACTATAGAGGTAAGAACAAAGAAAGATGTAGTGGAGTAGGATTCTTGATAAACCGAGAGGTTGCTGGTAACGTAGTCAAATTCAATAGTTTGCCAGACAAGGTAGCTTAGATAGTGATTAGGCTGTGTAAAAGATACACTAAAAATAGTCCAAGTTTATGCACCAACTTCACAGAGTTCAGACGATGAAATTGAGTCCTTCTATGATTATTTAAGTCAGGTAATGGATCAAGAAAAAAGTAAATACACGTTGGTAATAGGCGACTTTAATGCTAAAGTGGGGAAGAAGACGGAAGATGAGACTTGCATTGGGAAGTTTGGAGTAGGCGAAAAAAGGAAATGAATATTCAGTGAAATGGTACAGGACAGTAACAAGGGGTTGGGGGACAACATAACGGAGGGACAGTCGCAGTATAATAAAAAGAGTCATCATTTCTCTATAAACAGAGACTTCCTCTATCACAGACAAAATGATGTGTGGATCTGCTCCGTAGGGGCGCCCCATATAGACCCTAAAGTATCACCTGCATGCTACTTTGCCACAATAACATGCAGCCAGACAGGGTATATACATACACACACACACACACACACACACACACACACACACACACACACACACACACACACACACACATATATATATATATATATATATATATATATATATATGTATATATATATATATATATATATATATATATATTTATGCACCACAAATCACTAAATCGAGTGAATAGATTTCGGAGAAAACCGCTCGGGAAATAAGACACTATGATCCAAACGTTTTCGTCTATTCACTTTCTTATTAAACTTATTTCCATCGTGCCCCACCCCCTCCCTGCTTTTCATGTACGGGTTGATTAAAACCCACAATACAGGACATCCTGTCAAACCCATTATTTGTCCCATCGGCTCCCTTTTATACAAGTTATCAAAATGGCTGATATCCATTTTGAATCCTATTGTAGGTACAATTTTTTTCTCCCACATAAGGCACAACGTTGATCTTATTGATAAGTTGAATAGTCTTGACAAAGCTTTTTATTTTAGATTAATTAGTTATGATGTTACGTCTCTTTTCATCCGGGTTCCGTTAAATGACTTATTGTTATACATGGAAGTAGAATTGCTGAAACATGACTTGCCAGTCCCTGTTAACACCATTATTAATTTGATCAAGTTATGTGTAGTAGATTCAAAGTTTGTTTTTAATGATGATTTTTATGTGCAAAAAATTTGTATGGCCATGGGTAACCCGTTATCTCCAGCATTAAGCAACTTATACATGGAATTTTTTGAAAGGAGTTTATTACCTGGTATACTTCCCCATAACGTCATATGACAAAGATATGCTGATGACATTTTGTGCATTTGGCCTGTTGACTTCAGTGTAGACTCCTTTCTTGTTAAATTGGATAATTTAGTTATTTCTGTCAAATTCACTACTGAGATAGAACAAGATGTTTCAAGTACGATGTATTCAGGAAAAGCACAAATGTCCTGTCGTATGTCTACTTTTACTCAGCTCATCATGAAAAAACTAAAATTTCGGTTATTTCTTCTAAGTTTCTTAGGGCTTACAGAATTTGTAGCCCTGATTTCTTGGATGATGAGCTGAAGAAGATTTGTAACATTGCATCGGGCATGAGATATCCAAAACATTTAATTGATAAGGCTCATAAAATGGCGGGTGAACTGGTACATTATGGTCGGTTTGAGGAGAGAGTTGTCTTTAGTCATATTATTTCTCATTATAAGGTTAGAGACTTTTGAATTTTTGTAGCATATGATGAGGATAAATTTGTCGTGTGAGTTGGTGCATGTGACGTTACGTGCAATGGTATCTTTTTGGAACACATTCGTCTATTTTGTATGCTAGTGTCATTTGGTTTTTGTAATAAACTGCGTGTGCAGAAGGTGTGTTGTTTTGTCCGTGTGTGTTGTGTCGCGGGTGATGAAAAGTCTCGTCTCTTTGTCAATGAGGAAGTTGGGAAATGAGAATCGGTGTTAACGGGCGATATTTCGAAGTGGAAATTTTTCCGTGAGGAGCAGTTTTTATATGCGCGTCGAAGGTTTGCCCGAATGACATTTTGTAACGCTGGAGGACACTCGCTTGCTGGATCCGGGACATAATCCCTCCCGAACACAATCCCCCCGGACAAAATACCTCCGGACAATATCCCTCCTGGACAGAATCCCTCCTCAAAAGTGAGCGGGCTGGACAAAATCCCCCCACATTATTCGAATTAGCAGCTCTCCCATTATATAGCATCACATGCAAAGCAATTAACATCTTACTTTACCTTACCGAGGTGCTAATGAATACAGTACAGACATCTATATACTTGTTTGAATAAATCATTTATAAAAAAAAAATTGCTTCACTACTACACCTTACAAACATATATGAAAATATTATATATATTAGAATACATAAATAAACATATGCTCACATATACAGTCAAATATTATATGAGAATATATATCAAAATACATTAATATATAGATACATTAACATATTAAAATACATAAATAAACATATACTCTAGGAGGGATTCTGTCCAGGGGGGATATTGTCTAGGGGGGATTCTGTCCAGGAGGGATATTGTCCGGAGGGATTTTGTCCGGGGGGATTGTGTCCAGGAGGGATTATGTCCGGACACCCGCTTGCTGCATTCAGGCATCTTCCGGTGTCAGTCTTTTTCATGTAAACAGTGGTCGTGTATTTGTTGTCTTCAGAGTGAATGAGGACGCCAAGGAAGGGAATTTAGTTGTGTATATTGACTTCATATCTGAAGTGTAGTAGAGGATGTTTCCATGGCTAGCTGTAAATCCTTCAGGTGGGACTCACTCCAAACTTCAATGAAAATGTCGTCAACATATCTACAATAGAAAAAGGGTCTTACAATACTTTGTTCTCCAGATTGCACATATAAAATTCGGCAAAAGTATACCTTAAAAGTGAACCCATGGCGACTCCTTCCAGGCCCGTGAAGAGGATTGTAGGACAACTGGTCTTCGGTCAACTGGTCCCCAAAACGGAAGGCGCCCAAAATACCTCCACCCAAAATACATCCGGCCAAAATACCTCCACCCAGAATACCTCCAAAAATGACCAAAATACCTCCATGCATAATTTGCGGAATGAAGATTGAGATAAATTATAGCAATGCTCTGAAATTGGCTAATGAAATTTAACACAAGTAAATGCAAGGTAATGCACATAGGTAACAATAACAATAAGTACGATTACAAGATATTTGGAAATTCGTTAACAAAAGTTAGTGGAAAAGATCTCTGCCTAATTATCAGTAACGATCTCAAATCGTCCATGCAAATGATAAGTGTTATGATGAGGACATTTGGGAATGATATTGTAAACAATATGTAGAGTATAGAATCCTATAGAAAGTATCATTAGAGGACTTTTTCATTCAGGATTATGGTAGTATGGTAGATCAAAGGAATAATCAATTCTATATA
>NC_134785.1:54681907-54811907 GCF_046742065.1 Oratosquilla oratoria | reverse complement strand
GAAGTAGATTGGATTTAGCTGCACGCACATGACCTATTCCTTCAGGGTAAATAACTGTGCTCTCGTCCCTTCACCTGTCGATCAGAGTACTTTCTAGATTTTTTCCCACTTTGCTATATAGAATAGAAGTACCATATAATGTATCGTGAAAGTGTTAAGTCTCGAAACATTAATGCAGTGAAACTGATTCTTTAGTAACATTAGATCCAGAAACGTCATTTTACTACTTTCATGGCATCTGCACATGGGGTCTGCTAGTTGCATTAAAACTGGTCCGTTGGGACCATAAGGGTTAAAGCCTGAAAATAAGCTAGGGTGTAGTTGTATGTTCATCGAGAATGCTTAGAGAGAGGTTAAATAACCAGATCAATACTGAAGCGTCCCCCGCCAATTGCAACGGGGGCCGACCATAGTTTAGACAACTTGGTCTGTTTTTGTATAACTTTAGTTATTCGTTGAAACTTTCAACACTTGTTAATTCTGCAATTTTCTTCACAGAATTGCCCATTTGGAACTTCGACGGTTCGTCAACTGGCCAGGCTGAGGGCAGCAACAGCGACGTTTACCTCCACCCTGTAGCCATCTACAGGGATCCCTTCAGGCTTGGCAGCAACAAACTCGTTCTCTGCGAGACCTTCAAACACAACAAAAAACCCACCGAAACCAACCATAGGCATAAATGTCTGGAGGTTATGAGGAAGGCCGCTGAGCAGCACCCATGGTTCGGCATGGAACAAGAATATACCCTTCTCGACACCGATAACCACCCCTTCGGGTGGCCCAAGAACGGGTTTCCCGGCCCTCAAGGTCCCTACTACTGCGGTGTAGGAGCCAACAAAGTCTTCGGACGGGACATCGTCGAAGCCCACTACAGAGCCTGCCTTTATTCTGGAATAAATATATCTGGAGAGAATGCAGAGGTCATGCCTGCCCAGTGGGAATTCCAGGTCGGCCCCTGTGAGGGTATCACTATGGGTGACGACCTCTGGATGGCGCGATACCTTCTCCACAGGGTCGCCGAAGATTTCAACGTCGTCGTGTCCCTGGACCCCAAGCCAATTCCAGGGGACTGGAACGGCGCTGGCATGCACACGAACTTCTCTACGCAAGGTATGCGAGAGGTGAACGGCATCGTGGAGATCGAGAAGGCCATCGATAAACTGTCTCGCCACCACATCCGCCACATCAAGGCTTACGATCCCAAGGAAGGAAAAGACAATGAGAGGAGGTTAACGGGTCTTCACGAGACGTCGTCTATTCACGACTTCTCTGCAGGCGTAGCTAACCGTGGCTGCTCCATCAGAATCCCCAGGGGCGTGGCAGAGGATAAGCAAGGTTACCTGGAAGACCGCAGACCTTCGTCAAATGCCGATCCTTACATGGTGTCAGAAGTGCTAGTTAGGACCATTTGTTTAGACGAGTAGGCTAGTCCTCCCATATTCCAATATCTTTTCAGTCTTTCAAACGTTTTCTTCTTTTCTCTCTCCATCTCCATAGTCTTTATAAATTCGTCTGTTATGGTAATCGTTGGTTCTTGTTCCATACTGGAATAACTGAACCACCAGGTTGCCCACCTACGGGACCAGCGGAGTATTTTCCTCTTGCACAATTATCATTGTATCATGTTTATATCGTTCTGACGTGATTACTTTTTATCATTCTTATCAATTAAATAATGTTTCCCCACTATCCTTTGTATATACGTGAGTGTACAGTTTAAAGTAAGTTAAAACTTGAATCATATATATGTAAGGTCTATTTACTCATAAATGATTATGCTACCACTAATTCTTTCTGTCCCCCACCTCCCCCTCCTCCCTCCAACGGTTTCTAGTCCCTGCTGTTTTGAAAGTGCAAACGCTGGGAAGTCGACGTCTCCCAAATGTTGCTGCATCAACACAACTCGAAATGCTGCAGAACTGCATTTTCCTAGTCGTATCTCTAAGCCATCTTGGCTCTTAAGTTTTCTATTTTCCCTGGTGTTTGAAACAATGCAACGAGGCTGTTTACACAACCAACGTGCCACCTTTCTACATAACAGCCCCTCCCTCTCTCCCCCCAACACTTGGGTATTTTCCTCTGTTACACAAGGTAGTCCGCCCGACTACTGACGCTGCTCCCAACTGGCTATATCTAGATAATTCAGTGTATAACTGATGCACTTTCTAGTACACTTTAGTTCATCACAGTTTGAAGTCTGCTCATCCTGCCAGACGATTACATAATAGAAAATGCTTTGCATAACACATTGTTGGGAAATCCTCGTATTGGATACCAATTCTGGCTTCGTCGGACAAAATTTCCCCCCACAATTCCTACTAACTAAAAGATCACCGGATATAAGATCCAGAATAAAAATTAGTAACTCCAATTCACGCGCGCGAGGACACAAGCACGCACGCACACTAGCGTACAAACTCACGCACGCGCGCGCACTCATGCACGAACTTAAAGCACGCACGCTAACATACACAGACGCGCACACGTGTACATATACACTCACGCGTACCTACACGCATGCATACACACGTACGCATATATGCATACATTTGCACACTCGTGGCGCAGTGGTAGAGTTCCCGGCCGATACTACGGCGATCCGGGTTCGAATCCCGCCCAGGGCTGAAATTATTTCGGTATCGCTGCGCTGCGAGTCGTTACTCCAACTCTTGATGGCGGGGAGTTTGTGTGTGTGCGTGTAAGGTCATAGCATTACCCATAAATCGGTCATATGAGCTCTGCTCTCTTCCGGGAGGGAAATAGCTGTCGATCACGAGTACAACACGTGATCCAAGGCCATGGTGAATCACGCACGCAGACATACACAGCCATACATAAATACTGTATACACACGCACGTAGACATACACAGCCATACATAAATACTGTATACACACGCACACAGACATACATGAATGCTGTATGCACACGCACACATACAAGCATAGACATGCACACACACACAAGCATAGACATGCTCGGATACAAGCATAGACATGCACGCATACAAGCATAGACACATGCATACAACCATACTGTACATATACACGCACATACACAAACACGCATGCATGCATACTATACATACACATGTATATTGCATATACATGCAATGCATAATGTACATACACATGTATGAATGTATATATACATACATGCACAGTTTCAGTATCACTGCGCTGCGGGTTGTTATTCCAACTTTCGGGGGGGGTAAGGTCACAGTATTACCTATAGGTCGGTCATACGAGCTCTGAGCTCTCCTCCGGGAGGTTGATAAATGTCAATCACGAATAAAACACGTGATCCAAGACCGTGGTGAATCAAGCATACACAAACACGCATCCATATCACAACAAAGTTATGTCACAGCACATTTGTAAAATAAAGTATAAAGATCTGTATATTTCGATCACTGTGATCCTCTTCAGCAGATATGATGATCACATCATCATATCTGCTGAAGAGGATCACAGTTAGTGATCGAAATATACAGATCTTTATACTTTCGATTATTATTCTCCGAAAGTGGGTCATCAGTATTACGCATGCATGTATACATAAACACGCATGCATATATACATAAACACGCATACATGTATACATAAACAAGGATACATGTATACAGAAACATGGATACATGTATACAGAAACAAGGATACATATATACATAAACACGCATACATGTATACATAACCACGCATACATGTATACATATACACGCATACATATATACATACAAAAACATGCAAAGGACGGGGTACGCTTGTCACCCAAAGGATTTCGGTCGAGCGAGAACTGCATCTTACAATGTCTTTTCAGGTAGAATATGGAGGGGTCGGGTGGGAGGGGGAGGGAGGGTTAAAAAATGATATAAATAAGAAATAGTTCGGAGGACTAAAAAGAACCACTCAAACAGGTGCAGGGAGTATAAACTCGTTGTTTACAAACAAAGGCGAAATCGATAAGATTTATTTATTGAGAGAAAGCACGTGTTGAGGATTTTGATGTATTATAGTGGGGCAGATAAGCCAACAAAATTGTGCACTTTATAACTAAAGCATGGAAGTCTCACTTTAAAATTGATATACCCAAAGGTTTCATTTTATCACATGGAGGCAATCTGTACCTGACGTCTGGTGACCCTGTGAGGTCATTGACATCAACGTAGCTTTATTTCTGTTGTTGCCATATCGACCTTTACTATAATCACACATTTTTATTTATATTACTATTTTTGTCAAAACAAGCTCCTCTATCAAGTATTTGTTTATTTTCGGTTGTAAATGTAATCTTAAAACTGCTTCGTTCGTCCCACATTTTTAAAATTGGGATTGCTCCATGAAAATTGGGTAAAATAAACTAAGAACGTTGCATGTTCTTTTACGTTCCAAGATAATCCCTCTGCATACCTCTGTTATCTTCCGGTATTCTGGTATGTACTAGTCTGGCCTGCATGCTGCAAATTAGAACTGTATTGGTTGGTGAAAAACCTATAGAACACTCGAAGATATTTGGATACCCTTTATTCTTATATTTCTTCTGTTTTTTTTTTTTTGTCTGCTTCTTTCTTTGTCATCATATCACAAAAACCGTCATGTACTTGTCGATCCTGCCTTGCCTTCTACATCGAAACTTCTCAAGCCAAGCTGCACCTCTAAATGGGAACTGTTCTTTGGCAAGTAGAAACAGAGGAAGGTTAGCAATGCCCTGCAAGGTCGAGCAAACCACCAGTAGGGGGGCGGTTATGTGTCATTGGTAGACCTCCTTGAGTTTGATGAACTTGAGCAAAAACCAGCTGACCTGGACCAGGGCAGGCTAGATGATGGGGATGGCATAGGAACCACTCTGATGACCTACAGGGCCCAATGCTACAAAACTTGTCGGTTAAGATATAAAGAAAAAAAATGTTACGACGGCGGAAGTCAGTTGAGAAGTTGCACCCATCTCGTGCGTTCACACAGGGTTTTCTTACAAACGTGTCGAGGTTGAAGTACCTGCATGCTTCTTCTGCAACAAACCAGCCGGCTCTGAAATACTCAATGAGGCATCAACAAAACAGGTAGACATGAATGCTAGCAATGCTGTTTTGAAAAGAGAAAACGATGAGTTGCTTGCCAAACTAACACCCGGAGATATGATTGACCTTGAGGCCAAATATCACCGCCACTGATATATAATGAAATAAGTTGTGAGCATCAACAGATAAGCGTGAAGAAGAGTGTCAGTTACGTGACATTGCTTTTGCAGAGTTAGTATCTTTATGGAGGAAGAACACAGTGATGATTGTTCCCAAGTGCCCACACTGACAGACTTGGTCCGCCTTTACAAAGTCCGACTGGAACAACTAGGTGCCACTGTAGGACATCGGATCCATACAACCAGATTGAAGAACAGGCTTCTCTCTGTGTTCCCAAACCTAAGGGCACATTCACAAAGAAGAGATACTATTTTCATGTTTCATTAAAACATTGGTGCTGCTCTCAAGAAAGCTTGTGACCATGACAGTGATGCCTTGCGTTTGATGAGACCAGCGAATGGGGCACGGAGAGAGATATTTGACACCAAACTCACCTTTGACGGGTCATTTCACACCAACTGTCAGAAAGATTCTGCTCCATCATGCATCAGACCAAGTTTACAAAAACGGCCACTACAACAGCTACTCTTAACATTTCTCAGCTATAACCTTCAACAGTGTCCAACATACACAGACAAGGTCACCAGGGAAAGAAGGTCACAACCGTGACCGTGAAATTCCACTTCCGCTCAATGTGCCATTGAAAGTTCATCTGTCACAGTTGTTTTAAGAAACGGTTATACAACTTTATGGATGGGGACGACAGGTGGTGATGGATATGGAGCTGTCTAGTGTAGGCCTTATGGTCTCTTGCAGCCTCCTTCATTCTTATGTTCTGATGAGAGGATTAATTGACGCATTCTTCATTCTGAAGATGTGCGTGTCACATGATCGTCTCCTACAAGTTTCACCTGACCTTGCCAATGCTTCAAGCTGGAAGATGTCGTGTGTCCACCAAAAATGCCCAGTGGTCTTTTCACAACAGCAGCCGTGGATAATACTGACCACAATCCAAGTTCAGGAACAGTGAAGGACTCATTTTATTGCACTGGTATCTCTTTGATGCAGCACCCTAAACAAGATTATTGTGCAAGACCCGACTGAGGTACCCTTGCCATTGTATATGCCCTCTGGTTCGTGGTGCTGATGTACTGCAGGACCAGCGACACCATGGGGGTGAATGAAGCAAGAAAATAGTTCTTTATTCAGAAATCTGGAACCTTGGGGGAATATTCCACCCACGAAGGCTGCGCTGGAGCAGCATACGAGTATAAAGTGGGCCACGTATCAGTCCAACGTGTGGAACAAGGCTTTAGTATCTGACCCCGAACTTCCAAGTCCTTCTGACTGGGGCTGGATAAAGGAAGTAGTGAGGTGGCAGCCATTGTGGACCATCCTTCCAGAAGCTTCTAAAAGCTGCTACGAACTTATCCACTGTGACTGTGAGAATGTACTAAGCGTTGCAAGTGCGTAAGGCAGAACTCAAAAGCACTGCTACCATGTGCTCATGCTTAGGAGAATTTTTGGCTTAGAAAGGACACACGTAGCCATATTGAACTGGTAACGTTATTGTACAGAGGGTTATCAGAACCCATGGAAGTTGCAGCAACATTGCTTAGTCAATACCAAGTAATGTCGTAACACATTTGTAAAAATACACTAAAGACCCACTGTTGAAGAGGTTCACAGCCAGTGATCAAAATATACGGAAATCGTTATTTCCTTTCTTTTCTTAATCCAGTCAACAGTGGGTCTTTAGTGTATTGCTTAGTCAGATTCAGTTCATGCTATATTTACCTTTTGTGAAATAGGTATACTTTGATTTTTTTTACTTTTTTATTCGTTGGTGTTTTACTTTCATGAAAAATATTTACATAAATTCTGTGTAATATATGTGTAATAAGAATGGAAGTATACAACATAATTTATGCACATTGTTATTATGTATGATTTCTTTTTTACAGCCTGAGATTTTATCACCTCCCTAGTCCCAGAGTTCAAATCTGAAATGTCTTCACATCTGAAAATATACCCCCATGGTTTACTGAAACAATGTAGGAATGTTCATGATTTAGTCATGAAGTGTACAAGTATTTAGGTCAACTGAGAATTTTTTGGATTTATATCATATCATGTATGAAAATATAACTTAAAAGTTAAAACACTAAAATGCACGTTTCTAGCAGTTTATAGTCTTGATTTTATCCAAATAGAATGATCAAAGTGCCTGATAGCAGACGAACTTTTCAATGTCGGTACATTTATCACTGCTTGCCGAATCTGGGGGTCTAGTCGATGACAAAAAATGTCGGTATTGCATCTTCTTTTAGAATGGGATTCATGCTAATTCCTATTGACTCGGCAAGGCCAGGGCCCCAAGTGTACTATTTTTTTTTCTTTTCCCGAAATGTTTCGTTTTCAATCTAGGCCTCCATGAATAGTGTCGTCTGCACCGAATGATCCAGTCCTCTTTGCGATGAGAAGAATAAAAATAAAGTCCATCCGGACTAAGCCATATATATTTTTTTAAATTTAACAGTTTATTCAACAAAATATCAGACATTACATTTTCATGTTGATGATGTAGGCCTACATATACACATACATATAAATATTAATTTGTTGAAAAGGAGAGAGCGGAAACAATAGCTTGTAAAATGATCTCTAATAATTTATATACAACCATTAAAACATTTAAATTTTTCACAGAAAAGGAAATCTTATCACAAAGATATCAAAAGCAACAGTAATTGTATCCAGTGGGAGCAGCCAATATTTACAATTTATATAGATATAGATACATCTAGTCAATATTCACCACCTCTCTGAAAACCTTCTCAGTTGACCTCCAAATTTACAAGTTTTTCTGCCCCGCTATTACCAAACCCTAGATCGATATGGCGGATAGACATTTCCCTCCAGAAATCGAGATAGAGGAATATTGATTAATTCACAAGGATAGGGTAGGTAGGAGAGGTGGAGGGGAATTACACTTTTCGTTAAAAACAATATCAAATGTATTGTCAACGACTCGATTATGGAAGAGGAAAGCACGGAGTCTATTTGGTTGGTGATTATTGGGAAGAAAGAGAAACTTGTTATCGGCGTTCTTGTACAGACTTCCTAACCTTGAACCTCAGTACAAAAAAAAAAAAAAAAAAAAAGTGATCATGGGAGGTTTTAACTATGGAAACATTGGCTGATTAAATTTAGTGGGAAATTATGAAGCACAAAAATTCTTAGATGTGGTACAAGATAATTTCAAGACAATTACCGATCCTACGAGGGGGGTGAATAATCCGGATCTACTCTAACCATGAATGAATTCGGGACATTTTTCCACACGGACATTTTCCAGAATAAATATAGAATATCTAATAAATAAATATATGTATTTTTGAGAATGTGTGAAAATATCCTACAAAATGTTGGAAAATGTCCAGTTGGAAAATGGATGTGGGAAAATGTCATGTTGAATAATGTCCATGTGGGAAAATGTCAGTATACCGCAATGAATACATTATGAGAAACGTACAAGTGGGTAATAGACTAGGTTCTGGTGATCATCAAGAAATAAGATTTAACATTAAATGGGAAGAATTCAATAGTAAGAATAACATTTTAGTACCTGACTTCAGTTGAGAACATATTTGTGGCAGTTCCGATTAGGTCCAAGTGGTGATGAAATTGTCTTGAGTCATGACTATGAGATCAGTAGCATGGTCAGCCCGGAGGTCATTAACGAGAGCAGGGGTCTAATCCTAGGTCATGTCATGGAGGAGGACAGGAGGTGAGGTCATTAACGAGGTCAGCGGTCCAGATGATTTGTACAGTGAGGACATAAACGTGGGCAGCCCGGAGGTCATTAATGCGGTCCGGGATCTAGTCCTAGGTCAGGTCAGGTCACAATTGGAGGTATGAAACCAAGTCTGATTATATATAAGGCAAGCCCGGGGATCAGTAACAGAATCAGTGGTCTAGATTAAAAAAAAAAAAAAAAAAAGAATATAATAATAATGATAATGATAATAATAATAATACATACATATACCAAGACTTTTTCCCCCTTACCAGGGGGGTAGCCAAAAAGGACAAGGCATAAAATCATTCCCACCCATTCCATCCCCGAAAACACTCCACACCCCTCCACCCTCCCTCCCATCTTAGCACCTCCTAGATGACGGGTCATCCCTGCACCCTGTCCACTGCCCTGGGTCAGAAGCAGTGTCGCAAGACACAGCACATCCACAGCAAGCCCGCTTCATTAAATCGGCAACCCCCCCTCTCCGTCCCCCCATATAATGATAATAAAATAAAAAGGATTTTGTATGCCCGGCGTAAATTTACCCCCAGAGCAATAACTGAGAATACTAATACTCCCAAATGGACAACCCCTATCACGACAAGGTGGTTCCCGTTAAGGGGGACATGGAGAACAAGTACTGGCTGCCACAGACGGGCTACTGGTTTAAAAAGTGATTCCTCACGACTCAAAAAATTTTCCACAACAGAGCCAAGATCTTCGTTTCCACAACTCATCCCAGCCCAGATACCCAACCATCCAACACAGGATGACCTCACATAGTGGACCTTTTGATGGGCAGTACCATTGGCCTGCACTGGTGGCATAGCTCTGGGAACCATTTCATCTGGTGCCTCACTGGTGACCTTGCTACAATAGGTAGCCCTTTCTCCCTAAGTAGGACAAAGCAGGAACAAAGGGAGGAACAAAGAAACTGATCAAGTCAAAGACTTGGAGGATCCACCAGTAGATAGTATTAGGAAAGTTTTAAGTGACGGAATATACCGTCTCAGTTGTAACTTCACAATTGATGTCAACTTCTACTGGTATGATTTAATCCAAGGGACACTGAAAAGATGTGCTGAAGTAGCTATTATCTTTCTTTCTGATTTGATTGATTTATGAAATTTTTGGCTCGAAGGCCAAGCGCCGGAGCCGGTAGGCCATTCAGCGTGTATTTATCTTTTATAGATAAAAATTCAAGTAAAACAGTAAAAACAATAAACATTCACAAAAACACATCACAACAACATACACTCACAAGCATTCATATACACAATTTTAAATTTCATAAAATAGATTGACGTCTTTTAAAACCTTTACAACATTCTTTACATGATCTTTCTTCCTGGGGGTTAGGCCTGGTAGAATGCCTTACCCCTTTCCCCACCTTCTGTTAACTATGTTTATTTCTTTGTATTTGCAAGGTATTCGAAATGGTTAAAAACATTCTTTCTTCATTAGATTTATTTGATATTTAATACAAAAATAGGCTTTAGACTTATGTCACTAAAATGCAAATAACCTTTGGTATAGAATGGTTAGAGACTTCAAATTCACTGGAAAAAAGTCAAAATAGTAATCAATTGATAATTTTTAATCAAATTTACAATGCATATATTATATCACCATTTTGTTATCACATCTATCCAGTTTAGGTCTGTACCAACATAAAATGTTCAGATGATATTTCTTTACATTTTTAGAGAAATTTTGCTAAAAAAAAAAAAAAAAAAAAAACATATCAATATCCTATTTAGTAAAAAACTAACAACTGAGATCCACGATCCTCAACACTGTTTTTATAAGAACTTTCAAGCATAACAGTGTAACTTCTAAAATTGCACAGTTTGTGACATATTAAAGGCATTCTCTTAACAAAATATATTTTATCAAAATCTACAAACATTATATACTTAACATACTCCTACCACTGAGAAAATTTATTAAAATGTTACATACAAAAGACACAGTGATACAATCAACAGGCAGTTTTTGCCACTGACCCAGGTAAGGGCCCAAGGGCCCAAGGGCTTAATATTTATAAATATTTTTGGATAGCTGATGATAATAAGATCCATGATCTCATAAATTACTATAGGGGAGTGGCACTGTTCACTGTTGGAAACAATTCTCTCATCACTGGATCCAAATCTTCTTCCATTGAGGAATGTTGTCCTGACGTGGTGGGTCCTTCTTCTCTTGGGTCTGCAATGTTTATTTTCATTCCAACCTTCTCAATAGCTTGCGGGTTAGCAAGAGCTTCTTGCAAGTGTTCATCTGTTATGTGCTGATGTAACTGAGTTCGATGTGTAAAGTTTTCTGTACAAAAGATGCACATGTTTGAGTCATTCTTAATATTGGAATGGTTTAATTTGTTATGTTTCTGAAGAGCTGAAGCAGAGGTAAAGGTCTCGTTGCATTTTGGACATTCAAAAGCTCCCAGATGTGTGAAGTAGAAATGCTCATTTAAACTGTTTTGTGTTTTAAAAGTCTTGCTACATTTGGATTGAGAACACTTTAATAGTTGCTGTTGGTTGTCAACTGATAACTTTGAAACAGGGTTCATGAGACTGAGCTGTTTTCCATCAACAAGAGGGAGAATATTTTCTGCTCCTTCATCATTTGCCATCTCCTGATCTCTACCATTGTTACTATCTGTTTCAGATACTTTAACAATTTCATTGTGGCAGACAATATGATCCTGCCATTCATTCAATTTACTGAATGACTTGGAACACAGAGCACATTGGAAGGTGTTGTCAGGTCCAGGAATTGCTAAATCAGAAATGTTAACAACTTGTGGCAAAAGAGAAGTACCGCTGCCTACCTCTCCTTCAAGCTGAGAGTCTAACATGCTTATCACACGCCCATGCCCATCTACAATTTCGAAACTTGTTCCTGTCATATCTTCCTGACTTAGTCTAACTGCTCTTGGCTGCGTCATGACCACATTAGGATTAACTGATATGGAATCCTCTGCATCGTCATCTGCGGGTCCTTCGTTACTGCTACCTATCATATTCATAGCAGACGTCTGTAACTGATTGATCACACTTTCATCAATTGTAACTGTATGATTGATAAGTGAGGATGGATCAATTGATGCCAGTCCAATCTGGAACTGATATGTCCCATCGGTACTGAAAACTACAGAATTAATATTTTCGACATTAGTGACATCCAAGGGATCAGTCGCTGGTTCCTCCTCCTTGATGTGGTTATGAGCGGCATTAGCAGGTCCAGTGTATGTCTTGAAGTGTTTAAGTACGTGAGCTTTTCGATGACCTGAAGTTCTAAAGCACAAATCACAGTGAGGACATTTGAAAGGCTTGGAACCTGTGTGAAGTCGTATATGGGTGTTCATGCTGCTCTTAGAGGCAAACATGGCCTTGCATATATGACACATAAATTCCTTCTTTCCGGTATGAGTCTTCATGTGGACGTCTAGAGTCGATTTGACGGCAAATGATTTTCCGCACTGTGGACACGAGAACGGCCTCTCGCCAGTGTGGGTTCTAATGTGACGAATGAGATCCGACGGTTTCTTAAAGCTCTTCTTGCAGTGTTTGCACTGTCTTTCTTGTTTATAAGTTCCCTGATAAAAGAGAAAAACAAATACCACATATTAGATACATTTACTATGAACCCAGAAGTAAACTCTTCAAAATGGTGTCACAATTTTATTTTTCACAATTATTCTGGCAATGACAGGCTTCCCAAATACACTAGCAAAAAAAAACAAATGTGAATTTTAAGTATTATAGACATAAAAATGCACTTACAAGGTCTCCATCAGCTCCTTTGTCTGATATAACAGGAGACCCATCCTGGTAACTAGGATGGGGCCTACTGGGTGGATCTTCCAAGTCCTTGACTTGATCAGTTTCTTCAAGACCTGAGTTCAGTTGCCCTCCAGTAAGATGTGATCCAGAAAGCTGCTCTCCACTTGTCATTTCGCTATTTCTTTCTTCTTCTTCCCTCTCTGCTTGCTGCAATATTTTATCTACTCTTTCCTGAGTTAGATGTGGCTTTGTCCACAGAATTGGTAGAGGCAAGGACTGTAAAAAATAACAATAATTCACTCTCATGCAATATGAAATATATATATATATATATATATATATATGGTTAATGGCAAATCTCTAATCAGGAAAATCGAGAATACGAGGGAAAAACTGAATAACTACAACAATGCTGTTGTTTTTAACTCCACATGTATTACTGAGAACCTGCTCCCCTCTTTTACAAATATATATATATATATATATATATATATATATATATATATATATACTCTAATATTATATATCTCTCCCTTCTCAATCATGAAAAGGAAATAGAAATTTACACTACACATAATCTATGTGTATAAATATGTGTATATATATATATATTATATATATATATATATACATATATATATATACATACATATGTATATATATATATATGTATATATATATATATATATTGTACACACATCTGATAACGAATGCTCTATTTAACTAACAAATCAGTTAATAAACAATTTTGAGGAAAATTTTTCTCTGATAATATAATGAATGATACTTTGGGGTACAAAGATATGTACATGTCTGTACACACAATTCAAATGGCCCAGTAATGCTTTGGTGCATTTGTCATGATTATTTCAGTTAGCAAACATCTTGGTTTAAGAATGGAGTCACAGAATGCATTTAGTTTGTTATCCAGGATTCTACTGTGTATATATATATATGTATGATCATTTTTATGACCATTGCGCAGAGGATTTGAACTTACTGCTCCTCTGCGCAACGGTCATAATAATGATCTGATTGATGTCGCTGTTCACTAGCGAATTTCTCATATATATATGTATATATATATATATATATATATATATATATATATATTATGTATACATATACATATATATATATATATATATATATATATATATATATATATTCCTTTCAACTCAATTCTTTATTTCCAAACCTTTCTATTTAATCCTAACACAACAATGAGTCTTCTCAATTTCGTTTAAATTTTGGAAACTAAATAATCTTATGAAAATACTATGAAAAAGCAACCCACTTGAGCTTTATTTATGGCTTGGTTAACCACAGCCTGACTGTGAGTCTTGATATGCTTATGAAATAGGGCCGATGATGCATGGAGTTCATCACACACAGGACACTTCCACACACTGGAAAAAATAATGAGAATTTATAGTAAAAAAGAAAACTATTATTTTTGTTATGTATCCACATGTGTGTGTGTAATTCACCACAGTCATGTATATACCTAATACCTAATAGGTAAATTAGGTAAATACATGTGTGTATGTGTTTGTGTGTCTGTGTGTCATGGGAACAAATTAAGAAATACCACACATCAAAAGAATGTGAAGAAATACAGTGTTTCATATAAATGCATAAATACATGGGATATCTTAGAAAGTGATATAGCCCAAGCTCAAACAATATATGGATTCAAATCTAATTATGATAACTGGAAATCAAGGATATAGATTAAGTTAAAAATGCACTTAAAAATGAGGCTAGATATGGAGAGTAGGAGATGGGACCTAACAATCATTGCTCCTATCATGTATACTACAATTAGGTAAATACATATATAAACATATTATATATACATATACATATATACATATATATATATGCAATAAAAACACTAGGAAAGTGTGTTCACAAATGCGTAAGTAACCACTTTGTATCTGCACTGAATATATGATTATACGAAAGCGCTCTGCTTCGTTAGTTTACTTTTTATGCATATACATACATATATATATATATATATATATATATATATATATATATACACATATATATATAAATACATATATATATATATATATATATATATATATATACATATATATATATATATATATACATATATATATATATATATGTATATATATATATATATGCACAAATTTCACAAGTCACACGCGAATCACAAATATGCGGAGTCCACTAGGAAAAGGAAAAACACACGGAGTCCGAGCGCTTTCGTGATATATTCACATTATCAGGGAGTACTCCTTGATAATGTGAATATATCACGAAAGCGCTCGGACTCCGTGTGTTTTTCCTTTTCCTAGTGGACTCTGCATATATATATATATATATATATATATATATATATATATATATATATATGTATATATATATATATATATATATTTGTATATACAGGTTGTCGTCGACTTACGACCGAGTTCGGTTCCGACAGACAGGTCGTAAGTCGATCTGGACGCAAGTCGGACTTTATGTATATACAGTATATATTACCCTTTGAATATTATTTTTGTTACTGTATATATGTTGTATATTTTGCATACTGAAATAATCTTAGCATCTTTGAACTATGTTGTATAGTATTTTTAGCTTTTTCATAATTTTATCTGATTTTCTTTGGGAAACGTAGCTTAGACCTAAGCATACTGAATAAAATCCTATCATCTTTGACCTATGATACTAGATACAGTATTTTTTTTTTTTAATTATTATTTTACCACCAGACTTTCTTTAGGAAACGTATGCATACTGAATAAAATCGTATTATCTTTGAGCTACGTTCTTTAATATTCCTTAACTTTTTTATAATTTTCGTTAGGAAACGTAGCCTAGGCCAACCCATACTGAATAAAGTCCTGTCATCTTTGACCTACAAATACTTTTTTGTTTGTTAAATTAAAATCATTGCAAGGCATAATTAGGAAAATTTCTATTTCAAAACACATTCTTTTCGTTTACGTAGTATACCGAAAATATCGTAATCGACAATAGACTAGACATAAACAAAGTTTACTGTTACATTTTATAATCGCAAAACATAAAAATACAAAATGCTGTATCGAACATATTGTTATCAACAACAGACTAAGCATAAAAAAAGTTTTACTGTTACATTTTATTAATTGCAAAACATATAATACAAAATGTAAGGTAAAATTTTATCTAAAAACACATTCTTTTCGTTTACGTACTGTACCGAACATATTGTTATCGACAACAAAACAGCCTAGGCATGAAAAAAAAGTTTTGCTGTTACATTCTATTAATTGCATAATATATGAAAATACAAAATGCAATGCAAAATTAGGAAACATTTTACTTCAAACAAACAAAATGAAAGAATATTTAGCTGGCTGAGATGCTGACGCTGCCGGCAGCCTGCCAATACTATCGTACTTGCGTCTCGCGGCGTGCAAAGTAATTGTACTGCACTGCCAGGCATAACATTACAATTCTATTACTCTATTAAATGTTAAATATTATTGCACTATCTCGTGGTCGTAAAGTCGATCAGTCGTAAGTCGCATAGGTCGTAAGTCGACGACTACCTGTATATATATATATATATATATCTTCTCTCTTTTTCTGCATGGGGGGACCGGGAGAGGGGATCACCAAATTTATGAAGCAGCCTTGCTGTGGATGTGCTGTGTCTTGCAACACTGCTTCTGACCCAGGGCAGTGGACAAGATGCAGGGATGACCTGTCATCCAGGAGGTGCCAAGATAAGAGGGAGGGTGGAGGGGAGTGGAATATATAGGAAATGGAATGGATGGGAGTGGTTTCTATGCTTTTTTCTTTTTGGCTACCCCTCATATAGGGGGACAAAGCCTTTGGTATATGTATGTATACATACATACATATACCAAAGGCTTTTTTCCCCCTTACAAGGGAGGTAGCCAAAAAACAAAGGCATAAAAACCACTCCCATCCAATCCATCCCTATCACACTCCACCCTCTTCCCTCCCTCTTATCTTGGCACCTCCTGGATGACGGGTCATCCCTGCATCTTGTCCACTGCCCTGGATCAGAAGCAATGTTGCAAGACACAGCACATCCACGGCAAGGCCGCTTCATCAAGGCCAAGTACATCAAGTGTGCAAGTATTTGACTCGTACTGAAAAGTTCCTTCAACTCTCAATTTGGATATTCCTGCTTTATTCTTCAGTTTACTATTTACAAATCATAAAATAGTTTGGGTTGGTCTTTGCATTTGTCAATTACATCCTTTCCAAAGTTCTTTTCTTCTTTTCTATGTATTCTTGTATAATCATTCCTGGCTTTTTAGTATTCATCTTTTGTGTGTGTGGCCTTTGCCCATTTGTAAAGGAGGTGGCCGAGTGAAGGTATACAGTACTACCTCTCATTAACGGACTAAAAGGGGGGTAACGGTGTCCGTTGGTGTGAATAATCCGTTGATTTGGAGTGGTTTTTGGGTGGCATAGTGATTGCACGCATTAAATAACAGGACCAAAAACACCGAAAACACAGCAAAAACACCGCAAACACAGCTAATTAACGTCCGTTAATGAGAGGTCAATCTGTACCTTTCTTTGCAGGGAAAACTATAAAAATTGGGTAAACAAACATGGCATAGAAGGAAAAATATGTACAGGTTACAGTACCTTGAGTGAGCAGTTTGATGATGTCTGTGCACGTTGCTTTGGGTTGGAAACTTCTGATCACAGTAGAAACACATATACTTGTGATTATTTGGATTATTTCTGTTGTGTACTTTTAAGTGTGCCTGTTGGGAAAATAAGAATATAAAAAATATTGTACAAGTCCATACATACATATACCAAAGGCGTTTTCCCCCTTACAAGGGAGGTAGCCAATAAACAAAGGCATAAAATCCATTCCCACCCATTCCATCCCCAATACACTCCACTCTCCCCCACCCTCTACCCTCCCTCTTATCTTGGCACCTCCTAGATGATGGGTCATCCCTCTATCTTGTCCACTGCTCTGGGTATAAAACAAAGTATGCATCAACCTGTTCAATGAGAGTGGCACACTGGAGATAAATTGGCACTACTGCTCGAAAAGTGATGAGATGCAAGTTTTGCATGCTTTAAGCAAGACGAAATTAAAGGGACATACACTGGAAATGAGAAGAGTAAGGTGGGGTAGAGATGATGATGATTATGATGATATGGTTTAACATCACAAACTCCCCCCTATCGGTAGGCTAGGACGATGCCCCTCACAGAGGGCTTTGTAGCTTTAATCAGGGATAATCCTTCAAGATATAATTAAGCTATTACCTATGGCATGAATGCACAAAAAATATCTATATGTTACTACCTAGCTAACACCTACAGGAATAAGTCTGCTTCATAATGTGTCTACTACTGTTCAAATGAATCATAATCTAATTTGAACTCTTGAATTCTTTAATGTTATTATATCCCTCTATAAGTTTTCCATT
The DNA here is from genome assembly GCF_046742065.1 of Oratosquilla oratoria. Classification (NCBI taxonomy): domain Eukaryota; kingdom Metazoa; phylum Arthropoda; class Malacostraca; order Stomatopoda; family Squillidae; genus Oratosquilla; species Oratosquilla oratoria. Next base: position 54,793,782 of record NC_134785.1, on the reverse strand, counting down.
TTGTTTCTTGTGATACTCATGTTTATTTTTGTGAACTTATTACATGTATAAACCAAAACTCAGCAGTAACAAGCAGAGTTCCGCAAAGTTCAGTGCTGGGACCAATAATGTTTCTTGTCTAATGTCATTGACATGATAGAAGGAACAATCTATACCAACATGTTTGCAGATGATGCAAAAATCATGAGAGGAGTGAAAAAGAATATCTAGACACAATTTCTGCATGGAGCCAAGAAAGTTAAATTCAATGCCAAAAAATGCAAACCCCAACACATACAAAAATCTGATGATGAGATAACTGGAGTCTGTCCCGAGAAAAAAAAAAATACTTTCGTGAGAATAGTAGTAGATTAATTGTAGCAAAAGATGTGACAAGTACAGTAGACATATATGAAGAAGGTACAGTAAGACCTCTCATTAACGGACATTAATTAGCTGTGTTTGCAGTGTTTTTTATGTGTTTTCGGTGTTTTGGAGTGGTTTTTGGGTGGCATAGCAATTGCACGTACTAAACAACAGCACCAAAAACACCGAAAACACAGCTAATTAACGTCCGTTAATGAGAAGTTTTACTGTACATCTAAGAGGGTTAGTAATGGCTTCAGTGAGATTAGAACATCTAAAGGTAGACTGGGGAAGCTCCCTATAAGGCTAGATTTATAATTATTTCATGTAATTTTGCAATTTCTTTACAAATATTTATAAAAGTTCTCTATCAATCTGTTCGATAATTACATATTTCCCCGGGAGTGTTGTAATGTCCTTTTCAATGTAATATTCCATAAGATTCTTGGGGGGAAAATGTAATAATATGAGAATTATATTTCTTCGATTCAATAATTAACAATGTTACCATCTTACATATATGTTTTTATAACTCTGTCACTGACACCATTAGAATACAAGACTATGTACTATAAACATTGGAACGATAGAAAGTAAACAAGACAGCGTGTGGCTAGATCAGGAAACAAGTCTCTCTTTACCATAATTAATGTTTGATACATGATTCCTGGAAATATTACAAAGGATGAGAACCTTGAAAAAAGTGGTTTTAAGTAATTATGGTGGCATGTGTTGGTGAACAGAGTTATGGAAGTGAAGTTGAATCTTAAAGTAAAGGAAGCAAGTAAATGTCTTGGCGGAATGAAGTTTTATGAGAACTAGGTGTTTGGGGATGAATACAAAGAGATGATTACATGATGCAGTGATTGTACCCAAGGTAATGATTGGGGCAGAGACTTGTAATATAAACGAGGTAGAAAGGAAAAATCGGAATGTTTCTGAAATTAAGTTTCTGAGAAATATGGTATGTGTTACAGAAATGGATAGAGTGAGAAATAAGGAACAACAAAGAAAAAAACACAAGATTATCTAAACACTAGAAGGAATACAAGACCATAAAAAAGCTCTTTATAATCTAGGAAACCATAATTTGTACACTGACTACAAGACAGACTAAAATTTGTCATCAAGAATTTTAACAGACCTTCAGAGATTGTGGTGATAGAAAAACTTTGTTGCACTGTGGGCAGACTTGATCCTTTGACTGGTTGTGCACCTTGATGTGACTTCTTAACTGCCCAGCTTTTCTGAATACTTTCTTACAAACATTACACCTGTGAAAAGATATATATATATATATATATATATATACATACATATACATACATATACCAAGGCTTTTTCCCCCTTTCAAGGGAGGTAGCCAAAAAGGGAAAGGCATAAAAACACTCCCACCCATTTCATCCCTAAATACACTCCACACCCCTCCCACCCTCCCTCTCATATATATACATACATATACCAAAGGCTTTTTCCCCCTTACACAGGGGGTAGCCAAAAAGAAAAAGGCATAGAAATCACAATCATATATATATATGAACATAAATTGTACAAAGTTTGAGACAAGGGTAAGCTTTTTCCTTTCAAATAAAAGATTAAGAGATGTTGTATCTATCTAACTAGTATACAGGAAAGGAGCAATGCTCATTGGTTCCTGTCTCCTCTTCTCTAATTTTTTTTTTTCTTTATCACAAATAGCCTCAAATTCATGTACAGTTCCTTGATTTCCAGTTATCATATTTAGATTTGAAGTCAGGTATTGTTTGAACTTGGGCTATATCACTTCCTAAGCAATTCCAAGTATTTATGCATGTACAAGTATACGTAAAACTATAATTCTTCATATTGTATACACATGTGGTCTTTCTTAGTCTCTTCCTGTGACTTCTTAAAGCCCTCCCATCTTTAATCAGGAGCTCTCTTCTATCAATGCAATCTATCCCTTTTATTGACCTGAATACTATAATCATATGTGAGGGTGTATTTACCTAGTTGTATTATATGGGAAGAGAACTATGCTTGTAGTGACCCGTCTTGGTATCTTTCAGCATCTAGTCTGTTCTTAAATTCTTGTACACTTTTTGCACAAAGTGCTGCATCATCCAATTTGTTTCAGGCATCTACCACTCTGTGTGGGAAACTATTCTTTTTTCAGATCTCTTCTATAACTATCTTTTTTGAGTTTCTTTTCATGTCTGTCCTCTTGTTTTTCTTTTACCTCCCATACAAGAATTTAAGAACAAACTAGATGCTGAGAGATACAAAGATGGGTCACTATGAGCATAGCTCCCCTTTCCGTATAATACAACTAGGTAAATACATATACATATATATATATATATATATATATATACACACACACACATATACACACACACATATATATGTATGTATACAGACGCTACTCTACTTACGTTCATTCGTTTTCCGTTTTTTTGATTTTACGTTTGAACTGACTGTAATTTCTTTTTTTTTTTTGAGTGAATTTCTTAGATTAGCGCGCTCTCCGTAGTTCAAACGATACTTACGCATGACGCTGCGTCCATTGTTTACATGGCACAAACGTTATAAGTATTTCCATGCGTATGTTAAGTTTACAGGTACGAATATTGCAGAGGACATTACACTACGGGAATGAAACATACAAAATAGGATTAACCGAACATTTCGGTTAATCGGACATTTCTAATCCTCCTTGGAGTTCGTATAAGTGGAAGTTTACTGTATTTTACAATGTTATGTGTATAATTAATGATTTAGGGGTGTTTTATAAGATACGGTAATAGAATTTACGGATGTATAGTACAGTATGAATGGTCATACATTACTAGAACGTACAGTAACAACTTACGTTTATTTTCAACTTACGTTCAGCCGTTCGGAACGTAACTAAAACGTCAGTTGAGGAGCGTCTGTATATACAAACATACACAGTACAACCTCAGTTCTTGAATAACTCACAAGTTGAACAAATTGGTTCGCAATGAAAAAAAAATTGATATTTTTTTGGGCTCCAGTAGTCAACCAATATATTGTGAAAGCTGCATCCAGCAGATCGCATGTGGTGGACCTTTGTAGAAATAACACGTTCCGTATTTTCCTTCTTCTCCCAATGAGATTTCTTATATGGGTAACGAAGGTCATGTGTGTATCAAACAAGTTCCTGTATGATGAGGTTTTCATGTACTTGCATGCTCTGGCCATTCAGTGTGGCAACAGGGTGCTTCATGAATAAACGATTGTCTGGGGCAGGTAGCATTACTGAGGATTTTTGGTACGATGATGACATCCTGTCTTGTGTCAGCCCTTTTTCCAGCTCTCAGCATACCATAAGTTAACAAGGAACTATAAATAATTCTCACCCATGTGCAATTAAAAAGGGAACTTAATATATGCAGAAAAGCAGACTCACTCAAATGAAGTTGATGATCCACTACTTTCTTCCTTAGCGCTGCCCTCTTCCCCAGTAGCTGCTACTGCTTCTTCCTCAATTTCTCTTTCACCTCCACTACTATGGGTCTTGCTAGCCTCCTGTGCAGTCAGCAGCTGCATCAACTGAGCGGCAGGAATCTCTCCACCCTGACCAAGGGCACTAAGATCCAGGCCAGCCTAAAATGACAAAAAAAATATTATTCCAATTTAAATAGTATAGTTACTTGAGACTATCTATGGTAGATATACATAACTTACAAATCCCACATACTGTCTTTGTTTATGTATAATTTTTAACCCTTTCCCATGTTTTTGGAAGTGAAGTGCATCCTATATATGAGAACATAGTCTTGGGCAAATTTCCTGGAAAAAAAAAAAAAAAAAAAAAAAAAAAAATAGAACCCCTATTTGTGATTATTTATTTCTCACTTTGGAGTATAAATTATAACCAGCATTAAGTCAAGAGCTGCTAGAAGTGTTATAATTTGTATAATCAACTTTGTAATTGTATTTCATACCAATCTAAAAATAAGAAAATAATATTTGTGTCCATTTCCCATGTCTGTTATCACTTGTCCATCATACAAATTTTTTTAATGCATCTCATTACAATGAATAAATCTGCTAAGCAAAAGGTATGAAAAGAATAATACTGAGTTGGATTAAGAATGCCAATGCTAACGACATTACCCTATCATACAGACATCCCAGTAAGGAATATACATATCATATATCCCTAAAGACGATCCCTGGATGGGGTTCAAAACATCGGAATAAACTCTTTTCTACGACAAGTCCAGAATTTACTTTTTACTAAAATATGGCTCTTGGACTTCAGCTGTTCTTGAATATATCATTCAGTGAACCTTCCAGTGTCTGGACTCACCATATATGGACATTGAGACAGGCTCTTTTCTTCACTTCCTGGACCTGACCAGGAGGCCAACTAGACTGGGTGTTTCATTCAAATCTCCCATGCACTGCACGTGATAGGGCTATAAGAGGTCATACATACATACATACATATACCAAAGGCTTTTTTTTCCCCCTTACACGGGAGGTAGCCAAAAGAAAAAGGCATAGGAACTACTCCCACCTGTTCCATTCCCTACATACTCCACTCCCCTCTACCCTCTTCCCTCCCTCTTATCTTGGTACCTCCTGGATGGCAGGGTGATCATCCCTGTATTTTGTCTACTGCCCTGGGTAAGAAGCAGTGTTGCAAGACACAGCACATCCACAGCAAGGCCACTTCATTTATTTGGTGCCCCCCCCTCCATCCCCTCATGCAGAAAAGGAGCGGACGGGGAGAAATCCCTTCGGGCTGTGTCAATTTATTAACTAATTAAGAAATATTACATGTCTTAATGATGTGAAGATATATGGTTATGGCACCCTACAAGGCAGTGTTGAATGATATGAAGAAGTGCTGAGCACAATTGCCCATCACCAAGTTCCTCAAACCTGGTCCTGTGAGTCCGACTAGACATGTATGATGTACTTTTTACACTATTGTACTATGTACGTCTTACTTATTATTATGCTCTTTTGTATTGTGTTCTCTATTTCTACTTCTGTATTTTGTTCTATATGGTATTGTACTATACCACAATGGGGATAGACCAGCTCTAGCTGTTGGACCCTGCTGTGGAAATGCTATGTCTTGTTGCATTGCCTTTTTGACCAGAGTAGTGTGGTTGAGGACAGGAATGCCTCTTCATCCACGAGATGCTAAAATGTATCAATGAATGGGTTTTGAGTGAATGTGGGGTGGTTGTAAGATGGGTGTACACTTTGACTTGGTCACACCTCTTATACAGAAGAAAAGGTTTTCTGACATGCATGTACATACTATAAATTTCCATCACTGACTCGATATCCTAATACTAGAACACAGACAACTTACAGGAACCTGCAGGGTGAATCCTTCCGCAAACCCTTGAGTATCGAAACTGGCATCAAGAAGAGTCGCTGCTTCGTTATCGGTAGTATGGTTATTATGTTGGGCTGTGCCTCCAACGTCGTCATCACTTTCACCTAAGGCCGCTCCTCCTCCTGATACATCCAAAGTTCCCCCTTTAATTAAAATTTGTGCTGAAGAAAACCACTTTCTTATAAGAATTATGATAACAAAACAATTTATTAACCATAAATCAACACATTTTCAGTTTTACCTGAATTTTGTTTCGAAGTGTTTGTCATTCCTTCTTCATTATCATTTATTTGTCCGAGATGACTGGTGTGAATGACGTGAGTAGTGTATGCATTATTGTTGGTTCTAATCATTGAAGTTGGTATAGAAACCATTTCAAAACCTGGGTGTTCTCCCAATGTAGAGAAATCTTGTGCAGTTTCTAATATAGTCCCAGATGTGTACTGTCCACTTTCTGCCTCGGACAAAGCATTTGCTTCATCTAGTCCTGCTTTCACAGTCTCCTCATGCCCACCTGCTTGGATCACATTTGTCTGAGAAGGTTCTGGTAAAGACAGTGAATTGCTTGTAGAAACCTGAGGTACTGCCAAAACACTAGAGATATTTGGTTGGTGAAGAACGCTGGTGGCACTAGGCTGCTGAAGGACACTATCTGAGGGCTGATGAAGGGCACTAGACACGGTGGGCTGAAGAACACTAGTAACAACTGGTTGGTGAAGTGAATTGGTCACAACAGGATTATGAAGGGCACTACTGGCTTGGGGTAGACTTGTTGTCAGTGATAAAATTTCTGAAGAAGAAACAACTGAGGTAGACTGAACCTGAGCTGAAGGTGTTGCAATAATGACAGAACCCCCTCCAGCCAATGAGTGCTCCATACCTGAAGGAAGATCTGCAAGATTTAGAGTGGTTCCTTCTAGACTATGAGCAAAGGCTTCAGATATATGCAACTGAGTTGATTCCTGGTTGTTCTGGTCTTGATTCGCATTCTCACCAGTTCCAGGAGTTTCCAGGTTAAAGTCATCTTCCTGAAACACGTTACTTATTCCATTGAGATCGGGCACTATCATTTCAGGCTCTGTTAAACCACCCATGCTTCTTCCTGACTGTTGCTGACTATAAAGATTTGAGGTGATGAGTGCCTGTTGACTGTCACCTTGCAAACTGGACCCTGCTGCTCTAACTGCCTGCATTGCAAGCTCATGCTTGTGAGTCTTCATATGTTTTTTACAGTTTGTGTTTGTCTTAAAAGTCTTTTGGCAGTAAGGGCACATGTACGGTCGATCCTGTAAAATATACACACTATAAGTTATTTTTCTTTTAACAAAACCATTTACCATACAAAATGTCACCTAATTTAATTTACTCTGATTAATATTAAACAAATATTACATTGCTGTGAGTAGTCAGATGGCGTTTAAGGCTGCTATTAGTTGCTAGGCAGTCCTGGCACACAGGGCAGCGGTGGCTTCGATGACCCGAATGGGTTTTGTAGTGCATTTTGAGAACACTATGCGACATAAAATGCCTGGAAAGAAAATATTTTGATCAATATTTTATGTACATATCTTATCAAATGCATACTAGTACAAGGGGTTGCTGTACTAGTAAGTGAAGAGACAGGTAAGTGTGTGGTGGAGTGGTCCTGTGAGGTAGGCATCAAAGACGCCTCATTGCCTCCCATCTTCATAACACTGGATGCCGGAGGTATGTCTATTGGGCAGGGAAGTGGGTAAAAAAAAAAGAGGAGTGAATAGAGAATGGTTGTAAATGGATGAAGAGATGATGCAGAAATCATGAGTTGCTAAATTGTGTGGAACAGCGAATGGGTTTTGGATGGGTGTGAGATGAATGTAAACATTGACTTGACCATCCCCTTATAATGGGTAACAAACTTTTTGCGATGTATTTACCTAATGTTAATATACAGGAAGGGAACAATACTCATTGGGTCCCATTTCCTGCTCTGCAGTTTATCATACCTAGCCTCAAATTCATGTATAGTTCGAACTTAATCTATATCCTTGATTTCCAATGATCGTATCTCAATCAGAATTCATGTAATGCTCCAGCTTGGGTTATATCACCTAAGCTATCTACAGTGAGCCCTCTCATTAACGAACGTTAATTAGCTGTGTTTGGGGTGTTTTCGCTGTGTTTTCGGTGTTTTGGAGTGGTTTTTGGGTGGCACAGTGATTGCACGCACTCAACAACAGCACCAAAAACACAGCAAAAACACCGCAAACACAGCTAATTAACGTCCGTTAATGAAAGGTCTCACTGTATATGGAAAACTGTATTTCTTCACAACCTTTATATGCGTAGTCTTCCTTAATTTGTTCTCATGACCTCTTAAATCCCTCCCTATCCTTGATCAAGAACAATTTTCTGTTAATGCAATCTATACCCTTTGGTTACGAGACCTGAATACAGTGATCATATCACCTCTTTCCAAGTTTTATGCATCTATATGGAAAACTGTATTTCTTCACATCCTTAAGATGTGTAGTCTTCCTTAATTTGTTCTCATGTCCTCTTAAATCCCTCCCTATCCTTGATTAAGATGAATCTTCTGTCAATGCAATCTATACCCTTTGGTGACGACACCTGAATACAGTGATCATATCACCTCTTTCTTTTCAATCTTTCACAGCTGACAGATCCAATGTTTTCTCTCTTTATAAGGTTTATCTGCCAGGCTGGGAACCTGTTTGATTGCTTCCCTCAATTTTCTCACAATCTTGCTTATATCCTTCATTCTGTGTGGGGACCACACGACTGACACATATTCCAGTCTTGGACAGATCAGGGTTTCAAGGAGTTTTTTTATCATTTCTTCTTCCATACAATGAAAAGCAACTTTCAATCTTCTGCAGTAGGCTGTATGTTTCTCCAACAATCCTGCTGATATATGTCTGTCAACAACACACCAAAATATTTCATTTTTGCTTATGTAATGGGTTCACTTCCCAAGGGATAATTTAAAGATGGTTTTTTACAGATATTGCTCATTTCCAGTGCTTTGTATTTTTTGGTATTGAAATTTGTTTCCCATTCTTGGCTTCATGCAAAAATAGTGTCTGGACCTTTTTGCAATAGCTTGTGATATGGTTTGTCACAAACTCCCCCCCTATCAGAAGGCTAGGACTGTGCCCCTCACAGAGGGCTTTGTACATACATACATATACCAAGGCTTTTTCCCCTTACAAGGGAGGTAGCCAAAAAGGAAAAGGCATAAAATTATTCCCACTCATTCCACACCCCTCCACCCTCCCTCTCATCTTAGCACCTCCTGGATGACGGGTCATCCCTGCACCTTGTCCACTGCCCTGGGTCAGAAGCAGTGTCGCAAGACACAGCACATCCACAGCAAGGTCGCTTCATTAAATTGGCGACCCCCCTCTCTGTCCCCTTATACAGAAAAGAAGAAGACAGGGAGAAATCCTTTCGTTCTTCGTAAATTTGTTCAAACACATACCTCAACACCCATCCCACCACCCATTCCACCTCATGCATCACAACATCATCCATATACAACCATTCTCCATTCACCTCTGTCTTCTGTCCTCTCTCGTCCTTCATCAATAGACATTCCCCTCTTCCCCAAAGCCCCTTTCACCACATCCATCCATCTCATCCTAGGACGTCCCTTCATGTTCACTCCCTCCACATCTGCTTTCCATACCTCTTTTACTAGTCTTTCTTCACTCATTCTTTCCATGTGTCCAAACCATCCTAATACTCTTTCATCAACCCTATCTCCCAACTCCCTTTCCACCCCCGTTCTCCTCCTCATCTCCTCATTTCTCACTCTATCCAGCCTAGTAACCCCCATCATACTTCTCAGACACCTCATCTCAAACACATTCAAACTCCTTCTCTCTTCCTCTCTTATGTTCCATGTTTCTGCCCCATACAGTGCTGTTGGCACAATCACTCCTTCATATAGTCTCCTCTTAGTATCCATTCCCAAATGTCTATTCCTCATTACACTTTTTAATCCACCAAGGCATTTACTTGCTTCTCTCAATCTACATTCCACCTCCACCTTCACTCCACCTTTTCCCGCCTAATTTGCACCCAAGTATCTAAAACCATCCACTTCCTCCAGTCACTCTCCCTTAATGCTCACTTCCAGTCTACTGCCACTTACACCCCTTGTACATCTCATCACCTTACCTTTACCCACATTTATCTTCAATTTTCTTGTATCACACACTCTCCCAAACTCTGTCACCAACCTCCTCAATCCCTCCTCCGATCCTGCCACAAGCGCAGTGTCGTCCGCAAACAACAGCTGGCTCATCTCCCACTTTTCTCCATTTTCTTTAACCATCTCCAATCCCTTGCCCACTACCCTTGCATTTACCTCTCGCACTACCCCATCCATGTACAAGTTGAACAGCCAGGGCGACATAACGCATCCTTGACGAAGTCCCACATTTACCTCAAACCACTCACTCTCTCCGTTTGTAATCCTGACACAAGCTCTACTACTCTCATAAAAACTCTTGACAGTTCCTAGAAGCTTTCCTCCTATCTCGTATATCCGCAAAACCTCCCACAGTGCCTTTTCCAGGTCCATGAAGGCCCAAAAAACATGCTTTGTAGTGTGGAATTTAATGAACCATACACTTGGTTCAACTTTGCTGGTGGCAGGATTTCAACTGCCATCCCCTCAATCTTTGCTGCAAGTAACACCACCCTAACTCACTCAGCCAGCTTGTAGTACTTGTTTTTCTCTCTTCTCGTGATTTCTGCATCATCAGCAAACATGTTAGCATACCTTGTTGTACCTCCCATCATGTCATTGACACGGATGAGAAACGTTATTGGCGCAAGTAGTGAACCCTGTGGAACTCCACTCATTACCGCTCTCTGTCTTGACATCTCCTTTACTACTGTCCTCATGTATTTTCCCTTAAAAAAATAATTTTCATCCATTCGAGTGGTTTGCCTGTCAGTTCTCCAAAATACTCCGTTTTCCATATAAGTTGACTGTGAGATACTTTATCAAAAGCTTTCTCTGGGTCTTGGTATGCACAGTCCACCCACCACTCTCTTGCAGGACATCAATCAGTCTCAAGTAAACCTTTGGTTCTACACACATGACCACATCTGAAGCCAAACTGAGTCAGAATGTTCATTTATTCAAGATAGGTCTATCAATCTTTCACAATCCTTTCACATAATTTCACTTTTATTCTAGTAAAAAATACCAGCCAATAATTTAGTGGTGTCTCCTTACTCCACCTTTGTGAATGGTATTACATTTGTCCTTTTCCAATCAAGTGACACAATGCCTTGTTTTAAGGAACACATAAGACTGTGAACCTTGTCCATCACTTGTTCCTTATAATTTTTAAGTATCCAGTTTGAGATTCTGTCAAGTCCTGATGCTTCTGTCACATCCAATGATCCCAGGATATTGAGCACTTCCTTCACCTCTACATTTATATCTTCCAAACCTGAATTCTTGCTCCCCTTGCTTTCCTGGAGGGTTGCGAAGACCAACTAGAGAATTCCCTTCATTATTTCTGCCTAAGATATACCCTCCTTCAAGACCTTAGTGATTGCTTCCCTGTGTCTCAATATATTTATGAACCTGTAAAATAGTTTTTGGTTCATCTTTGGATATATCTACTTCACCTCTTTCAATATCACTTTCTTCATCCCTAAAAATTCTTGTATAGGCATTTCTAGCTCGTTTTTAAGCTTCTTTTGTTCTGTTGCTCCTTCTCTTCTTCCATTTTCCACCTAGTCATGTCCCTGGTTTTTTTCTACAATCCCACACTTTCCGCTGAACCTGTCCTATTCCTGCTTCCTCCTTCCACTTATCTTTGGCATATGTTTGTTCACTCCCAGGTAGTAAATGTTAAGGAATTATGTATATGTGTATGACCTGGTGGATAGAGTTGATAAATGACAAATGATACATACATAAATACATGTACCAAAGGCTTTTTTCCCCCTTACACGGGAGGTAGCTAAAATGACAAATGATGGCAGGGTTATATACCCAATTTTGCAACTTTGGTGATAAAATATGCAGGTAAACTGGCACTCTGCCATTTCAAGTATGAAAAAGAGTACTAGTCCTCCTATATACAGAACATACGCAATACTTACTTGTTACATTTTTGGCACTCGTATGGTCTCTCGCCAGTGTGTGATCGTTCATGTTGTTTTAAATGAGACGACTTTTTAAACGCTGACTGACAGTAACGACACTTGTGAGGACGATCAGGGGGCGCCTCTCCAGATTCATTCAGGTATGACTGGTTATGACGTGTAACTTGTTTTACTTGACCTGTACAAAAGAAGGGACAAAGATTCATTCAGGTAAGACTGGTTATGACGTGTAACTTGTTTTACTTGACCTGTACAAAAGAAGGGACAATATCTAACTGAACAAGAGCCATAAACAAGGAATCAATATCATACATAATCAATTAACATGTACTCTCGCTTCTCTTTTCTATGAGAACCACAGCCTGAGGGTAGCAGACCAAGGCCACCAGGCTGGCCTATAAATCAATCAGAAGAAGCTGTATTATTGTCTGAATTCTGTGAATGATGGGTAGTGTAAGACATTATGTTGTGTCTTCTGCAATGTGACTGCATAATGGACATATGGTACCTGTTTCCATGGCAATTTTGTGTTGGTATTGTTTAAAAACAGGTATGTTAGAAGCATTTAGCAAAAGGTAAGAATTTTCTTTTTCTTTCTGGACTTGAAGAAGGTACAAGACAGGGTTAAGAAAGATGCTTTGTGGAGTGTGTTACAAAAAGAGTATACACTCAAGTAATACTCAATCAAATGTCAACTCCCTATAATTTGGTCAAGACACCTGGTGATTTCCATACATTTGTGGGTCAGGGTACTATACTATCCAGTACACTGAAATAACACCATTACAAAATTGTGTGCCTACCTTACTGTTGCCTGCCCTATAGCTGAAATTAAGAAAAAGAACAACTAAAGGGATTCAATAGAAATACCACAAATCAAATCAACAACAAACAGAAAGAACTGGTAAAACTAACAAAATTAATGGAAGAAAATGATAATTGCTTAATAGGAAGACCAGTAAAAACCATCAAAAACTAGAAATCAACCCCCCCCCCCCACCACCCCATGAAACAATTGGTGTAACAGAGGGCAAGGTACCATCATCCCAAGAGCAATGTGACATCATCAACAAGCATTTCTCCAAAACTAGCTTCAAGCCCACTATGCCAGAAAACAGGAGGAGGAGGAAAAAAAAAAAAAAAAAAAAAAACCCTGACACTAAAGCCAGGCCCCCCCACCAGTAAAGATGAAAGAGCCACAAAGAAATTAAAAAACCCCAAAGCTGAAGGGCCAGAAAAGATTTCAAAGCTACAAAACAGAATGCCACAAACCAGGACAGTGTAGGAGCACAGCAAACTTTGGTAGCATGTTCTTCAGCATCATCAAAGAGGTTAAGACAATAATCATTCTTGCTGTCAGTTGCATTGCTTGATCAAATAATCTCAGCAATTAAATTGTCTCCAAGATATAGAGAAATTATTGCCTCAAAAGCAGTTTTGGCAGTATTATCAGATGTTAATGTCACAGAGCACTGATTGGAAATTAAGTCACCATCATATCTGAGATGGATGTGGAGAATTGTTCTGAAAGGCTTGAATGCATAACTAACAGCACAGTACAATAAGGATGCATAGACCTTTATTAACTTCAGTGTCAAGACAGGACTTAGCAGGTGACCCATGGGGTCTTCCAGTATGAGAAACAGCATAAGGGGGAGTACAGGTGCCTGTGCATGCGTAGTATCACTATCACGACCAGAGAATAGCATCTTGAGGATCTGGTTAACCATCTCTCAAAGACCAAAGGCGTTTTGAAGTATATATAGAGCTACACTAAAGACCCACTGTTGATTGGATTAAGAAAAGAAAGGAAATAACAATTTCCATATATTTCGATCACTGGCTGTGATCCTCTTCAGTGGAATACCGCTGAAGAGGATCACAGCCAGTGATTGAAATATACAGAAATTGTTATTTCCTTTCTTTTCTTAATCCAATCAACAGTGGGTCTTTAGTGTATTTATAAAAATGTGTTACGACATTACTTGGCAGTGGTATATCAAGCTGTTATAATGATTTAAATGGCTCCAGGGGCCAAGGGAAACCACCTACTAGGATTACAACAGGAGCAAGTGCTGGCTGTTGTGAACAAGGCATCTCATCCCCATAGGGCCACTTGTTTTAAAAAGTGAATCTTCAAGATTCTAAAGTTTGTCCACAACAGCGCTGTGACCTCCTCCAATGTTTCATACCAGCCCAGACACCCAACCATACAGCACTGGACGACCTCAGAAGGGGGTCCTTCTGTTGGGTGGCACTGTTGGTCCTTAGTGGCAGCCTAATTCTGGGAACAACCTTGCTAGCATGGGTAACCCTCTCCCCTTATGTAGGGCAGAGTAGGGGCCAAAGCCAGCATCACTTGTCAGATCATAGGGACACAAGTCCCCCCATCACAACAAGGTGGTTCCTATTGGTTGAATCCACAAAACTCTCCTTTTCTTCTACCTGGCTGATCACACTGGTGGTGGCACAAAGTTTGCTGATCTGCCTCAACTACTGATTGTCCAGTAGTAACCACTGCCACCTCTTGCTGCCAAGATTCTGGCCCTAACCAATAAAGTATCCAGTCACGGACTCAACATCCAATGTCTGTTGTAATTTCACTAAAATATGGTCAGGGAATCCAGTCACAAATGATAACTTCACAGCCCTTTCAAAACCTTCTTCTGTCCACCAAGCTAATCTCCTTATTTCACTGGCAAAGATGTCTATTATTCTCCTAATTATCATATTATTTCACTGTCAAAGATGTCTATTGTTCTCCTAATCATCATATCCTATTCAGGTTTACATATGCATCAAATATGCCTTGTGCAAAAGCCTCTTTCAATATACTCTTGATCTTATTGATGTTTAACTGATCCTGTTTATTCATCTCAAGGTATAATGCCAACACATTCCCTTCCAAAAACAAAGGCATGAAGCTAGCAAAATCTTTAACCTCTGTCAACTCATCCACTAACTTTGTCTTTTTTAACCACCCAACAAAGTCCCCTGTACCACTGAATTGTTTTATCAATTCACTACTCAACTTCCCTTTTGTCTACATGAGAGTTGACAAGTCTACATAGCTTATGGCACAAAATTCCTATCCTCTCATCTTTTCCCTTGTTGTGGGTCCAGCTGATTGGTGAAGCAACCCACACTCGACTTTGTGGGGGATTTATGTACCATCGAACAACCACTTCCAGATACCAAACTACTAACACTACTACTGGATAATGGAACAACAAGCCAACTACTACTGCTTCCCTATGCTCTGCTACCCTAAATTTAGCTCCTTCATTCAGATGCATTTCGCTGAACTCTGGTCCACTAGGTACAGAAAAAATACAAATGAAAAAATGGGAGCTCCCTTTCATCCACACCCTAGCAACACTTACCGACAAGAAGACACCCTTCCAGGATATTCTTCTGACCAGCATTTTGACAATAATGCCAACTCCCCACATCACAGTGATGCCAACCTAACATTCAATTATACTACATATACCTAACTGTAGTATACACGAAAGTAGCAATTCTCATGGAGTCCCACCATCTACTTTCCAATTTATCTTACGTACCTTCAAATTCCTGTATGGTACATGTGTACACTATCAATTTATCAACACAAATATTAGAACAGAAGTTTTGCACTCTAGCGGCCAGTAATATAAACAATTGGCAGGGCCCGTTTCGGCCATGGCATTCCTTGGGGAGATGGGACTGCTCAGACAGACAGTCTAGGGAACAGCAACAACAACAATAACAATTGGCAGGTAATTTTTTCTTTCTTTTCTAGTTAAGCACCATTTCCAGTAAAGGAGCTCCCATATAACTGATATTCTATTGTAATAGGCAAAAGGAATCTAAGCCTCTTGCCTCAAGTCTCTCTGACTAGAAACCCTGTACTCTAGAGTGGCAGGCAATGGTTCTCAAGGCCTCCCATAGCTCTCTGGGTAAAAAATCTTTGGGACTACTGTCTCTATTGCCTTAGTGTGGAGCTGCTTATTTGTCATTAGCTGAAAGTAATAAGAGGGGAGCGGTCACCAGTTGTCAGTTCTCCATGTGTGAAATTGTGGAGGATATACAGTTCAAGTTTATGCACAGCGATCTTGGGGAGATCAAGTGCTGGCCTCTTGGGGTTGCACCTCTGGATAGCAAGAAGGCTTCACAGGTTTTGATGATGGGCAACAGGGATATGATTCTCTCTGCTATTCATCATACAGGATCATAAAGGATTTATGGGATAACCCCGTTTCAGCCACGGCATTCCTTACAGACAGTCTAAGGAACAACAACAACAACGGTAGTCCAAGCATTTTCCTTTCATCTTCATGTCTCTTCATGTACTTACCTCCATTTGTGATGAGTATCGGCTCCTGAAGAGGAATGTCGGGCAAAGGAATGAATTTCTTTTTGAGGGCTTGTCTGTGGGGTGAAGCAATATGAGATAGCTGATGCGTCTTGCGATGAGAGGCGGTGCGGAAAACTTTGTTGCAAAGACTGCAAGCGTAAGGCTTCTGCCCAGTGTGTAACCTAGAAATGGAAGAAAATAAAACAATAATGTTGAAAATATTAAGCTTCGTTTTTCAAAGCCTCATTTTTGTGTACATCTTTGTTTTTTATCCTTTCATTTTCACTTTTGACTCTGTTCAATTCCTTTTTTAGATCATTAAGCTCTCTGTTAGTTTTGGCATTAGCTTTCTTTAGCGGGTTCACCTCTCTGTAAATTGCACTGTATTCAGCTTTCAGATCAATTAGTTCTTCTATCAATTCTACAATCTCCCAATTTCTTGGGACATTTTTATTCCTAGATTATCTTTCCAATTTCAAACCTCTACCTAATATTCCACTTTCTTTTATATACTCTGAAAATACATTATTATCAAACCTTTGGTTTAATATCGAGGTTTGTACTACACAAGACTTTTTAGGTATAACACCCAATGGCAACTCTACTCTGCATACATCCCATCTTCACTTCGTTGGTTCACTTTTTCATCTTTCACGTTCATCATTCTCCATTTTGTGTATTTAACAATAATGTTGAATTTACTCTATTTTATCATTTTGGTCACTCGATAAACACATGTGAGAGAGAGAGAGAGGAGAGAGGGGGAGAGAGAGAGAGGGAGGAAGGAGAGAGGAGATACAGGGTGGGGGAGAGAGATAGAGAGAGTGGGGGAAAGAGAGAAGGGGAAAGAAAAAGAGGGAGAGAAAGAGGGGAGGAAAGGGAGGTAAAGGGGAGAGAG
Organism: Oratosquilla oratoria; assembly: GCF_046742065.1. NCBI lineage: Eukaryota > Metazoa > Arthropoda > Malacostraca > Stomatopoda > Squillidae > Oratosquilla > Oratosquilla oratoria. The sequence continues at coordinate 54,776,703 of NC_134785.1, read as the reverse complement.
AGATAGAGAAATAGAGAGGGAAAGAGAGACAGAAAGAGAGGGAGAAAGACAGAGTGAGAAGTAAAGAGAAGGAAAGAGAAGGCGACAGTGGGATACAACAGGAGACAACAGGTGACAAGGGGGACAGAGGGAAAAGTAGAGGGAAAGAGAAGGAAATGTACAAGGAGAGATGGGAGGGAAGGAGGGACGGAGGGAGAGACTAAAGTTACCAAAGTATCACAAGTGTCACATAAATCTAAAACTAGCAAATAAACTCACCATGTATGGACTCTGAGAGAGGCCTGGGTGGCAAATTTCTTTTCGCACCTTGTGCAACCATATTCACGTATACCTGAATGGGTTTTAAGGTGGGCCACTAGCGATGACTTGACTGTGAAGGTTCTATAACATTTATTGCACTGGAAAAGAAAAAAATAATTAATTGACGATAATGATGATGAAGATAAATTTTTTCTTCCACATGATTAGCTATTACCCGCAAAGCAAGGTGGCTAGTAATACATACATATGCCAAAGGCTTTTTCCCCTTTACAAGGGAGATAGCAAAAAAACAATGACATAAAATTCACTCCCATTCTCCCCTTCTCCCTCCCTCTCATCTTGGCTCCTCCATTATGATGGGTCATCCCTGCTTCTCGTCCACTGCCCTAGGTCAGAAGCAAGGTTGCAAGACACAGTGCATCTACAGCAAGGCTGCTTCATTAAATTGGCGACCCCTCCTCTCCGTCCCCTCATTCAGAAAAAGAGAAGACAGAGGCTGAACCCCATCACTGTCTTAGCATTACCACTGGTTACTCTGGTGCAACCCTCCGTTAAAACATTTATATTCTTCCCAAAACTTTGTCACTTGAGCATGGTCATGCGATTAAGTCTATTTCTTTTTATTTATGAATGTTTCCCGATACCACCGTTATTACACCATTTTGTGTATATATCTTCATGCCAAGGTGATGAGACGTGCAAGGGCAGAGGATGGCGGTGAGGTAGAAGTCTAAAAGGCGGCTAGAGGAAGTGGATAGCTTTAGGTATTTGGGGTCACATGTGGCAGGGAAGGGAGGAATGGAGGTGCAGGTAAACTGTAGATTGAGAGAAGCCATAAATGCCTTGGGGGAACAGAAAATGTTATGAGAAATAAGCAACTGGGAATGGAGGCAAAAAAAGAGATTGTATGAGGGGGTAATTGTGCTGGTGGCATTGTACGGGCCAGACTTGGTATTTAATAGAGGTAGAGAGGAAAAGTTTAAATGTGTTTGAGATGAGGTTGGATTGAGTAAGAAACAAGGTGAGGAGGAGAGCGAGAATGGAAAAGATGGCAGATAGGGTTGATGAAAGATTATTGGGATGGTTTAGTCATGGAAAGAATGAATGATGGAAGATTAGTAAAAGAGGTGCGGAAGGTAGAGGTGGGTGGAGTAAGCTTGAGGGGATGACCAAGGATGAGATGGATGGATGGGGTGAAAGGAGTTTTGAGCAAGGAAGGGAAAAGGTAGGAGATAAGGATGAGTGGAAAAGGACTGTATTTGGATGATATTGTTACACAAGGGAGGGATGGGAAATGCATGGGTAGGGGTGCTTATGTGTGAATATTTTGATGCATCCCGAAGAGATTTGTCCCCATCTTTTCCTTTTCTGCATAAGGGGATGGAGGAAGGTGGGTCACTGATTAAGTGAAGTGGCCTTGCTGTGGATGTACTGTGTTTTGTTGCATTGCATTTGACCCAGGGCAATTGGTGGATGCAAGGATGACCCACCATCCATGAGGAGCTGAGATTTGAGGGGTGGAGAGGGTGGTGGAATAGGTGGCAATAGGTACATGCTTCTGACTTAGCTCTCTCCCTTATAAGGGGGAAAAAGCTTTTGGTATATATAGATTGACTAATATAATAACCTCTTCCTTTTTATTCTCATTTGTATGACATACACTCATTGAATCCATAGAGAAAAATGGCAATAATCTAATGCCACAACATTCCATTACCTTATGTGTCAATAGTATTAATTTAATGTTGTCATAGTTGCCATAGCAGTTGCTTCCTGAGTGTGAGTAAAAAACTATCCCAAGTTCATAAATGCATAACAGATAAACCATAAACAAAAATAATGCATTACATAACCAATATTTCCATGAAAAAGTGGCACAAAATCAAAATATTTTGCACATAGGTGTATTGCACTTCAAAATTATGGAATGCAGCAGAACTAACCTCAGATAGTAGTACATTACCAAAAACTTATCCTTTCTCTAAAATCTTCATGTGTCTCTATTGAGGAGTGGTCACAGATGAGAATTTTTTCCATGCTCTACCTATATCTTATATTACCTTAAGACAAATTATGCAAACAATTTTCTTTTTAAATATGCTGACACCAGCATTTATCTGAGCTATATATTGACCTGATGATGTATGGGTTAAAGACCTATATATGAGGGTTCCAGTTGATTTCCTCCTTCCAGTCTCTTTTATACCTGTTTGTGGTTGCAAGATGAACAGCAAAGATGCATATTTTTTAAAACTTAAAACTGCAACCCTAAGTGGCTGACACTTCATCTCTGTAATGGATCTTAGACCCCTCTATCAACTTCAACTACATTTCTTACACATAACCAACAACTGCTCTTCTACTTTTACTCAGTGACATAACAACAAACCAACATCTATACAATACAGACCACTCTAAAGTTTCTTCCTATAGAGATCTATTGAAAGGCTTGAAAAACATTGCCAGCCACTTTGGGATGCAAGTCTTCCACTCTGTGTAACTAGTGGCAATAATTATTGTTATTAAAAATACAGAGTGGGGGATCCCTAATCTATACATTTTCACCCACTTCAATCAAAAGAAATCCTCTCAACCAAATAAAAGGTATGAAAAAATGTTACTAGTACGATGTATAAGGATAAGCTGAATCAAAAACTGAAACGAAATGTTACTAATACAATGTATAGCAATAAACTGAAACATAAGAAAAAATGGTCTCAACTGAAATTCAAGAATACACTGAACACAATTACTAAAGATTTTTTTTCTGGATTAATTTTTTTCTCTTACCATAAAAGGTCTCTCATTTGTATGGGTTCTGATGTGTCTGACTAAGTCTGACGGTTTCTTGAATTCCTTGGAGCAATACATGCAAACGTGCCACTTAATATGGCCAACCATCTTGACAGGAACTACATAACGCCTGCAAAAAAAATAATAAAAAAAATAAATAAAAAGAAGAAAAAAGATAAATAAATGGATAAATAGAAATAAATACATATACATATATATATGCAGAGTCCATTAAGAAGAGGAAAAACACACAGATTATGTTTTTCCTCTTCCTAGTGGACTCGTCATATTTGTGATTCACATGTGCCTTGTGACATTTGTGCATATGTATGTACATGTATACATATATATCAGATATATATATATATATATATATATATACAATCGCCGCCATAGGTTTGGGCACGATAATGCTGATATTAATACTTATGTCACAAATTAGAACTCCCTCGCCCTCAATATCCCAAGTGAGCCAAATATTTATTTGTATACCTGGCAGTGAGACCAAGGTTGGCTGCCACCAGGGCATCCAGTGTTTCAAGGCTCGGTGCTGTTTGAGATTGGACAGGGGGAAGATTACCTTTCTGTAGCTCCGCACTCTGCTTTCAATTTTACATAAATTCTCAGTGGTTTGGCATCTGTGTTGCCAGTTATGGGTAATGGACATGAAATTGAATGTGACAAGATTACTGCTATAGTGGCCCTGTTTAAGGCAGGGCATTCTGTGAAGGAAATCTCTGAAAATATAGGAGTTACAGTGCATTCAGTACAACGCTGGTTGTTACATTTCAAGGATGGTTGGGGTGGGGGGGTGTTACTACCTACCCTATGTCAGCGCTGTGGCAGACTCAGGAAACTCACAACACTCACTTTAAATATTATCAAGCATGAGATAGACAAGTCTCCTCGTAAATTTGCTAAACAAATTCAGAGCAGGAAAACCCTGGGTTATTAAGTGGTGTGTCTCTTCGCACAGTGCAACGCTGCTCCCTCCACCATCCTTGAAACATAACAAACCACTGAGAATTTACGTAAAATCGAAGGCAAAGCACAGAGCTTCACGTAATCCTCCCCCTGCCCAATCTCAAACAGCACTGACCCTGGAAACACTGCATGCCTTGGTGGCAGCCAACCTTGGTCTCACCACCAGGCATAAGAAAAAATATCTGGCTCACTCGGGATATTGAGGGCAAGGGACTTCCAATTTGTGGCATAAGTACTGATGTCAGCATTATCGTGTCCAAACTTATGGCGGCTATAGTACATATATATATATATATATATACATACACATACATATACCAAGGGCTTTCTCCCTCTTACAAGGGAGGCAGGGGGGAAAGAAATGTATATATATTTATATATATAGGCTTACAGTTTCTGAGATCTCACAGATCAACAATAACACTATATTGCCTGAGATCTCTTTCAGGTGACTCATGGCCCCAAAGAATCTAGACACCGCCAAAGGTTAGCCCACAGGTTGCTGAGAGAGGACACTGTAGTGCTGTCTGAAATGGGTATTGTTGCTATGGATTGTAGTTCACCAGTGCCTCTATCCTGGTGGGCAATCTCACACTGGTGTCATACATTATGTTACATTTCATATGTTTCTGAAAGGGGTAAATGTAGGGCAATGTAGGATAGGGTTCTGTGTCTGTGTAGTGACTGTGCTGGGGACATTTTGTCTACCACAAGGCTAATTCTGTGTTGATACTGTTTTAATGTTGAGTTACAAGCTAAACACCATGGGAAGAGTGTTATTCTGGTGTCATAGGAGGGTTTTCTCTTTTGTGCTTATATCTGGAGGTATCTAGTACTAAAATTGTTGGTCTTGATAGTATTTGTTAAGTAATTTTCATTCACCTAATTCTCAATTGTGTTAGGGATCAATGATGGATACCTGTTTGTGGTGATCTTGCACTATTGGACAGCACAGCTGCCCCTTTTCAAAAAAATTTAAACCCCTGTGGGTTTGACACCTTGTTTATGGATTAGACCCAAGATCTATGAGCTTCTTCTGTACTTATCACACCTTTTCACCAATAGAGAGTTGACAATCAGCAACTGCTCCCCTCCACCAGCTACAATGGTTCTCAACCAGGGGGCAATGGTAAGAATTTTGGGGTTCATAACTGGTCAACCATGAAATAAAAGACCACAATAATGTTCAAAGTTCCTAAAGGGGGTAATGGAGGGAATTTTTTTTTAGAACCTCTATCCTGTGTAGGAATGTTTCTGTGTCATTGCCTAAAAGCAGTAGAAGAGTGGTTCTCAATATTTTCACTCCATTACTCTCTTTAGAAACTTTGCACACTGTCGAAGTCTCTTAATTTGTTCTCTTCCCTACATACCCTCCCTCCAAATTAATATAAACACAAAATACAGACGAAGAGATTGCTTTTCTTTTATTTCATGGTTGACCAGCTTTCAGCCAGTGAGACACGAAACAGTCCTACACTAACACAACATAGACAACAGTCCAAAGTCTCTTCTTAGAGAGGTCTATGAGAGGGCCTACAAACTATTGCCAGCCACTGTGGGGATGTGGGTTTTCCACTCAGTGAAACCCCAGGCAACAACTTTTATTATCAACAGTGTGTTGAGTGTATTCAGGGATGAAATGGGTGGGAATGATTTTATGCCTTTTCCTTTTTGGCTACCTCCCTTGTAAGGGGGAAAAAGCCTTGGTATATGTATGTATGTATAAGAACAAACTTAATGCTGAAAGATACAAAGACTCGTCACTAGGAGCATAGCTCACTTCCCATATAATACAACTAGGTATATGCTGGCAGAACCACCCCTTCCTTCCCTTGTCCTCTCTTCATTCCCAACACCCTCCATACTATACTCCCAAACTCAAAATGACCCCTCCCTTTCAACTTAGTTTCACTTAATGCCAACACATCCATTTTCCTTCTCACATACATATTGCCTATCTCTTCCCTTTTACTCTCATTTGTACCACACCCACACATATTCAAAGACCCAAAGCTTAGGGGTCTGGTTGGAAATCTCCCAGACCCTCTTATTCTTTGACTTCTTGTAGGATAGGGATACAGAGAGGAGGATACCTAGTCCAGTCACTCCATCCCACCTTGGTTGCCTTTTACGACCCAAAGAGGGTCATGGTGGCAAAATTCTTCCTTCCCCCTAACATAGGGGATAGAGGCAAAAAATGGAAATATATACTCAAAGAGATGGTACATGACAGTTTAAGGGGAGGGAAAAAATAATAAAATAAAATAAAATAATTATATTCCCCCATTCTCCCCTAAGAACATGTACATCCAAAATTCTTCCTACTCTTCTCCTGGGTACCACAATATAATTCATTAAAAACCTATTTACCACCCTATCCACCACCTCCCATGTGTACACGTAACACAATCCTGATCATTTTACTATCACTCCTTTCTACTGCCCTTCCTCACTCACTTGTATGACACCTCTTCAGAACAATACTGTCACCAAGTATAGAAGTACTAGTTACCAGTGACAAAATACAAATACAGAAGAACTTTGGCTCTAGAAAGTCTCACAAGTCATATAAATCGGTTCTCGACCAAAAAAGTCAAGAATTTTTTGCACCGGCAGTTGGTCAAAATATCAATTCTTAACCAACATGAACAGACTTGATGGGCAAAATTCAAAGTTTTGTGGAAAAATACCACCATGATAAAGCTGTATCCAGCAGATCAGTAAACATTTTTGGTCCACAACCAAATCCGTTTTGGAACAGTTTTCTACGATGAATTGTGATAAAGAACCGAGGTTTTACTGTACAGTGAAACCTCTCATTAACGGATGTTAATTAGCTGTTTTTGCTGTGTTTTCGGTGTTTTTGGTGCTGTTGTTTGGTGCGTGCAATCACTATGCCACCCAAAAACCACTCCAAAACACCGAAAACACAGCAAACACAGCTAATAAACGTCCATTAATGAGAGGTCTCACTGAAATGCATTATCTAAGAGTGGATCTGGTTCTTCATCACCAGCTAGTACAAGGACGAGAAGAGCAGTATCCAATTGTATGTACTCGTTATTTGTACAAGTGGAAAAAAAAAAAAAAAAATCATGGTTGATCTTGGGTCCAGTTTGATGACTAAGTCCCAGCCTCTCATGGCTATACCTACAGGAGTTGAAAGAGTTGATGGGTTTTGAGGACAAGGGGCCAGATGATAATGCTCTCAAACAACTGTTTTGCAAGATCACCACATGCAAGTATCCACTATTGTAACTCTGAGTTCCACAAATTTAGTTAATCTAAACTTTTTTTAGTATGTAGATATCTAAGCCACTGTATTTTTTAGTTAAAGAATACCCACAAACTAGAAACTAATATCAATACACACTTCACTGATCCATCAATGTTTTTGTCGATGAGCGTAAGGAAGGCCACTTTCTTCTTGTCCTTTTCAGCCCCTTGATCTGCACCAAACTCTTTCTTAATGACCACACCTACGAAAGAAAAAAGGCTAAATTAATAATGTGTACACAACTCCCTAGGAAAAGAAATAATTCTTTATAACAATATAGGCATTTATATCAAAGATATATTATACAATATTCTACTGATGAAACATATGAGCTGCCATTACCATCTTTAACGTCTTTGTCTTTTGGCTGAGTAATGCCAGAATTCTTAAGGGCTTGTTGCACAATATCTACACTTGAAGAGCTGGTGGACACACTGAAACCTACACCCTGGTTATTACCAGAAGTGGCTGAAGTTTCCTCTAAACCTTCCTCATTCTTGGGATTAACTAGTATAAACTCCACATCCTAAAAATAAAATAATGTTACTGAGAAATGTAATATCCGAACATTCAACAATTAACAAAGATGATCTTTCATAACTACATAATAAAGCCTCTGATCTCTACCAATAGACCCACAGTTCCTGAATAAAATGAAATGTCACCTGAATAGGCCATATGTCACTCACCTTCACTGGCTGACACTGTTCTTCAACTTCCCTGACTTGCTCCTGTTGCTGAAGCTGTTGCTGCTGCTGTTCCTCCTCCTGTTGCACTGCCATAGATTCAGTTTCACTCTCGTTATTATTATTATTTGAAGTACCTGAGATTAGATTTGCAAGTTCCTGAAACTCAAAATAGAATATAACTTTACTCTCCAATGTATGGGAACTGGAATCAGACAATACAAAACACATCAAACCCTTTTCACTGAAAATAATGTAGCACTGGTGTATGGGATGATTGTAGAGGAAAACAGCAGTCTCTTACAAAGTTATGAAGTGTCTCGAACCTTTTAAGTTTTAACTCAAGAGCAACTGATGTGCTGCATGACTATGTTTACCTCAACCTATAGAAGGTATTTGATAAAGTACCTCATAGTTGATTTATGTGGAAATTGGAATACATTGGAAGACAAAGTGGCAAACTACTAGAATGGATGAAATATTTATTGAAGGAAAGATACATGAGGACAGTAGTAAAGGATAAGATGTCAAGATGGTGAGCAGTAATGAGTGGAGTTCCACAAGGTTCAGTGTTTGCACCAATAACGTTTCTTGTTGTCAATGACATGATGGAAGGAACAATAATCTATGCCAACATGTTTGCAGATGACACAAAAATCATGAGAAGAGTGAAAAATGGAGAGGATGGTAAACTACTGCAGAAAGATCTAGACCAGGGGTTCTCATTAGGGGTGAAATTCACCCCCAGGGGGGAATTTTGGGTTTTCTGGGGGTGATTTGTGACCACAGTCAGTTTACGTGGTGAGGAGAGCAATTATAGGTTTTGGCCTATCTGGCCTGTCACCTGGGCTGGAATTATACTAATATGGGAAAAACATATACTAGTTTGGAAAAAAATAAAAGGGTTTTTAGTAATATTTGCATATTATTTAGAATGCACTTTTTGAAACAGGCAATCTTGGAAAGGAGGGGGGAATGACATTCAGACAAATGGTGAAAGGGGTGAATGGGTCAAGTAAGGCTGAGAACCCTTGATCTAGACAATATTTTTGCATGGAGCCAAGAATGGGGAAATGAAGTTCAATACCAAAAAAAATGCGAAATACTGGAAATGAAAAATAGGGGCAAAAGACCATCCTTAAACTATTCCTTAGGAAGTGAACCCATTACAAAAGCGAAAGAGGAGAAAGACTTGGAAGTCTAGGTATGTTAGAAAATCAAAGGATAGGAGATGAGACCTCAATGAATATTGTTCCTTTCCTGTATACTGCAATACGGTAAATACAAGGTGGCTATGCAAGAAGAAAGGATGAAGATAGAGGAGAAGGAATCATCAATGAAAGAGATGCAAAATACCTTGTGGTTCATATCTGTTCCACCTCCTGCTTTCTGGAGATCATGAATTTGCTTCATGACATTCTGTACTTCGATGGGGAAATTTTCACTGCTATTTACCACCTGCATAAACAGATGTAAAGAAAACAAAACATATAAATACTTAGGCACAAAAAACCAGCCCTATTTAAAAGTATATTTATGAATATTTATCTCATGCAGTTTTATTACTTTTCCTAAACACTACTATGTCATTTACTTCTTCAATTGTGGTATACTTTTATAATTTCATTCAAGTTATTGCAATGTGTTTCTTTTTTTTCATTATTACCAACAACATACAAAATCAAGGAAGCCTTGATAAATCAAAGTAGTCTTTTAGTCTAGTCTGCCAAGAATCTGAATAAATTCATCCAGTTCTAACTAGATAAATTTTCATAAAGTATGCCTCTGTCTTGAAGGTAAATAACTTTAAAATAATGGGAAGAGACTTACTAGAGCTGTTTCACACGAGTGAGCCCGTGATACATGAGCATTAAGACTACCATAACGTTTAAAAACACACGGGCAAGAATCACATCTAAACACATGTTGGTCCCCAATATTCACAGGATGCACACGCTTGATATGACATCTTAAATTACCTGAAAAAGAAAAATTCAAAGTTTTACAAATCTATACCCCATAATTTGACATCATGCTTCTAGCTGATGAACACCAACATGCCTGTATGCGAAATATCAGTCAACTGTCTGGATAAAGCCTTGTAAGGACCCTTGGTTATCCTCATTATGTCTTTCCACACCCCATCTCTTACTAAAAGTTTTCTCAGACAGGTCCTCCTTTTAGCTCCTCCACATCTCTCAACACCAAATCACCCCCATCTAAATCTTAATTATACTCACATTTCATGCATTTTGTTTAGCTAATAAGTCATTTTTTATTTCCGTATTATGACATCAATAAATCATACCTTGGCACTAGGACATTGAGACAATGTTCCCCTGAGGGGAACACCAATTAACCAACATTTAGAAAACCTTAACTTTACCTACTTCCATAATGTTCCCCTGCAGGGGAACACCAATTAACCAACATCTAGAAAACCTTAACTTTACCTACTTCCATCCAGAGGAGCAGTCCTACTGGACCTATACCTGGTCTTTAGAACAAACCCACACTCTTTCACAAAATTTCAACTTCCCTCTAATCCACACTTCTACCATTTTTCTTTTCCTGTTAACCTCTTCAATATGAGTCAAATTCTTGTGGGCAGCATGAGCTGCCTGATGTATGATGATTAGATGATACGTCACAATACTCGTGTTATTGAATATAAAGTTGTAGCTGTATTACTCATTCTCTTTCACTCTGAATATCTATAACCACAGAAAATATGTTCAATCCAGTTCACAGAATATGGGGGGGGTCACTCAGCTACAACTACAAAATAAATATAATCAAGACGCTAACACCAGCATCCTCATATAACCACTCGCAACTCGTGACACCTACGTAGGTGTCACTGTATGGAAAGGGTTAAGGAGAGCAGCACAACAGTGCCTCTCCTTCCTCACCTTTTGCAAGTTGGCAACACAGAAACAAACCTAGGCACCTACACTTTCCCTATATGTCCTGTTATCCAGACCAGCACTACCAAATTGATATGGTTTAATATCACAAACTCCCTCCTATCAGAGGGCTAGGATGGTGCCCCTCACAGAGGACTTTGTAGCATGGAATTTAATGAACTATGCCCTTGGTCCAACTTTGCCTGTGGCAGGGTTCAAGAGGCGAATGTTCTGTTTTAATACCCTAAGGTATTTACTATTCTCTTTATCTTTCCTCTGACCTTGCCACATACACAGTGTCATCAGCAAACAACAACTGGCTCACCTCCCATTTCTTTCCATTATGGGGCAAAGACATGGAATTTAAGAGAATTTCAAAAAGTGGAAAAGTTTGAATGTGTTTGAGATGAAAGGTCTGAGAAATATGGTAGAGGTTATTAGGTTGGATAGAGTGAGAAACAAGAAGGTGAGGAGGAGAGCTGGGGTGGAAAATTAGATGACAGGGCTGACGAAAGAGTATTGGGATGGTTTGGACAAATGGAAAGAAAGAGTGAAAATTAATAAAAGAGGTGTGGAAGGTAGATGTGAAGGGCGTGACCTTGAGGGGATGATCAAGGATGAGATGGATGGATTGGGTGAAGGGAGCATCAAACAAAGAAGAGACCAGGCAGGTTAGGGATGAATGGAGAGTGGCTGTATATAGATGATACTGTTATGAAAGGAAGGGAGGGACAGGGGATGGATGGTAGGGGGTATACGTGAATGATATTTTGATGCAGCACAAAGGTGATTTTTCCAAGTCTTCTTTTTCTGCATGAGGGGACGGAGAGAGGGAGTTGCTGATTAAGTGAAGTGGCCATGCTGTGGATGTACTGTGTCTTGCCGCATTGCTTCTGACCCAGGGCAAAGAGCAGGATACAAGGATGACCTATCATCCATTAGGAGCTAAGATGGAGGAAGGGGTGGTGGGGGGGAGCGGAATGGGTGGGAACAGGTACATGCCTTTGACTTGGCTACCTTCCTTGTAAGGGGGAAAAGTTCTTGATATGAATATATATTTTCTCCTTTGGGGATGCTTGTGTCTGGGATTTGTTGGTGGAGTATTCATTTTGGTGGTCTGTCTTGAAGGGCTTGTTTAATGATCCGAGTGTGCGTTTTGGTGTGGATGTTTTTGTGTGGTATATGTTGTAGGTTCTTATAAAAACAAGAGAGCACTGGGTAAATATTTGACTAAAACTAAAAATAATAGTTAATGTACCTTAACCTCTTCCATACGGTGCCGCCTACGTAGGCGGCATGAGGAGCAAGTGGATACGCGAGGCTGCCATATCAGCATCTTGATTATATTTATTGTAGTTGTCCCTGCGTAACTGACATACTCTCTAAACTGGCTTCATCGCATTTTCTATGGTTATCAAAATTCACGGGTGAAAGAGAGAACAATCGATATAAGCGGTGACTATTTTTTATGATGCGAGTATTATGACACAACATCGTACGTCTGGCAGCTAATGCTGCCCGCGAGATTTTGGCCCGGAGTGAAGTGGTTAATGATCCGAGTGTGCATTTTGGTGTGGATGTTTTTGTGTGGTATATGTAGTACATACATACATACATATACCAAGGCTTTTTCCCCCTTCCAAGGGAGGTAGCCAAAAAGGGAAAGGCATAAAAACACTCCCACCCATTTCATCCCTAAATACACTCCACACCCCTCCCACCCTTCCTCTCATCTGAGCACCTCCTGGATGACGGGTCATCCCTGCACCCTGCCCACCGCCCTGGGTCAGAAGCAGTGTCGCAGGACACAGCACATCCACAGCAAGGCCGCTTCATTTAATCGGCGACCCCCCCTCTCCGTCTTATAAAAACAAGAGAGCACTGGGTAAATATTTGACTTAAACTAAAGATAATAGTTAATGTACCTTAAATTCTACAATAATTCTAAGAGATATGGTTACTACGTACATTTCTGTATAAAAGCTCGGCCACAAAAGTTACATTTGTACGGTTTCTTCCCTCTATGGATATCCATGTGAATTTTCAGAGTTCCATTTTGGTTGAAAGCTCTATCACAGCCAGGATGAGTGCACTGCAAAGAAAAATAAATAAAAAATAAATACACAAGTAAAATAATAATGAATAAAAACAGGTTATCATTTCATATATACATACAGTATATATATATATATCTATATATATATATATATATATATATATATATATATATATATATATATATATATATACACACACACATCACTTTTTCTGAATTCAATACTATCTCCTATGGGTATGGTTATAAAACAGGCAAAATTCTTGTCCTCCCACCCCACCCAGCCATCACTTTTGTCCGGTAATATATATATATATATATATATATATACATACATTTTAACAACCAAAATGCACTTTAATTCTAAGCCATCAAAGGCCAGCATGCTGAAATTGAAATGTGGTACTGCCCAGGACTCGAACCCGGCATCCTCATGACAAGTGTGACAGTGACTTTCCAACTAGGCTATCAAGAGAGATTGTAGATGTTAAAAATGTATTTCTAATCACTGGGACCCATTCAGTGTTGTACAAATATATATATATATATATATATATATACATATATATACATATATATATATATGTATATGTATATATATATATATAAATATATATATATGTATATAAATATGTATATATAAATATATATATATATATATATGTACATATATATATATATATATATATACATATACATATATATATGTATATATATATATATATATATATACATATATATATATGTATATATTTAGATCCTTGCCTCAGAGAAAAAAAAAAAAAAAAAGTAAACCAGTTAAAATAGTCTCACCTTGTATGGCCTTTCTCCTGTGTGAATTCTTTTATGCCTCGTCAGTCCTGATGGCTTCCAGAAACTTTTGTTGCACTCATCACACTTGTAGTTGAACTTTGACCTATCTACTGTTCTTCTGGGTTTTGTAGCAATTTCTTTCCTCATCTATAAAACAAAATAGCAACACTAATGTTAAAGTGTCATGTATTCAGCTTCTATAAGTGCACTGAAATTATTGTCAAATATGTGATGTGTGAGTAGAATGATCATACAAGCTCTAATGTATTATCAATATCATACAAATAATATGAAAACTTTGAATCTATTTTACCATTTTTGGTATACAAGCAAACTGGCAAAAGTACTTAGAAGCAAAAGTACTTAGAAGATATAGAGAAACAGCCGGAATACTTTGAAATAGATCAATACCCACCCCAGGAAGCAGTTAACAAAATAGCAACTGCCATCCAGAAGCCATGTACAAAACACACACCCAAAGCTATGGAAAAAACTAAAACAATTAAATAGAAAGATCACAAATGAAATTAACAAACAGAAAAGAATAGGAAAAAGTATCCAAGATAGAAAAATGGATGATGGCAAAATGTAGAGAGCAATAAAAAACCACTAAAATCTCAAAATTAACAACCCACCATCCATGAAACAGTTGGTGCAACTCAGGGCAAAACACCATCACTAAAACAGTAATGTAACATCATCAACATGCAATTCTTCAAAACTAGCTTGAACCCCACAATACAAAAAAGAAGAAAAAATAAAGAAAAAAAGGTAGGTGTGTGTGTATGTATGTATGTATGTATGTATGTATGTATGTATGTATGTATATATATATATATATATATATATATATATATATATATATATATATATATATATATATATATATATATATATAGATGGAAAAAAATGGCAAATATATATCAACCATAGAAATGAATATGTAAAAGTGCAGAAAGGAAAAAAAGAAACTACGAAAAAGACATAATAGAAAACTGTAAAGATCAATTCAAACTCTTCTATACATATGTGAATGGTAAACTTGAAAATAAACAGGAAATGGTGAAACTACACCACAGAAATACAGAATGCACAGAGGATTTAGAAATGGCTTAAGTCATGACCAATCACTTCAAGTTGTTTTTCACAAGAGAAAAAGTACAGCATTGGGTCAAAGGAAGTGAAGTGTGACCTCCCCCCATGAGGGAAATAACAATAACACAAAAAGAAATAATTGATCAATTAGCGAACCTTGATGTTAGGAAATTGCACGGTCCAGACGCAATTGCAAATCAAATACTAAAAGGATGTAAAGAAGAACTAATGGACAAAATATACAACATAATAAGTTGCTCACTCAAAGAACCAAAAGACTGGAAAAATGCCAACATTGTACCAATATACAGTAAAATCCCTCATATCCTGCCTTCTAGTATACATCAGTATAAAAGAAAAAAAAAGCAAGTCACACAGGAATGCCTGTATCCAAGAAAAACTCCAGCATTAAAACACTACCATCACAGAATAGGTATAAGTACAGATTCAAATTACCCTTCATACAACCACCACACACAAGACATAGAACACCTTATACTGTATACTACAATTACGTAAATACTACAATGCCCCACACAAACAATTCCCAGACAACAATTTCATATCTTCCCTAATTGACTTATGGTCCCACCCAGTGGCTGTTGGCAGTTTTCTGAAGACTGCAGGTCTTCTGTGAGAGAGACAAGGGGCAACAGGCTGATTGTTTGATTGGTACATAAAGTTTATGCAATTAATTTCACTTACCAGTGAACATACTATATATAATCTGTACAAGATACAAGCCCTTCTTTATTTGAAAATATGAAATGTGTAAAATCAGGCACAAGAATTCTTCACATATGTAACTTTGTACCTTTTTGTGTTTCTCTCTATGTTCCTGGAGCTGAGAGTATCGAGTGAAGCGTAAATCACAAAGTCGACACACAAGGGCCTGTTTTTCTTTTTGCTCAGCTTCGCTGCTTCCATCCTCATGCTTCCGCTGGTGGGCTTCCAATTGATACTATAATAAAAAATAATATTTATTCCTTTGGTAGTCACACTGCAACAAGTAATGTAGTATCAAAGAATAAAAATAAGTACATATAGTTATAACACTTTCAAGTGGCAACACCATCATGGAAGGGAGATGTTCCCCCTCCCCCCCAAGGAAGAAAGACAGACAACCAAACTCAAGACTACAACAACAAACCCCAGATACAAGTCCCACAAAGAAAGTCCTCTCCCAGACAAGAATCACATTGGCATGATTGCACTCAGGACACTATCCATCATTAACTACTTCCATACGGTGATGCCTACGTAGGTGGCATGAGGAGCAAGTGGGTACGCAATGATGCCAACGTCGGCATCTTGATTATATTTATTGTAGTCATACCTACGTAACCTCCATTCTCTCTAAACTGGCTTCATCATATTTTCTATGGTTATCAAAATTCACGGGTGAAAGAGAACGAACGATTGAGCACTGACTTTATTTTCTATAATGCGATTATTATGACGCAACATCGCACGCCGGGCAGCTAATGCTGCCAGATGTGCAATGTGCCCCAGAGTGAAGAGATTAAATCCAAATAAACATAGATTAGGCCCAGCCAGATTCAAACTACCCCAGAGGCAACCACTATACAGAAGACACAGAAAATCTCATAAGAACATAAGAATGAAAGAGATTGCAAGAGACCATAAAGCCTACACTAGGCAGTTCCATATCCATTACCATCTGTCATCCCCATCCATAAAGTTGTCTAACCATTTCTTAAAACAACTGATAGTTTCATTGCTCACCACATGGTTACTAAATCTATTCCATTCACTGACCACCCTATTAGTAAACCAATTCTTGCCTATTTCCTTCTTAAATCTGAATTTGTCCAGTTTACATCCATTACTGCAAGTTCTGCTCTGGTGTCTTAATATGATGAGACTGCAAGAGACCATAAGGCTTACACTAGGCAGTTCCATATCCATTACCATCTGTCATCCCCATCCATAAAGTTGTCTATCCATTTCTTAAAACAACTGATAGTTTTAGCGCTCACTACATGGTTACTAAGTCTATTCCATTCATTGACCACCCTATTATTAAACCAATTCTTGCCTATTTCCTTCTTAAATCTGAATTTATCCAGTTTACATCCATTACTACAAGTCCTGCTCTGTTGTCTTAATATGATGATCTTGTTTGCATCACCCTTGTTAAAGCCTTTGATCCACTCAAACATCTCCTTTACTACTATGCTCCACACTAAGTTTCCGGACAATGATATCTCTTCTCTAAGTGCTTTATGGTCCTGACCAGAGGCTGTTGCTGGTTTCCTGGATGCTGTAGGTCTTCTGTAAAAGAGACCAGGGACAATGGATCGATTCACTGAATGACTTCTTACGCACGTGGGTTCTTTGATGATACTGCACTAATAATCAATTGTAATAATATTTACCTGAGGACAACTAGGCCTGGGACAACACAAGTCAAAAAAAGAAGTAGCCAAAATATCAACACAGTTATACATAAACAACTCCTTGTACTAGTATTATAGGTATATATTATGAAAACATTTAATCATATTCATCTGACGAGGTGTTACCTGCAAAGCACAGAGGCAAAACATGGGAGAGGAAAAAATCTTCACCCCTTACACTCTTTGTCATTCATGTCCCTTTCACACCTCACTTTTGTTAGATAAAAATTGCAAAAAGTTATGAGGAATTATTTCATCAATATTGACAATGTTAGCCAACGATCAGAAATTGCATAGCCATAGCCCTTAAGTATTTGTATAGTTTAGAACCTACCACAGATACAAATTCTTCTTTGCATATGTCGCATGACACAGTTTCATCTTCTTCATGTACACGAAGGTGGGCCTTAAATGATGCCAATCGGCGACCTACTGTTCCACACACAGGGCAAATTAGCTCTCCTTCTGCATGTATTGCTTCGTGCAGTTGCAAGTTTTTCTGAAAGAAGACAATTTATTTTATCATTCATAAAATATAACTCCTACAATTTCCCCCACTACAGGCTGTCGTTGTTATGGACTGTAGTTTACCAGAATTTCTTTTCTCCCACTACAGGTAGTTGTGGACTAACAACTACATGATGTGACCAATGAGCCATAAATCAATAAAGTTGTATGTCAGTAAGGGGTAAAAATAATTGGATTATTGATCATACTTGAGACATCATATGCATTTTCTTCAGTTCTTTACACATAGTCATTACTATGATATGTGATTAATAATAATGGCAATAAGCATTGCCTCAAGTTTCACTGAGTGGAAAACCCACATCCCTACAGTAGCCTTGGGCTTTTCCAGATCTCTCTGGGAAGAAATTTTGTACTTATGTCTGAATTGTATTGATGTGGAATTGTTTTTATGTCACCAGCTGAAAGTTGGTGGAAAGATGATTGTGCCGACAGCACTGTATGGGGTGGAAACATGGAATATAAGGAAGGAAGAGAGGAGGAGTTTGAATGTATTTGAGGTGAGGTGTCTGAGAAGTATGATAGGAGTTACTAGGCTGGAAAGAGTGAGAAATGAGGAGGTGAGGAGAACTGGAGTGGAAAGGGAGTTGGGAGATAGGGTTGATGAAAGAATATTGGGATGGTTTGGACACATGGAAAGAATGAGTGAAGAAACACTAGTAAAAGAGGTGTGGAAGGCAGAGGTGGAAGGAGTGAACATGAGGGGTCCACCTGAGATGAGATGGATGGATGGGGTAAAAGGGGTATTGGGAAAGAGACAGTCCCCTCTTTCCCAATGCTCCTTTTACCCCATCCATCCATCTCATCCTTGGTCACCCCCTCATGTTCACTCCTTCCACCTCTGCCTTCCACACCTTTTTTACTAGTGTTTCTTCACTCATTCTTTCCATGTGTCCAAACCATCCCAATACTCTTTTCACCCCTGCTCTCCTCATTTCCTCGTTTCTTACTCTATCCAGCCTAATAACCCCTACCATACATCTCGGGCATTTCATCTCTAAAACATTTAAACTCCTCCTCTCTTATGTTCCATGTTTCTGCCCCAACCAGTGCTATTGGCACAATCACCCCTTCATACAATCTCCTCTTAACGTCCATTCCCAAATGTTTATTTCTCATTACACTTTTTAATCCCTGAAGGCATTTACTTGTTTCTTTCAATCTACATTCTACCTCCACCTCCACTCCTCCCTTTCTCACAACTATACATAAATTTGAAGATAGATATGGGAAAAAAAAAAAAAAAAAAAAAAAAAAAAAAAAAAAAAAAAAAAAAAAAAAAAAAAAAAAAAAAAAAAAAAAAAAAAAAAAAAAAAGAGAGAGAGAGAAGAGAGAATAAAGATTGGACCCAACAAGCATTGCTCCCTTCCTGTATATTACAATTAGGTAAATACATGTGCATAACTTGAAGAGAACAATACTTGGGTAACTTATGAGCCAACCAGTGGCTGTCGCCAGTCACCTAGGAGCCATAGGCCTCCTGCAACAGACTTGGAGCAACAGATCGATTGATAACCTAAAATAACAAATTCAACTTGAAGAATGTCACTAGAGGCAAAAACAATTCCTCCAGTATACTCTATTCCTTTTTCTACCTCACCCGTATGGGTCTGAAAACATAGTGAATATGAAGCTGCTGAAGAGGATCACAGTTAGTGATTGAAATATATGGATTTTTTTTTATTTTTGCCTATTCTTCTCTGAAAGTGGGTCATCAGTATTATAGTGAATCTGCTGAAGAGGATCACAGTTAGTGATCAAAATATACGGATCTTTTTACTTTTGTCTATTCTTCTCAGAAAGTGGGTCATTAGTATTATTGTGAATATGACCTATGCACAATAAAAACACTAGGAACGTGTGCTTTATAAATGCAAGGTAACCACTCAAGAAAATAAACAAACAAAGCAGAGCGCTTTTGTATATTACATCTTCAGTGTAAATTACACTGAAGATGTAATATACAAAAGTGCTCTGCTCCATTTATTTTCTTATGTGGTTACCTTGTATGACCTATGTATACTTGGTTTTGATATACTTACTGTCACATTGAAAGAAGCTGTGCATTCTTTACATTTGTATGGTTTGTCCTCGAGGTGACCACGGAGATGTCGTTTGTACTTAGACCATTTTGCAATGGTGGCATGGCAGCGGCTACAAGTATAAGGTCCTTTGTTGATGGGCGGTTCGACATCCTGTCAAAAGAGATTCCAATAAAGAAGTGTTAAATCTATTAGATTTTGAAAAAATATCTTCCTTTAATCATTCAATCTGTTGCCTAAGATTTCTTTTCCCTCCTCAACAGACATTCCCCTCTTTCTCAATCCCACTAGACTGGATAGAGTGAGAAATGAGGAGGTGAGGAGGAGAACAGGGGTGGGAAGGGAGTTGGGAGATAGGGTTCATGGAAGAGTATTAGGATGGTTTGGACACATGGAAAGAATGAGTGAAGAAAGATTAGTAAAAGATGGTGTGGAAGGCAGAGGTGGAAGGATTGAACATGAGGGGTCAACCTAAGATGAGATGGATGGATGGGGTAAAAGGGAAATTGGGAAAGAGGGGAGTATTTGTTGAGGAAGGACGGGAGAGGACAGATGATAGGGGTGAATGGAGAATGGTTGTATATGGATGATGCTGTGATACATAAGGTGGAATGGGTGGGGGATGGAGGGTGAGGGCATATATAAGAGAAATAATTTGACACAGCCCTAAGGGATTTCTCCCTGTCTTCTCCTTTTCGGCACGAGGGGACGGAGAGGGAGGGTCATCGATTTAATGAAGTGGCCTTGCTGTGGATGTGCTGTGTCTTGTGACACTACTTCTGAGCCAGGCATAACATTACTTCATCCCTCTAAAGCACTCATTACCAAGACTACTGGCTCCAGACACTATATTCAGTAGCAAGTTGAAGTAATTTTCTTTTCTGCAGCTTCACGATATGCAGTTTCCATCTGGTACAGAAATTGTGATAGCCAAAATCATCATGGAGAAGTTAGTGGTTGATGTGAATGGCAATGAGTCAAGTATATGCAGATTGTTCTTCAATTCCCTGGGAGTCAATTTATGAGTATTTGATGGCTAAAATGCTTGCGAGTACTGGTGGCAGTTATTCAATGTCTCCCTGAACTTAGCTTGGGGATTAGTATATCTTTCTATTTTCCCAATACTGCTACAACCAGATTTCCTTTATTCTATACTTCACTTCTCCTCCACTCCTCACTTCACTATCATATAAGATCCCAAATACACAAAACTACTTCCAGTCTCTCACCCTTCAAACTTGTTTCAACTCAATATTATATTTACACCTTGTACATTTTACCATCATACTTTTGTACCCGCTTATTCTCAAATTTCTCTTCTCACACACTCCTCCACATTCAATCAGCTTCAGCCTCTTCTCAGATTCAACCACAAGAGCAGTATCACCTGCAAACATCTAAATCACCTCCTACTTCTCTCCACCTCAAGGTCTCCAAAGCTCTGTCTAGAATTCATATTTACCTCCCTTATTACCCTGTCCATATAAATGTTGAACACCCATGGAAATATCACACACCCTGACAGAGATAATCATACATACATACATACAAGTATTATGGGGGAACCATACAAAACTGCTGTGTCCAGGATCTTAATCCTGGAATCATATAAGGACGTGTGTTAAGTATTCTGTATTGATAGCATTTTGAGCAAGAAATATTTACCTCTTTCTTTGCTAAAACTGGAGTCGGAAGGTCCAAGGATGGTGTGTGTGCAGCAGCAGGTGGCATCAGTTCTGCACTACTCAACGCTATTGCATCATCTAAACCTTCATCTGCTGTCAACACCATCTACAAGTACAAAATAGCTTAAATATTAAAATGTTCTCCTTATTGATTATGGGGAAATATACAAGTGTACAATTGAAGGAAGAAAAGAAAAAGAAAAAATTACATATTTACTTTGCCTTGCAGACAAAAGTCAAAAGTCCAAGTTTGAGATTTCCCAGGGTATCAAGCTTATATAAGAAAACCAACAAATACTAAGATGACCTAGAAAGGTGGTTTAACTACCAAAATGAGTGAGGCAGTTCAATGATTTCCATCATGGCTACTCTAAATTAATTTGCTGCCTTTTTATTCATGTACACTTATCATTACAAATGTATCCTTCCATTATCATCTTAAAAAAAAAATCTGACAGTGGCAGCTAATAATACATGGGGTAGGTGGTGATATTGGGACACTCTTAGCATAATTTACATAATTTGTGCAAGCCAGGTTTATGCTCTATTTACCATCTATACTCATACCCTTGGTTTCTGGCCAAGAAATCACTAATCTATTATATTATTTCAATATAGGCTGACCAAGTTTTGAAGGTATTGGAGCATCAAATTAGGGTAATAAAACACCACATTTTATGAAAAACTTACTTCATCCAATACTGAGAATGGGATGGATGGATGGATGGGATTGTAATGTTGAGTTAATTAAAGTTATAACACTTTGACACAATTATTATTTATATAAAATCATGGCATGATACAGAGCGTGTGCCTTCAACCAAAGCAGGAACAATACTTCCTTACACACCGTGGACACGCTCAATCACACAGGAATATGATTCCATTAGCCGCTAGATGGCTCTATACAGAGGTACATACACATATTTACATAATTTTACAAATACATTATGTAATATTGTAATCACAATACTTCCAACCACTACAAGGTGATGGGGGGGGGGGGTGGCTTGAGTATAAAGGGAAAATCTGTTGCGCAGAGAAGGGAGATGGCAAGAGATGGGTGAGTAGAGAATGGTTGAGAATGATAAGACAATGACCTGGCTTGAAGGGATTTCTTCTTGTCTGCTCTCTAAATTCTTAAGTGGGTGAGGGGGAAGGATTGCCAGTTGCTGAGTCCTGCTGTGGAGGTGTTGTGTCTTACTGTACTGCTTGTGACCAGAGCAGGGAGTAGATGAGCACAATCAGCCCATTCATCTCTTTCTTGTATTATAGCTATTAGTCTTGAGTAGAAACATTAAATTGAAGCACACGATTTTCCCTGTCTGAATCCAAATTGTCTAGAGTTTATAGTTTTCTTCCAGGTGTTTTACCCATCTAGTCAAGTAAAACATCTCCCCATAGATCCTCTCCACCTTTCACAGTCATCTTCTAACACATTTCTTTGCAATTAAAATCCCCCATAAGTACCAGGTTACCTCCATCCTTTAGTCTCATTTAATGAATGCCTTGTATCATCTAACATTTTTGAATACCCCTTTCCAAAAAACCTATTTTTGGGGGCACATAAATCACCACAAACTTTCTACTTTTCTTGTCGCTGTCTTCAACTTTTAACGAGATCATTTCCACACTGATTTTACCCTAAGCAACCTTCGTCACATTTAAGTTTTTCTTGGCCAAGAACATGATTCCTCCACCCTGTTTCTCATTTCTGTTTTTAATCCAATAATTGTATAACCCATGTCCAACACTATTAGATGGTATTAGACCTCTTAATTTCATCTCCACAATTTCCATTATGTCTGGTTTTTCATCTGATAGGTAATCATTTAGTTCATTCAATCCTGAGATTCTCCATCCTGTTTTCTGTTTCTTCTGTTTCACTTACTTTGATGTACCATTTTCTCAGCCTCATGTCTATGACCCTCCAATAGAACTCCTTGCTTTCAGTCTCTGTTCTCTTCACGTCTTTTTCATTAGCTTCACTTAGTGTCTTCTCTCTTTCTATTTCAACACTTATTTCTCTTTTTATCCATATATTGTTGTAATGTTCACTCCTTCCCAACTTACTTGCTTTTTCTAATGTCTTCTACTACCATATGTGATCTTAGTTTTATCTTTAGAGGTCAATTTCTTTAGAATATTGTTCCATTCTATACACTTCTATATCTTTCTCTACTTCCTGGTTACCATCTTGTATTTCCTTTAAAATTGATATTGCCGTCTCTTTTTCTGATTTTTCTCTCATGTTCCTCACCAGACCATGTTTTTCCTTTAGTCCATATACAACAATACATTTTTTTCTATCCACTGTGTCTCTGACCCAATTCACTTTTTTTATTACTTGATTATATCCTTTGCATTTGCCTGCATCTGTTGTTGTACTATTCTTTTAAAAACAATTTCTTCATTTTCTCTGTTTTCATTCCATTTCTTAATATTCTGCAAATTTTCCTCGCCTAAGTTTTCTTCGATTCTTTAAGACATTGCCTGTATTTTGTTATTTACCTCTTCTTTTAAGTTCTCACTATAGGTAGTAAAATTGATTTTCATCTTTTCATTTTCACATTTAACCTCCATTAGATTTTTTTCTTTATTCCTTTTATTTCACTATTTAGTTCAGAATTAATTTTCTTCAGTTCAGATATCTCACTGTTAGCTTGGAATAAGCCTTTCACTAACTCCACAATCTCCTTCCTTAGTTCTATGAATTCATTCTCCCACAATTTTCTATTACTACTCATCTCCCTTTCAATGCATAAGATCTGACTCAGATTTCTTCTTTTGTATTTACCAAAACAAGAAAAAGTGTCTTTGCTCCACAATCAAAGCAACCTTGGCATTTTGAGGTCTCTGTTTACTTTTAGTTTCAGTGTAGCACCCAGAGAGGACTCTGCTTGAGTTGAAATTCGGCTCAAAATGATAACTTTTATTTTCTTCCATTTTCTCTCATTAAATCAATTTAACACTCCAGAGAAATCATTTTGGGCAACAAAAAGTGCTCCCCCTCCCATTCAATACAAACCAGGCCTCTTGTTTTCCTTGCACTATTGAGAATTTTTGTCTTATTCAGCAGCCTTTGGAGCTCTAGTTGACGGGTGTTGACAGCTCTGACTCAGAAGTGTGTATTTACCTAATTGTATCTTATGGGAAGGAAAGCTACGCTTGTGGTGTCCCATCTCTATATCTCACTATACCTAATTTGCTCTTAAATTATTCTATTGTTTTTGCACACACTATTGTTTCATCTAGTATGTTCCATACAACCACCACTGTGTGGAGAAAGCTTTTTTTTTTTTAGGTCTCTTCTATAACTGTCCTTTTTGAGTTTCCTTCCATGTCCTCTTATGTTTCTCTTACCCTAATTTATTAAGTCATCTCTATCAAGGACTTCTACACCTCTCATAATTCTGTAGATGGTCCACAAGTCACCTTTTTCTCTTCTTTGTCCCAGAGTCAGTAGTTCTAGTTTTGACAATCTTTCTTCATATGACATTTTTTATAGTGTTGGGGCCATCTTCGTAATTGCTCGCTGGATTCTCTCAATCTTCCTTATATTCTTTTTAGTACTGAGTGACCATGGTGTCTCTGCATACTCCAATTTAGGCCTATTAGTGTGACTAGTATATTCTTTACCATTTCTTCATCCTAGTAAGTAAAAGACACTTTTATTGATCTTAGCAAGTTATAGATTTTGCCGACAATTATGTTAATATGTTTGTCAGGGGACATATCTTTTGTGATGATCACTCCCAGGTCCTTTTCAGATCCTACTTTTTTTTTACTTTCTTTTCACCAAATTTATATTGTCCTGATATCCCTTTTTTTTTTTTTTTTTACTTTTTCCAAATTCCATTATGCTACATTTCTTAATGTTGAAGTCCACTTCCCACTTCTGACTCCATTCCCAAACCCTGTTCAGATCTCTCTGTAGCGAGTCACAGTCCGTTTCAGTACTCACTTTAACATTTTATATCATCTGCAAAGCTCATGTAACATTCCACACCTTCATCCATGACATTCACATTGCAAACATTATTGGAGCCAATACTGATCCTTGTGGAACTCCACTAATTACCTCTTCCCAAGTAGAACTCTTATCTCTGAGCACTACCCTCATTTTTCTTTCATGCAAATACTCCTCCATTTCAATAGTTTACCTTTTATCCCTCATATGGTTTCCAGTTTTCTTAATAGTTGTTTGTGAGGGACTTCATCAAAAGCTTTTTGTAGATCTAGGAATGCACAATTAGTCCATACATCCCTTCTTTGTATTATGTCTTGTAGTCTTAAGTAAAATTGGGTCAAATTTGTGGTATATGATCTTCCCTATCTAAATCCCAATTGTCTTGTATTTAGGATATTGTTCTCCTCCTACTTTTTATAATTTTTCACAAATTCTAGCTACTGTGGTTGTAAGGGAAACTGGTCTGTAGTTTGTTGGGTCTTCCTTATTTCCTCATTTATAAATTGGTACTATATCAGCATTTTTCCAGTCTTCTGGTATTTTTCCTTCTTTGAGTGAGCAACTTATGTTATATATTTTGTCTGTTAGTTCTTCTTTACATTTTTTTAATATCCAATTTGCTATTCCATCTGGGCTGAGCACTTTCCTTACATCATGGTTCATTATTTGATTCATTATTTCATTTCTTCCCCTTCATCCCAATGTTGTATTTTTTCTCTAGTGAAAACCAACTTAAAGTGCTTGGTCATGACTTTCACCATTTCTGTGTCTTCTGTGTATTCCTGGCACTAATGCATGGTTTCCAGAATTTAAGGTCCGGACTCGCAACACTCCTAAGTACTTTTCACATACTGTTTTCTTTAATATGGCATTATCTAAACTATACCTGTTACCTGGGTTGTGTAATTCTACATTTAACACACTGTAGTTTGAGATATTGAAGTCCAGTTGCCATTTCTCTGATCATGCAAACAATTTATAATGATACTGCTGGATTATCTCAGCATCTTCCCCCAACCTAATATGGTATCCCATTTTAGTGTCATCAGCAAACTTACTAACATCAATATTAATCATATTATTCAAGTTGTTTATATACATAATGAACAATAAGAGACCCAAAACAGAGCCCTGGGAAACTCCACTAGAAACACTACCCCATCTGGATTTTACACCATTAACATACAATAACACTGGCATTGGTGTCATAAGGCTTGAGTAGGTATATGCGGATGCCAGTGTCAGTATCCTGATTATATTTACTTTGTAGTTGTAGCTAAGTGACCCACGTATTCTGTGAACAGGCTTGATCGCTTTTCTGTAGTTATCAACATTCAGGGTGAACGAAAATGAGTGTTACAGTTGTGACTTTATATTCTATAATGCCAAGGGCCTTGATTTCATTTAGTAGTCTTAGGTGTCTTGTTGAATGCTTTGCTATAGTTGAGGTATATAACATCATAACTATCACTGTTATCTGCTGCCTTGTATACATTAATATAAAAAGATAAAAGATTAGTTGCACATGAACTACTCTTGGTGAACCCATGATTTGAGTCACGAATCAGATGATGCCTTAAAAAAATGTTCCTTGATACTATACACTATTAATGATTCCAGCATTTTACCTACAACTGATATCAAACTGACTGGTCGGTAGTTGTGCATACAAGATTTATCACTCTTGTGTACAGGAAAAATGTCTGCCTGTCCTGCAAGAAATAGGCAAGAACCCAGTGTCAACCATCTTACTACATGTTTCCATTAGCTGCTCAAAAATTTCAAATTTGCACTTTTTTATTACTCTTGGAAAAATTTCATCTGGACTTGGGAATTCTGTAGCTTTACGACAATCTATTTGAATACATCTTTCCTGCTAATGCTGGTGCTAGTTAGTCTCTCTCATCCCCACTAAGTTCAGGTTGCAATCAGGTACCATATCTAACCTCCCTTCTGAACAGAGAAAATATTTATAAAAGTCTTTATATTCTTTTCATTTTCTCTGTCAAACTCCTATTCCATTTCACATTTGCCTTTCCCTTTGCCTCCCTTACATTGTATTTGCTTTTCTTCTTGTACCTCTCACATGCTTCCCTTCTACCTTGCAATCAATTTTCATACACTTCTCTTCCACCAAGTTCATAATCAACCCAAACTAATTTGTATAACACATAGTATTGCAAGTAGTTTCCAAAATGATGCAACCACTACAGTATTCCACTTGAGTGATGCAATAAAGTGACCAAACGTAATTGAAAACAATTGTAAAATTACTTCTATTACCCTGATTTTGTACCATAAGTGAAAATTTACCAATAAGAGTGAAAAACAACCTCCCATGTGGCTTATCCTCCCTGATTCTGTGTTCTTATAAACTACTCCTTTTGTATTTCAAGAAGTTAATACAATTTAATTCTTATAGGAAAAATTTACTCAATATTAAAAAAATTCCACTGTACATATTTTGAGCATAACAATAAGATTCAGAATTCTGACCATATTTTCATTATGAATAGAAATAAAGTAATGATGTTTAACAAATAAATTCCCAGCCTCATGGGAGATGTGAAAAAATCAAAGTGCATCTTGACGGATTGTATACAGGAATACCTCACTATACAACCAAGTTGTGTTCCCAGCTGACTGGTCACAATGTGAAAATTTGTATATCGAGGTAGGTTTTACATGTAAATAGTGGGCTTGAGTTCATGGACCCTGTCAACCCTTTCCTCAATTTTTGCCTCCTGGGGCTTTCATATACACACAACATTTGTTTTACCTACTTTATAGGATTCGGTCATATAGTGAGGTATTCCTGTACTGATGTAATTTGTATTGGTTAATATTTTGGGGACTTCAGTGACCTCCTTAACCTCTTCAATATAATGACGCTCACATAGGCATCTTGAGGAGCAACTGGAAGATGCCGGCATCAGCATCTTGATTATATTTACAGTAAACCCTCGATATAACATATGATATGGAGACGGGTCCATTGTTATATCTGAAGATCTGTTATAACCGAGGATCCGTTACATCCAATGGAAATACCAACCAGATCCATTATATCCTGAAGTTTGTCCGGATTTAGAAATAAGTAGGATTAGAAATTACAGTAAACCCTCGATATAACAGACGATATGGGGACAGGAATCTGTCTTTATATCTGAAGATCCTTTATAACCGAGGATCCATCACTATAACATATGAAATTCAGTTATAGCAAGGGTTTGTCCAGTCAGATTTTTTGTCTGTTATATCTGATATCTGGTATACTGAGATCTGTTATATCGAGGGTTTACTGTATTTTGTAGTTGTAGCTCAGTAACCCCCACATTCTGTGAACTGGTCTGATCACATTTTCTGTGGTTATAAATATTCAGTGAAAGAGAATGAGTAATGTAGCTGTGACTTTAATATTTCATAATCCAAGTATTGTGATACATCATCATACATCAGGCAGCAAATGCTGCCCATGAGAATTTGACTGATATTGAACAGGTTAAGAACCAAAATTATGCATTCATATATACCAAATGACTTTTTCCCCTTTACAAGAGGAGTAACTGAGTCAAAGTATACACTCTCCCCACACTCATCAAAATCCTATTTACTAACCCACTCATCGTAGCACCTCAGCGATGAAGGGATACGTTTTTTACAACAGAAGACTAATCTGCACTGAAAAATTAATGCTGATCATTTTCAACGTATACTATCTTTTCTAATCCCCTCCAAAAATCTTTTCTTCATCATTTCTTCAACTTAATCTCTTTGATATGACACTATCCCCCAGCATACCAATAGTTATTACCAACAAAGTCAATATATCAAGGTATACCGTACTTTTAATTACAAACAATGCCATATTAAATGAAATACCCCTTGGCATAGATTCAAGACAAAATAATCACACTAGCTCAATGGCACTGAGGCTATCACCCACTTCTAAAACTATATCAACAAAGAAATTGTCTCGAAATAAACAATACAAATCCCAAGTGTAGAATCACAGACAAGACACAGAATGCCATTTTGCACTTCCCAACACTTACACAATAAAAACAAGACAAAGTTTCTTCAGTGATTGATGGGTCAACCCACATACAATAGCTGAATACATTACATTCCCATGTCTCTTGCAAGACAGGACCAAAGCTATAGACTAACTGAGAACTCCCTCTCTATTTCCTCCCTCCCACTCTCCCATCCCCACAGTATTTTCCTTCCTGCAAAGGGTACTTCCACCTATTAATATCTTCACTATTCTGAAGGCAGTAGCTAGAACTTTCAGGAAACAGGACCAATACTGTTTTCCGAATTATATCAGTGGTCTCACCTAATGATTCTCCACTTATGAATACTAAACCTGGATGGAAACTGAATCACTTAATCTATTATAGATCATTACAATTAGTCTTTCGGAAGTACATGATAAAGTATGCCTTTGACTGTCTTATTCTCTGAGCTAGAACAAATTTTAGGATTGTATCAAAAGATGCTATGCCAACAAAAATGGGTCACCACAAGCATAGCTCCCCTTCCCGTATAATACAACAAGGTAAACTAGGTAAATACATATCTGAATACACAAAGATTATATAAGAAGAATTTGACAAAGTTTTTACTTACCTGTCCATCAAATATATTAAGTGTTGCAAACTGTGGAACTCCAGTCCTGTGGTTAAGATAGTCTGCCGATTCAGCTAAGATGACACTACCTGGCGCACCATTCCCTGCCTGACTAAAATCTCGGCCAAGATCTGAGCCAGGCATGGCTACACTCACAGTACCGTCTTCCAACTGCACTAATGTACCTCTGTAAAAGTTCTTTCCACTTATGCACCATAACCCACAAAAGTGAGGTGGCTTGGCATGGTACCGGAACATTCCTTTCACTTCCATCATACTTGTCCCTTTCACTACTTCCTGCCTAATCTACATGGAAATTATACTTTATTTTCTGACCAGCAATGCTGCTGGTTCATCCCCAATATACTCCATTCATGTAACAGGTCTACACATTCTTCTCCTACTTACTCCATCACCTACACACATTTTTGCTTGTCTGATATACTGACCATGAGCTTTTATGGCCTGTTTTATTTTTTCTCCTAATCTCATCTGTACCACAGTCCATTCATAAATAATAGTGTTCCACATTCTTCATAAATCATATTGTTCCATATTTTGTCATATAACTACAGGCATAACCTTCCACCATCATATTTTCATTGCCTTCATATAACATTTCAATCTTATATTTGTCACCCTTGTCTTGCTACATTGTTTTTGACCCAGGGCAGTGGCCAGGATGCAGGGATGACCCGTTATCCATGAGGAGCTAAGATGAGAGGGAGGAAGGGGTGGTGGAGGGATGTGGAATGAATGGATAGGACTAGGTACTTTCCTTTGACTTAGTTATCTCCCTTGTATGGGGGGGAAAAAGCTCTTGGTATATGGACAGAATAAATAGATTTGTCACCCAGGCCTTGTTCCCACACAAAACAGTCAGAGCAATCACTGCTTCATATATTCCTTTCATTGCTTCTATTACCATTCTATTTCCCCATACAGTTTTCAGGGCACAACCTACTTTCACTCTATGGCCAATTTTGTTTCCTCTTTGGTCTGCTGTTTGTTAAGCCAAACTGAGAGATGGGTATGTATCAAAGGAGATTTACATGTTTGGAGGGTTAATGGGGCTAATCTAGTCCAATGTACAAAACTAATCTTATTTTACATTTGTACAAAGATCATCATGAGTTCTTATGCAATAAGCCCTCTTTTGATGCTGGAAATAATATCTAAGCATGAAAAGGGCAGTCATGAGTCTCATGGCCTAATTAATATGCAAGATACATGAATATATGCATTCAGACCACCTGCCAATATGTGGTTTATTAATAAGTTGAGAGATTGGAGTTGAGAGATGTAGCCTTGAGGAGCTAAAATATTCGAGGTTGCAAGTTGCTTTGTTTAATCATGTTAGAATTGAAATTATTTCTGCTATGGTGTCTGTTAGTGTTTGTTTAACATCTTGTCTTGAATCCACCTGTGTTGTATGTTGTGTTATCTTACTGTTGCATAATCAGTGAATATGGGTAGTGTGTGCTGAGGTCTTAATTTTGTTTACTGAGTTACAGATACATGTAAGTTTTGCTTATGAGAGATCTAAAGGTCCTTTACGTGTTTGTGATTCTGTTTATCTTTATTTATATTATGTTTTTGATATGTTTTTGCACTGGTGTGTTTTTGGATGCATGAAATTTTGTGTTGTGGTTACAGCTCTATTTCTTTGTGTACTAGTTGTGCTGGGGTATTGGTTGCATGTTATTGTGTAGTATAAATTGCTCAATAGCATGCATTTGATGCTTTAGGGACTATATAAAGTCTCCCTATGGTCCTGAGCCAAATCATATTGTCTATGAGAAAATCTCTACTCATAGAGAAATTATGTTACTTTATTGTACTACAAATATCCTTCTGTTATGATGCCCCCCCCCTCTTAATACTGTCTTGTACCACTTCTTTGAGTAAATATTTCCATTTTTGCCTCTGTCCCCTGTGGTAGGGGGAAGAAAGAATATTGCTACTAAGTTTTCCTTCTCTGGTTGTATAAGGCAGCTAAAACAGGCCAGAGTGATGGGACTAGGTATCCTGCTCTCTGTAATCCTATTCCTATGAGAAGTCAAGGCATAAGAGGGTCTGGTAGTTTTCCAAACAGAACTCTAAGGTTTGGGTCTTCAAATGTGTGTGGGTGTGGTACAGATGAGAGTAAAATGGAAGAGATAGCCAGTATGTTTCTGAGAGGGAAGATGGGTGTGTTGGCATTAAGTGAAACTAAGTTAAAAGGGAGGGGTGATTTAGAGTTTAGGAGTGTAGTGGAGATGGTGTCAGGAGTAATGTGGATAAGGAAGGGAAGGGATGGCTCTATTAGTGAGGATATAGGAAAGTGTGTGGTGGAGTGGAAGGAAATTTCTTCAAAGTTGATGGGGATGAAGATGAAAATGGGAAGGAAGATGTGGGTCTTTGTAAGTGCACACATGACTTTCCAAATCTGAAGCCAAACTGTCTGTCAGGAAGTTCATCTTTTAAAGATACTGGTCCATTGATTTTTCACAATCCTTTCACATAATTTTTACTATTGTGTTGGTTAGTGATACTGGCCTATAATTAACTGGAGTTTCCTTGTTTCCACCTTTGTGAATTGGCACCATGTCTCCAGCCAAACTGTCTGTCAGGAAGTTCATCTTTTCAAGATACTGGTCCATTGATTTTTCACAATCCTTTCACATAATTTTTACTATTGTGTTGGTTAGTGATACTGGCCTATAATTTAGTGGAGTTTCCTTGTTTCCACCTTTGTGAATTGGTACCACATTTGCCTTTTTTCAATCAAGTGGCATAATGCCTTCTTTCGATAAACATGTAATAAGACTGTGGATCTTGTCCACTACTTGTTCTCCACATTCTTTAAGCATCCAATTCAAGATCCCATCAGGTCCTGAGGTTTTCGTCACATCCAATGATCCCAGGAGATCAAGCACTTCCCTCACTTGTACATTTATATCTCCTAAACTTGTTCTTTTGCTCCCTTCCCTTTTCTCCAAAAAGTTGCACTTTTTTGTGAAGACCAATTGGAAACCTTCAGTACTTCTGCCTGAGCTGAGGCCACTTCAAAGACCTCACCATCTACTACTAACTTGGTGATTGCTTCCTTGTGTCTCAATTTATCATTTATGAACCTGTAAAACAGTTTTTGTTCATCTTTGCATATTTCTACTACACCTCTTTCAAAAAAAAAATTCTTCCTCCCTGCAAATTCTGGTAGAGTCATTCTTATCTTGCTTGTATGCTTCTTTTGTTTTATTGCTCCTTATCTTTCTCCATTTTCCCCCAAGCCACATCCCTGGCCTTTTTCACAGTCTCACACTTTTTGTCAAACCAATCCTGCTTTTGCTTCTTCCTTTCTCCAGACTTTGGCACATGACTGTTCACTCCTAGGCTGTAAACGTCAAGATTTCCCCCATTTCCTCCCTATTCCTGTGGTATTCATAAATTCCTCCCACTTTGTTTCTTCAAAGAATTTCTCAACCCTAAGTAATCTGCTTTCCTTAAATTGAGTCTCCTTTGCCTGGGCGATTCATTCCTCGACTCTATTTCCTCATCCTCCAGCCAAAATTCAATTATAACATGGTCACCCTTTCCTAATGGGCAAAGGTAGTGCATGAAGCTGATGATGTCTGGCTTTTTGGTTAGTACATACATACCCCAAAGGCTTTTTCCCCTTTACAAGGGAGGTAGCCAAAAACAAATGCATAAAATCCACTACCACCAACTCCATCCCCAACATACTCCACTCCCATCCACCCTTTCCCTCCCTCTTATCTTGGCTCCTACTGGATGACAGGTCATCCCTGCATCTCACCCACTGCCCTGGGTCAGAAGCAGTGTTGTAAGACACAGCACATCCACAGCAGGGCCACTTCATTAAATCAGCAACACCCCTCTCCATCCCCTCATGCAGAAATGGTGAAGACTGGAAGAAATCCCTTCAGGCTGGGTCAATTTATTTTCCACACACACTCCCTCACCCCCATCCCCCACCCACTTCCTTTCATGTATCACAGCATTATCCATACACAACCATTCTCCATTCACCCCATCTTCTGTCTTCTCTCGTCCTTCCTTAACAGACATTCCCCTCTGGTTAGTAACAGATCTAATCTTGTGGGAGTGTCATCTTCTCTTACCCAAGTCATTTCTTTTACCCACTGGGTCATTGTATTCTCCATTGTTATACTCAACAGTGTATTTCCCCAGGAATATGCTTTGCCACTTGTTTCCCATTCTTCCAAGTTGACATCACCATAATTAAAATCTCAAATAAGGATTATGTTACTACTTTGTACCATATTTTTCTTTGGAAAAAAGAGTTGTATCCTTTAACATTTCTTGATCTTCAGTTTCATCCCATGCTCTTGTCTTAGAGGAACATATGCCACCATGAAGTCTCTTTTATTGTGTCCTTTAGTACTGATCTTTAGGTGAATTGCTTCAGCCCTGCCTTCACTCAGATTTGCTTCTTCCACCTTTATGTCACTTCTCACCACAAACATTACTCCTCCACCCTTTTTATCTTCTCTGTCTCTTCTCCAGGTGTATCTGTTGTTCCCCAACTGTATATAAATTTTTTGAGGGGAGTTTAGTCTCTACTAGACACAATATATCAGGCTCATTTATCCTTAAGTAGTCATTTATCTCCAACCTAGCTGATAGTAAACCATCAACATTAGCATATGCTATTCTAAGTTTCCTTGTAGTGCTTACTTTGCAATACTGCCTTCTTGTTTTCTTAGAAACCATTTCCTCACCTTCTGATTGATAACTCTAAAAAAAAAAAAAAAAAAAAACTGCTTTTTCCACTTCAATCCTATAATTTTTGGATAAGGCTTCCACTAATAGCTTTTGTGTATTTGCTTGTTCCTCTTCATTAGCATCTTTCCTAATCCAAATATTTTACCTTTCTTCTTGTGCTTTACTTTCAAGACTTGCCAATTACTTCTTTTGCCATGGCTTACAATTTGAATTTTATTTTTTCGTTGGATATGTGCAATTTCTCTCATACAGTACTTGCCTAACCTACACATGCTATCAATATGGTCTGTTACATCCAAGTCCTTCCCTGGATTTGATGTAATTTCCCTAAAAATTTGCATTTCTTTTTCTTGACGTAACTTCCATGAGGTGTTGTATTCTTCTTGGAATCCAAAGAGGAAGATGCATCTAGACTTGTCTACAACTGACAAGTGACTCTCTTTTGTTTATAACCTTGACTATTCCTTCTTCCAGGCTATCTCTTTCCTCTTGCTCCATGACCTCTTTAAAGGTTGCTCTATCTCTTCTATCCTCATTTGTTGTTGGTCTCTTTTCCTTCATGGTGTTTAGATTTTTTCTCTCAATTATCAAAGTTTCATTCTCCCTTCTCAATTATCTCTGTATTTTGAGCCAGGTTTGTATACTTTTCTGCTCAAGTTTATTCCCTAGATCATGTAATCTAGCTTCATGTGAGGAAATTACGTCTAAATCTTTCCAACTCTAAGAATTTCACTTACCTCCATGGCAGAGTAGCCAACTTGACTTTTCTTCATATTTATTTTCTGTGCTATATTGATTAGTTTTTCTACTGGACTTACCTTTTTTGGTGTGAAGCCTTCAAAATCATTTATTATTAGTATAGATATAGCAACGAAAAACAACGGTTTGCAATGTAAACAAAACTAGAAATTAAATTTGATCTTCTTGTGTTTCTATCATGAGTGACTTCTGAGACAAAGGCCACTATTTTCCTTGAGTTAAACACCATATGAGGACGGAGCCTTTATTTGTACGACGTTTCGCTTATTACAGCTTTTTCAAGTACAGGTAAACGTCGACTTACGATGGCATTAGGTTTCGAAAGAGCCATCGTAAGACGATCTCATCGTAAGTCGATCCCCACTCTGTTCCGTGGTCACTGTACCTAGCCTACCTGTATATTAACCACCAGAGATACTGAATATAGCCTATTAAACATGTACAGTAGTTTATTTAATTATTTTTATCCTTTTTACTATATTCAAACACTATAATATGTATTTCCAGTACGGAACTTAAATCTCGCGGGCAGCAGCCAATGCCAGCCGTACGACGTGACGTAATAATACTCGCATCATAAAATATAGTCACCGCTTATATCGATCGTTCTCTCTTTCACCCGCGAATTTTGAAAACCACAGAGAATGGGATTTACGGCACATTTGAGAGAATGTAAAAACACAGGTGCGACTACAATAAATATAATCAAGACGCCGATATGGCAGCGTCGCGAATCCACTTGCTCCTCATGACGCCTATGTGTGCGGCACCGTATGGAAGGGGTTAAATTATCATATCGTCATCGTCGTCGTCGTCATCGTAAAGTCGAACAATCGTAAGTCGCGGCCATCGTAAGTCGACGTTTACCTGTACTTGAAAAAGCTGTAATAAGCGAAACGTCGTACAAATAAAGGCTCCGTCCTCATATGGTGTTTAACTCGCCAGTCTTGTCGGCAACTGCCACTTTCATGAAAACTATTTTCCTTCCCTTTCTCTCTTCAAATATTCAAATCAGTGATATTTTGGCTTTAGTGTGTGACCCTGAATAGCTATATTTTCCTATCCAATTTGCAAATTATTTCCGTTAGCTTTGCTTGATAAGCAAAGCTAGTGTGTCTATTCCCATCACCGTCATTGCATCATGACCAAGATAACTACTTTTCCTTCCTGACTCTATCCTAAAGTTGAAACCAGCAATCCTTTGCCCCTATAGTGACCCTGAATTAGCATTGCTTCTCCCTCCTCACTAAATTAGTAAATATTTCACTCTGGCTTTGCCTAAGGCAATTTGAGAAGTGTCGCATCGAGTCAATGTATCAGCTTAGGATTGTTTCTATGTCAACGGCAGAAAGTTACTGGGAAACGAGAGCAGTCACCAGTTATCAGCTCTCCTTGTGTGAAAAAGTGAAAGAAATACAGCTGAAGTTGATAGTGAGAAATCTTGGGACCAGTCTGGAGACCAAGTGTCAGCCCCTCTGGGTTGCACCCCCTGACAGAGGCGAGTGGGTTGATGGTTTCTGAAAATGGGTAGTTTCTCTGTCCATCTTGCAGGACCACTGTATGCAGATACCTATTACTGATCCCTTACAAAGGGTAATGGGCCACTAATATATACAATTGTTGCCCTTGAGAACATTGCATGATTTGCACTGTTTTTAATTCTGTATCGATGTCAGAAAAAAGGGTGTATTGGATGAAATGACGAACAATTTCCAAATTATTAGAACATGAAGGCATGATATGAACAGATGTAACTGGAGTGAAAGGAGTGGCGTTCCACCCTTATGCCTAGCCACCTTGCTTTGTGGGTTACAGTGTATAAGTTGGAAATAAAAAACAATAAAATCAATGAATTGTTTTAATCTGACCACTACTTCTAATGCTTACTCATGGAATTAAAAGCTGTTAACAATACTTTTGTGGAAAGAAGTGACAGATGCCATTTATGACTTACCTCTCTTGTAGATTTGCAAGTTCTCCGTCCTCAGCCACCACCAACCTACTCTCACCACCTTCGTCAGTCACCATGGTCAGTTGCTTGTGGAGAAAAGTTAAATGAGTAACTTCATAAAGGAGCTAAAAAATATTCAAGACACGACACAAATATGATCAAAATTTGAACAATTATGATATTTGATAAAAATTCAATCAGAAATAGTCAACTCACGTAATTAGAATTCGATGAAACTCCCACTTGTGATGGATCAATAATGACTGTCCTTTCTCCATTTCCACGTAGTATAATGTGCCCAGGGAAAGATGACAACCCTGAATTGGCACCTGTGTCACCACCACCATCATCTTCACCCCCTCCCGTGTCCTGCACCTGCACCAGCTGCAGTGGCATAGTGATGACTGGAGCGTTTCCATCTGTATTAACAAGACAGAAAGTAATAATATGTCTCAATGCTGAAAGATTCCCATACATGAATAGAAAATAATCTACCACTAATAAAAAAATAATAAATTTTGGTAACAGGAAAGAGGCTAGGACAAGGGGAGTGAAAGAAAGGATAAATATATACACATGCACAGAAATGTAGATATATACACTCAACCCTCCATTTAACAGACAAATATGTGCAAGGACCAGTCTGTTTCTGCTAAATATAAACAGAATGGATTGGATCAGTAAATAACGGACAAATGACCGTTGTTGGCAATTTGGTACAGTATACATTTATAGATTTCTTTTACTGTGCCTGAAAATAATGTGGTAATATTGTATTATTGATTAGTTTTAACACACACAATAGGTGCAGATATGGGTTGATGTATCAATGTAAAATGTTGTGCAACAATAGCAGAATGACTTAGATCGGACAACTGTTCATATGCAATTGGGTCTTTGTCTGGCTCTATAACAGGTGGGATATTTCTTTTGTCTGTTAAATTGAGGATCCATTGTATTGGGTTCCATTAAATGAAAGGTCATGTGTGTGTGTATATATATATATATATATATATATATATATATATATATATATATATATGTATATATATATATATCTTTACACATATATGTATATGTATATACACACACAGTACTTGACATAGGATTGGTTTGCCAAGGCCATAGTGGACCAATACAATGTCGAAAATGGAAACACCTTTAAGGGGGATGAATTTTCACACCATTTGAATGTGTCACCAACCATTGTAGCATTGTGGGCAGAGTTAATCATCCTCTCAGAAACCAACATATTCACCTGATTTCTTGCTAATGTGGAGGGAGGATTTGTGCTGCAAGTGTCCCGTGTGTCCCTGCCTCTCAACCCCCACCGCCACCTCTTCTAACCCTCCCCAAGTGTTGTGAATATGGGCTCTAGTAAGTATTTATTGCAGGAGACCATTCCCCAAATCGTAGCCTTAAAGAAATTCGGTCATACAATGAAGGAATTAGCTGAACAGGTTGGTGTGTGTTCATGAAGTGTTAGATGCTGGGTTGCCAAATTTCACAAGGAGGGTGGCCTCAACATTCCAACTCAGAAAAAAAAAGAGGTATGGAAAGGCATTGAAGACCAGTTAAAGGACCCAGGCAATTGTAAAATGTCAGGTTAAGTCTAATCTATGAGTGACTGCAACGAAAATCAAGGAAAGTAACCGTGAAATGTTTGGTAAGGTGTCGGTCCGAACTGTGAATTGGAGGATCTGTGCTTGGGTAAGGTTGATCCTTACATTTGTCTATTATGTCTTTTTCATAGTTTATTTTTTCTTCCCTGCATATTTTTACATATTCATTTCTTAGTTTGATATATGTTTGCCACTTACCCTGTTTTTTTTTTCATCTTTTCCAAGCTTTGTCTCTTCTATCTTTTGCCTCACTACATTTTTTGTTGTACCAACATTTAATGTACACCTTTTCCTGTTTTTGTTTTGGTACATATTTATCCACTCCTTCATTATAGATTTCTTTTAATATCGTCCATTTCTCTTCCATCTTTGTTTCTTCATTAAAGAAGTTTTCCCAATTTCCTTTCTGAAAGAATTTTCTGAGTTTCTCAAAATCTGTTTTGTTGTACATTAGTCTTCCTTTTCTGTGTTTCTCATTTCTTCCCAAATAAATTTCCTCTTTTAGTTCAAACTCAATTAGTATGTGGTCACTCTTCCCAATTGGTGTCTTGTATTCCATTTTATCCACAATTTCAGGCTCTGATGTAAATATTAAGACTAGTCTCAACAGTTCTTCATTATTTCTATATCTCTGTTTTTTTTTTACCCATTGAGTCATTGTGTATTCAATGGTCATGTTCTGTAGTATATTTCCCCAAAGATCCTCTCCACCTTTCACTGTCATCTCCCAACATATTTCTTTAGAGTTAAAGTAACCCATAATTACTAAGTTTCCTTCTTTCAGTATTATATTTAATGCATGCTTTGTGTTTTCCAACATTTTGGAATGGTCACTCTCTTTCTAAGAATATGTTTTTTGGGGGCACATATATCACTACAAATTTTCTATTTTTCATGTCACAGTTTTCATTTTTTATCATAATCAATTCCACATTATTTTTTCCTTCTGTTATCTTTGTCACATTTAAGCCTTTCTTAGTCAAAAACATGACTCCTCCACCCTGTTTCTCCTCTCTATTTTTTATCCAGTGATTATATAAACCTTGTCCAACAGTATTTGGTGGTAGTGGACCTTTTAATTTTGTCTCCACAATTCCCATTATATCCAGTTTCTCTTCCGCCAGATAATTGTTTAATTCATTTAATCCTGAAATCATGCCATCTATGTTGGTATATGTTGATTTTAATTTTTTCCCTTTTCCTCCTTTTTTGTTTTCAGAGTTATATATATATATATATATATATATATATATATATACCATTTTCTCAGCCTCAAGTCCAATACTCCAAAAGAAACCCGTTCTTTTCAGTCTGTTCTCCTCTTTTTTTTGCTTCATTTCTTAGTGTCCTTTCCCTCTCTTTTTCCTCATAGCTCATTCCTCTTTTTATCTATATATTTTTGTAATGTTCACTTTTTGCCAACTTTGCTGTTTTTGTTAGTACTTCTGCTATTATTTGAAACCTTAATTCTATTATTAGTGGTCTATTTTTTCTTTAGAGTACAGTCCCATTCTATGCACTTCCTCTATTTCCTTTTTCATTTCTTGCCCCTCCTTTTGTATCTCTTTCAGAATCTTTTTTGCTATTAGTTTCTTTTCCTCTTATGTATCTAGCTACATTGTGTTCTTCTTTAATGCTATAAACTACCTTACACTTTTTTTTATCAACTTCATCTCTGACTCAATTTTTTTTCTCTTTAATCACTTTAATGACTATTTATTTTGCATTTTCTTACACTTTTTGTTGTACAATTTCTTTAAAAGTTATTTTTTGGTTTTCTTGTTCCACTTTCCATTGATTTTTTATTTCTTGGAGATCTGTCTCTTTTATGGTTTCTCCAACTTTCTTGGTCACCACTTGTATTTGTTCTTTTACTTCTTTTTTCAAAGCCTCATTTTTGTTAGTATCTTCATTTTTCATTCTTTTGTTCTCACTTTTGACTGTGTTTATTTTCTTTTTTAGATCATTAAGCTTCCTGTTTGTTTAGCATTTCATTTTTTTAAGTCACTCACTTCTTTATAAATTGCCTTGTATTCAGCTTTCAGATCTATAATTTCATTTATTAGTTCTGTAATCTCCTGATTTCTTAGAATATTTTTATACCTTGTTTCCCTTTCTAAATCTATACCTCTACCTAGTATTCCACTTTCTTTTGCAAACCCTGCAAATCCTATATTTTCATACCTTTGACTCCTTTTTGGTGTTTCCATGTTGCAAGTCTTTCTTGGGATGACACCTAACGGCAATTCAACCCTGCTTACATCTAGTCTTCTCTTTGTAGGTGTCATGAGGCACGAGTAGGTACACGAGAATACCAGTGTCAGCATCTTGATAATATATATTTTTTTGCAGTCATACATGAATTACCCCTGAATTCTGTGAACTGGT
This sequence comes from Oratosquilla oratoria, assembly GCF_046742065.1. NCBI lineage: Eukaryota > Metazoa > Arthropoda > Malacostraca > Stomatopoda > Squillidae > Oratosquilla > Oratosquilla oratoria. The sequence continues at coordinate 54,735,086 of NC_134785.1, read as the reverse complement.
TTGATCACATTCTCTGAAGTGATTAAGACTAAGTATGTGTTTTTTCACCAAGTCAATTTTCTCATCCTCCACTTTGTTTCCATGCTTGTCTTTTTGGTCAGGTGTTCCTGTACTTGTATCCATCACTTTGTTCATAGCACTACGCACATGTTTCTTTGATACTACATGAAAGTTTAAGAAGGTGAGATGACACACTTTGATCACTTTGCCTCCCTTTTCAGTGTACTGAAATATATGCAACTCTTGACTCAGCTGATTTTCAACACTACTTCTTCTCACTTTCCTAGACTGCACATGATTAGAAAAGTAGTCAGTTTGCTTATCATGAGTGCCTAAACCATAGAAGCTAAATGTGGTCCCTACTCAACAAGTAAAAAAAAATTTGGTGACAATCCTAAGGTGGGCCCACTGCCTTGGAAGGAATCAGTACCCCACTCACACCCATGTAGTCCTTACCACTATCACATTTTGTCTTTCTTTGCACCTTTTTCCACTAGTCCACAAACTTTTAACTGGACACAGAACTCATGATTTCACCTTTGAATTATGAAACATAGATGTAATTCAATGTCTGTGTTAAAAGATTTGGTGAGCAACTGGTGTGGGAGTGTAGTGCATTGCTGATACAGTGGGAGTGTACATCACAGCATGCTCTATGTTGACTGGCCAGCCAGCCCACCAGGGGCTTTGTCAGGACATCCCTCTGGCTCACATCCATGGACCTGGTTGCTTTCAGACAATGACAGGAAATTTACTGATAATGATCCCTTTGTACACCAGCCATATGGTCAAGTTTTGCCATGCAATTGATGACAGCATGCAAAGAAATATTGCACCATTCTAGATCAACTGATGTGAAAATGGCAAGTTCACTCCTTTGACTCTGGATGCCTCATATACAGTGTGTGTATATATATATTTATGTGTGTATATATATATATATATATATATATATATTACTACTGATGACCCACTTTTGGAGAAGAATAAGCGAAGATATAGAGATCTGTATATTTCGATCACTTACTGTGATCCTCTTCAGCATATCTACTAAAGAGGATCACAGTAAGTGATCGAAGTATACAGATCTCTATATCTTCGCTTATTCTTCTCCGAAAATGAGTCATCAGTATTATTTTACAAATGTGCTACGACATAACTTTGTTGCGATATATATATATATATATATATATATATATATATATATATATATATATATATATATAGAGAGAGAGAGAGAGAGAGAGAGAGAGAGAGAGAGAGAGGAAAGAGGAGAGAGATGTGAGCATGTACAAGAACTTAATTGACAAAGTTTAGAAATACAATCCCCCATTGAAGAACTGACCCACTTTATTCAATATCAAACTGCACTGACTTCAGCTACAACACTGTTTTCAAAACATGTTTTGCATTTTGGTATATAATAAAGTGGATTTGTTTTTCAATGGGGAATATATTCCCAACATTTGTTGGGGAAGTTCATATAAATGCTATACATGATGGATTATTTCAATTTGTTTCTTTACAATATATGACCTCTACATATAATGTCCTACAAAACTGGAAAATATAATTATTAGGAAACAACAGTATAAATGATTATTATACATAAATTTTACATATTCCAAACTGTTTCATATTTTTTATTCTAACCTTGCTGCAGGAGTTGTGCATTTGTCAGGAGAGACATGGGTTGTTGTGCCAAATCATAGTGGAAGGCTCCATTGGAGGTAACTACAACATTCTCTCCTGATGGTTCGCCAAGTCCACTTGTATTCCCTGCCCTAACTTGTGCTGCTTCCATCTGCTGAAAAATATAATTATATACTCAGACATCTCTAAATACCAAACTTCATTCATAATGACTACCCTAATTCTACAAAAATTGATGAGGTAGTTATCTATAATCCACTTCATGTGAGTTACTGACTGCTAAAGTTGGATGAAGATGATACATTTGGGTCTTTGGTAATACACCTTGAGACCTGATGGGTACCTACACGTGGTGGTCTTGCAAGATGGATAGCTAATCTCCCCATTTTCAAATCCCATCAACCTCCTAACCTCCATTGAGAGGTGCAACCCTGAGGGGCTGACACTTGATCTATGGACTGAGCCCAAAATATATTAACTTCAATCATATCTTTTATACTGTTTCACATAGAGAGCTGGCAACTAGTGACTGATCTCTTCTTCCTACCACTTTCAGTTAGTGACATAAAAAGTCCCATATTGATTAAACACTGACAGCAGTCCAGAGTTTCTTCCCAGAGAGATCTATGGGAAGTTCTGAGGACAAATGCCATCTCTGGCTCCCATGACAAATCCTGTATGGGCAGCATGCAGAAGGTGGCAGTAGTACAGGAGGCTCACGAAGGAGATACAAAAACTGCATCGAAGACCTCCTTAAGAGGTGTGACATATAACCCCAAGAGTTCAATAACTTTGCTGATGACATGTATGACCTGGCATGCTGTGTGCGCCAGGGGAACCACCTGACTGAATGAAATAATCAAATGCTAGTATTAAACAGTAGCATTTAGGGTGGTCTGCAGAAGTGTAATTTCACCATTGAAGATGTAAAAACTATGACCGGAAGCCTCAGATTGAAATCAGCACCTGGACTAGATGGAATACATCATAAGGTACTACAGAATGTGTATCTGAATTGGTACATCTGCTTGAAATGATAGATAGTTTCAATTAGTTCAGGGAATTTGCCGGAACACTGGACCAAAGCCAATGTATTCCCAATCTTTACAAGTTATGATAGGACTAACCCCCTGAATTTGGGCTGTGAGTCTCACCTCTGTTCCCTGTATGGTAATGGAAAAACTCTTAAGAAGAGATGTAGTAGATTACTGGGAAAGAAATAACCTGATCATGAATTACCAACATGGGTTTGGAGCAGGGCAATCTTGCCTGACCCCGTTGCTAAACTACCTTGAAGATTTAGAAAACATGGTGGATGATGGGGAGAGAATTGATGTTGCATATCTTGATTTTCGAAAGGCATTTTATACTTTCCCCCATAGCTGACTTCTAGCAAAATTGGAAGCTCTAGGAGTTAGAGGAAAAATATACAGGTGGATATAGTGTTTGCTCAGAAACAGACAGCAAAGGGTGTGTATCAGGGGAACCTCCACAGAATAGTTGCATGTATGGAGCAGCGTCCCACTGAGGAGTGTATTGGGCCCAGTACTGTACCTAGTCTTCATAAATGACCTGCTAAACAACACTCAGTCAAATGGGAAACTCTTCGTTTATGATGCAAAAATATATTATCGGATAAGAACTGCAGATGGCATGACCCTACAACAGGATTTGAATATACTGAAGGAATGGAAACAAAAATGGCTGCTCCAGTACAATGAGGAGACGTAAAAGGTTAAGCATATCAGAAGGAACAACCCAATCTGTGAACAATATTTGGGACTGACACTACCGAAGGAAACACAAGAGGAAAAAGATCTCAGAGTAATTATTACTAATGACCTCAGGCTGTTGAGACAGGCCACTAAGGCTGCAGCAAAAGCAAATTCATTGCTGGGGCTAATAGAAATAAACTATGACAAGTCTTGATGTGGATATACTGATGTCCCTATACAAGTCAGTAGTAAGGCCATATCCTGAGTACTATGTTCAAGTGTGGTCTCCATATATGAGAGGTGACACAAAGAACCTAAAACAGGTACAGAAAAGGACCACCAAACTTGTCTGGGAATTGAAATACTGTCCATATGAGGAAAGATTAGCTTGACTGGAACTCGCCACACTTTGAAGAACAGAGGACCCATGGGTACATAATTGAAACCTTCAAAATCCTGAAAGGTTTGGATAAGGCTCGGGGTAAAGATTATCTACAGTTGGCTTCCAGACTGCCACCCAGAAACACGTCATGGCCTCAAGTAAATGAAACCATTCCACCAGACAGTAAAGATAAATATTTTTTACAGTTCAAGAGTAGTGAATAAGAGGAATAGTCTTATCGAGAACATAATCAGTAGCAAAAGTATTAATAATAAAAATAGTTATGGCCAATTTGAGACTGAGAGTTGAGAAAAGGCACCTTTTTATTATAGGCTTTAAGTTCTCTTGCACCTTTTACTTTCACTAAGGTAAGCATGGACATGAATTTGAGGTTAGGCTTGGTAAAAGATTAGAGAATAAGGAGACGAGGCCACAATGATTGTTACTCCTTTCCTGTACACTAGAATAAGAATTAGGGAAATACTATTATACTCATCCCACCCAAGACACTTTCTTGTCAAGAAATTATCCCATGGTTTTTTTGCCTACACTGGTTTTATGAAGATCTAACTCCTAGGCTAGTAAAAAGTAATTTTTACGTGTTTCGGTTCTAAAACTCAGCTCACGTTTAATCTTAAAATATATTCTCAGTTCCTACACTATCTATGCAATTTCTGGGTAAGGTCCTACGTGAAATTAATGTCTCTTGCTATCATGTGAAGCCACCTGCCAATGCTAGTGAAGCAATGACAACTTTAAGGTTTCCTGAGTACTAATGTTTCATTCCTCCTCAATACTAATTACCCAATATCAATAAAGAGGGTTTTAAATGCCACCCCCATTAACATTGGCCCTCTTCCCCCCTTTGACATTTCTATATTGTTTACGTCCAGGATCTCATTGTATTGCTCCGCCGTTATATAGTGCCTAATCCGCAGGCAATCATCTCATCTATGACACTTTTGAGAAAATTGCTGAAGCTCATCCCAAATAAATACTTCTGCTCCAACATTTTATTAAAATATATCTCAAAAAATTGAGTTAAAAAGGCATTTTACGGAGTTTTTACCTTTGATTTCCATGAACCAGTGCAGCAATGGCGGTAGTGTGTTCTTTGTCATGACGTCATTCCTGTTTTGTGTCGAGACATACGGCGGGAATTTTAAATTTAAGATCTGCGATAAAGAAAACTTTTAACATTTTGATATATCAGGAAAATAAAGTAAATTTTCTATAAAAGTACAATTAGAAAAACAAACAAATAACGGACGCTCGGTCATCCTCACTGACCTGGAGATGTACTTTAAAAATGAATCTCCGATGCCAAACGATTTTATTCAGTGGCAGGAAGACATTTATGACAAAATTATTGAACTCCAATCTAACTTTTTCGGTTCAGTGACGTGTGTTTTGTTCTAAGTAATGCCAAATATGAATAACTGGTTCGAAAATGAGTTAACCTCTTGAAATTATAATGAAATTCTACGCTTGGGATCGTCCATGTAGACGAGGGCGAAACTTTCTCAATCGACATTTTCATCTTAATGGTCAGTGGCTTAGGTTTGAACATCACGAGATTTTTTTGTCTACCTCTTTATTGAGCTGTGAGGTAATTCAAACATGTTCTGTGAAAGAATTAATCATGACAGACATATTGCCAAATAAATTCTGAATACATGTAAGGTTCATGAGGGTAAGATGGTTAAAGTGATTAGGCTTGGAAAAAGAGTAGCGGGTCGAGATCGACCGATACTGACTGTACTGACTGACTCAGAAGCGAGAAATAATGTAGGCTATTTAGAAACATAAAGGATTTGGGCAAGGACGACAACCTGAAGATTTTTAGGGTATCCTATGATTTAACCGAGAGAGAGAGGAATGGATAAGGAATTGTTGAAAAAGGCAAAAAACTTAACGGACTAGGGAGATGGGAAGCATGTGGTCAGAGTAGAAATCAGCCCAAGTATGTCATATGCTGGGAATGTAAATAATGTAAATAGAAAGTTTAGTGTTATATTTACAAATGTGGATGTATATACTTTCGATAAGATTTTAGAATTAAGGTCATTACTTGATACCTCAAGTGACAAGCCTAGCATTATTGCCCTCTCTGAAGTTGAACCTAAGCACTTCAGATATCGAAGAGATCTTGAAGAATATAACATTGAAGGATACGAGATGAAAGAAATTAATGTCATGGGTAATGAAAGTAGAGGTCTCTTGATATACGTGAAAAGGGGAATCAAGTATAGCAAAGTTGATCTGGCAAAACCCAAGAACTAAAATACAATTATGAAGCAAGGATCCACCACACGCTACCACAAAGTGTAAATGTGGATCTGGAGTCACAGGCGCAAGCCTCTTCCAGGAAGTCTTCTGTAAGTATCTGTAAGTTAACTCCTTGCATACCAAGAGATGCAGCTTGTTTGATCTGGGTAGCACCAGATGATTAGGAGTGATTTTAGGGTAATTTAAGTAAGGCACACACACACACACACAGCAGCTACAAAAATGGCACCTGCACTTGCAAACCTATCATACGAGGAGAGATTGGCTAAACTGGAGCTACCGACACTGGAGGAAAGAAGAGAGAGAGGAGACCTACTGACCATCTACAGAATCATGAAAGGCACAGAGATACTTGATAGAGAAGAATTACTAAACTGGGACAAGAGAAACACAAGAGGACATGGAAGGAAATTAAGAAAACATAGCTATAGAAGAGAACTGAAGAAAAACAGTTTTCCACAGAGTTTTAGACACTTGGAACAAACTGGATAATGAAATAGTAAGCGCAAAAACCATTCACGAGTTTAAAAGCAAACTAGACACTGAGAGATACAATGGCGGGACAACACGAGCATAGCTCCCCCTCCCGCAAAATACAACTAGGTAAATACAACATAACCAAAAAATACAACTTGGTAATTTACATACTATGACCTGAGGGCAGGACACCAAAACACCCGCTGTGATCTGAGGTAAACACACACACACACACACACACACACACACACACACACACACACACACACACACACACACACACACACACACACACACACACTTGGTAGAGTCCCCGGCTGTCACTACAGTGGTCCGGGTTCGAATCCTGCCCAGGGCTGAAATGATATCAGTACCGCTGCGCTTCGAGTCGTTACTCCAACTCCCGTGGGCGGGAGTTGGGTGTGTGTGTGCGTGTAAGGTCGCAGCATTACCCGTAGAGGGAGGGAAATGGCTGTCGATCACGAGTCCAACACATGATCCAAAAACCAAGGTGAACACACACACACACACACACACACACACACACACACACACACACACACACACACACACACACACACACACACACACACACATACACATATATATATATATGCAAAGTATACCACTTGGAAAAAGAAACTAAAGAAGCAGAGCGCTATCGTATATTACATCTTCAGTGCACTGAAGATGTAATATACAAATGCGCTCTGCGTAGTTAGTTTCTTTTTCCAAGTGGTCTACTTTGCATATATATATATGTATATTGAAACATTGTGACAGGTTTCATGAAGGTGGAAGAGAAAGACACGGGTCTAAGGCCGAGTTTATTCCTGACCGGTTTCGATTATAGCTTCTTCAGAGGATTGATGCTCCTGGATAACACTGACAGTATACATAGCAGACCCGACACCACAATCCCACCAACTAGGCACGGGACGCGCATGGGTGGACAGAGACCTGTAAATGATTAATTAAGAAAAAAAAAAAAAAAAAAAAAAAAAAAAAAATAATAATAATAATAATAATAATAATAATAATAATAATAATAATAATAATAATAATAATAATAATAATAATAATAATAATAATAATAATAATAATAATAATAATAAATGAATAAATAAAAAAAGAAATAAGATAAAATAAAATAAAATAAAATGAAATAAAATAAAAAGTGAGTTTCCCAAATCGTGTATTAAAGATGAGTAAAAGTGTAGAAATGACGAGAAAACTTGTGTGAGTGTAGAGTGTGTGGAACCTGCCGGACAAAAGGTCACCGGATGTTTCCCCACCGATCTAAGTCGGCGCCGTCTTTGTCTTACTCCTAACAGCTGCGTATTTCGCTGTGTATTTTGACCATTTTATGTCCCCTACTTTTTGGCTCATGTTGTCTTCGGTAGCTATGAATAAGGCCTCAATTACCTTTCTCTGTCTCCTTGTTAGGCCTTTTCTCAATACTTTTGCCTCTTGCCAGTTGGGTAGATGTTCTTTGTCTGCGTGGCCCACCTGCGCATTTGATAGGCGATGGCTTCTCAAATCCGCCTTGTGCTCCCTAATTCTCTTTTGAAAACCTTTATGGCTTTCGTCAAAGTACGCCTTCTTACATTTGCTACATGGGATCTTGTAGACTACACTTAGGTCGTTGGTTAGTTTTGTAATTGGTGTTACCAAGTGTCCTATTTTCTTACCTGTGTCATTAATAATTTCCAGCCCAAGCGGCCGTAAAGTGGCTCCCAGTGAGTAAGACTATACTATTTCCATTATCTCGTGACCCACAAGGTGTTGTCTGCCGTGTTGTCACGTACTGGATCAAAACATTCAGTATATACCGGAAGCTGTCCTCTATCCCGAGCATGACAAGGAATATTCTAAATTCATATTTATTTTTTCTTTAAATGGTAGGTGATATGAGTAATTGTTATACATGTAAAGAAAAGAAGAGAGTTGTTAAACGATGTGGCATCTCAGGTCAGGCCACGTGGTGTGGAAAGTCTCCTCTCATTCAATAATTCAATAATGACACGTATCCGATACAAAATATTTGGTATTTTTTTTTTACATTCCGTCATATATATCAATTGAACATAGCGGGAAACATATATATCAGACTCTTATTTTCACTTATAAGCAGCAACTTTCCCTTTTCTTGTAGTAATTACATATTATTGACATTAACCTTTACTACCAGAACACAATGTCTTCAGCTTATAAAAAGATGAAAAGGTTCTGAAAGAAATTATAAAAGTGAATTGTAAACCTACAAAAGAAGGGGATAAGCTTAATTTGATCATTTATTACAGGAACCCCAGAACATCATCTCTAGTCATGAAGAATAATTTGGCAGCACAAAGGGATAAATCAAAACAGACCAATGTTGTGTACAAATATACTTGTAATTTTAACAAATACGGTGCACTTTATACAGATGAGTATATCGGGTACACAACACATACACTTTCACAAGGACTCGCGTACCACATGCAGAACGGGGCGATAAAATCACGCATGACGAAATCTCACAAGAGCAACATATCAAGAGAACACCTAAACAAGAACACAATGATAATCGCCAGGAATGATGATAAAACAAAACTAAAATGCATGGAGGCAGTGATGATCAGGAATTATATGCCACTTATTAACATACAAGCAAAACATGTGCAGGACCCTACAGTTGTATGGGTCACGAGTAGCGGGCTGGCAAGGATGAATTGTCACAGTCCGTAGATCTCTCCTAATTCATATATTTTTGTAACATATTAGTATGTAGCTTTTCTGAATAAATTACCAGAAGATGCCTAATGCATAGGCGAAACATCGTAAAATGTTAGTTTTCCTACCCAATCATGGACTCGTTTGGAAGTATTTTGTATACACTCTCCCTCCTTCAGAGAGAAAAGTTATTAGAAGAATAGAAAGTCTCAATAAGATAACTAACGCCCAATTTGCTGTGTTATTTAATAAGAAATACATTGATGAGAACCTGCTTCACTAATATATATATATATATTTATATATATATATAATATATATATGCATATACATACATATATATACATATATATACATACACACACACACACACACACACACACACACACACACACACACATATATATATATATATATATATATATATATATATATATATATATATATATATATATATTGACGTTTCGTTCTCGGGGGATATCATCAAAACTGCATCTGTAACAATTAATCTACAATAGTTAAATATTACCAACATTAAATGCCACAAATTTTGAGAAATACAATATTGTAATTGTCAAAATATGTCACTTAATTGCTACGATAGGTGATTTAATATCTGTTTATCCTCCTAATGCAAAAAGATTAATAAGAACTCTGGAAAACCTTATTTTTAATAACTGAGAATGCTGTCCTTTTTAAACTCTACGTGTATATATACAGTATATATATATATATATATATATATATGTATATATATATATATGCAACAGTAATCACATAAAACACGCGAATAATGATATTTTGCTTGAAACCACGAGGAAATCAAAGATCGGAATACTGAACGTTTTCGTCTATTTAAGACATTTCAAAGTACATAGACAACAAAGTACAGCTATAAATACAATAGTGTAGAAGAATAGGAGAGATAACTCTGCATAAATACATAGGGATTGTTTTACAAATAAACAAAAATAGAAATGATAAAAAATATAGATAAAAACATTAATAACAGAAAAAATGAATAAAATAGATGACAATTGACACAGGTAATAAAAGATCACACAAGATTGCTAATCCGGAGCTTTTGATTGATGACAAAATTATCTAAACATAAATACATAAAAATTATGTAGACGAGTCTTGATTCTGGTTGGTAGAAGTCGCACCAATGGAAAGTCGCTTGGGCCGACTCTCATCTCGGGAACAAATGGGTGGTTTGAGGTAATAGGCTACTGCAGAATAACTTCTGGTGGGGGTTTCTTCTGGTAATCGGGCATACGTAAAATATTGTTTGATATTTCATAGTTGAGAAATAACAGAGAGTGCTGAGTCGCACTTAGTCCAGCAGCAGTCTGGAGATGTCCGAAACAATTCGGAAAAGCAAGAAGGCTTTGCACTTTGCGTGGAGATGGGCAATCGTTGTGGTCCTAAGGACTTCTTTAGCGGAGTTGTCGTAATCGACGAATGTAGAATAATTTCTACGTAGATTCAGATGGACCCTGGGCGTCTGCTTCTTTTCTTGCTCCGTTAAGACAGGCTTGCAATATTTCACTGGATTCCTAGTCATATTGAGGTTCCAGGGAACACTTTTGTGGATAATTTTGCCAAGGCAGCGACGAGGTTCAGCAGGATCACGTTGCCCTTGGCACCTATGATTATACAGATCAAGGGAGTTACCATCAGGAAAGCCATATTGATGGCCAAGGCCGACCATAGCAGTCTTATTTCTACTTAGGCCTCAGCACGGTGGTACTATCTCGTCACAAGGTCATCCGCCTGCTACCTGGTAGACGAACGGAATTTAGCTTCCACAGAATCCGCCTTGGATATCGCTGTGAGTGGGTGGCAAGTGTTACATGCAGGGTGAAACAAGCATGAACACTGCAAACTTTGTGGGACTGCAGTACAACAACCCCTCCAATATTACCTCTTAGTCCTAGAGTGCAGATTTACTGACCTTCGCTTAAGCCTCAGCTCGCCACTCATCTACGAAGGAGTGGCGCAGAATCTTAGCGTATCCCCTTCTGGAGTAGCCTTCAGCTTCCTAAAGATACACCTTCACCCTGGCGCATTCTATGGTCAAGGGATGCCTTCCTGCCCTGTTCCTGCTCCCTGCCTACTCTCTCTTCACCCCCGAACCGTCCTCTCCCGCTGATCTGCTCCTCATAAGTCAGACTGTCAACTGTAGATAGGACTACACACCTCCACCTTCTCCTCCGGGTACCACCACTCCCAACAGAGTGCCATAAACTGGACATCTCCTTGTGATTTTTATGTGTAAACTGTTCCGAACTGCGAATCGAAAAAAACGACTATACCTGGCTCTGGTCAGACCGTTACTGTGCTATTCCCCGGGATCGAGCCAGATGACATGCCCCCACAAACAACAACTACCATCAGGCAGCTTAGAATGCCTCGGTCGTGTTAATCACGGGTTCATGATAGAGCCATTTCAGAACATCTGAATCATTACACCAAGCTGCCAACGTCCGTCCAGTTAACCAACACAAATATAAACTACACTCTAGATATCTAGAGACTCCACGCCAGACATGAGCAACTACAGTTACCACGCATTCGCCGAGGCGTAAGCATATAAGGTTATGTGCATCCTCGTATATACGTGTGCTTATGTGTGCTTCGTTCCGTGGCTCTCACTGTCCTTTCTTTGCCAACTGTCTGTGCAGGTTGAGCACATACAATTTTGAATATGTTGTTTCCTCGAGCACCACTGTGTATAACTTTTTTTTTTTTTTTGGCAACGACGTCATAGTGTTGAGTGTTTAGTGGTTTGAGTGTGCGACGATCGCGATAGGGTCGCGAGCGTCGCCTCTTGACCTCTGAGTACAGTGGCTGCTTCGTTATCTCGGATACGGGTCACTCCTCCGTCCAACCACCACCATCCGTTCCCATACCTCACTGCTGTGTGTCACATCCCCTTTTGACGATTGGGCTGGTAACTTGAAGTGCCGCGCACTGACATGAGTACAAAATCTATTCCTCGTAGATGCAGACTTCTAAGACCACCGTCTCAGGGGTGAGACTTGGAGGAGCCGCCTCCCCGGCATTGTGACCCAGGCTTCTCTTCCGACCACGGATCACATCAAACCTTCGTCGCATACGGCCACCCCTGCTGATTCACTGGAGATTGCCCCCACCTCCTTTGTCCCGTGCGCCCATTATCGAGAGCACCCAGAGCGCTGTATCTCCCGGAACTCCCAACCCCTCACCAGCTCCTGTAACCCCTAATCCCACATCGGCTCCCGGGGAACTTACAGAAGGTGTAGTGGGAAGAAGGGGGGGTGTGTGTGTGGAGGCGGCTACCGCTACATCTTCTGTGAGTTCCCTGTAGGTACCACAACCGCTTGCGAAATTCAAGGTACAGAGGAACAATATATTCAACAATGCCTACAAGATTATCGTGGTTATCGAGCTAGACAACTGGAAGGCTAAGTTCACCATCCGGTCCTTTCTGCAAAAAGTGCTCGTACCGAGCCCACCTAAACGGACGTATCCTTTACGACGGCGTATCCTTTACAACGGCGTAACTTTTACAACAGCTACTTCCGCGAGGTGGGCCCCATTGGTTTTGCTCGACTAGAAGTAGGTGTAATCCTCCCTCTTATCTTGGCACCTCCTGGATGACGGGCCATCCCTGCATCCTGTCCACAGCCCTGGGTCAGAAGCAGTGTCGCAAGACACAGCACATCCACAGCAAGGCCGCTTCATAAATTCGGCGACCCCCCCTCTCCGTAACATCCATAGAAGTTTCAGATCTATAACTGAATGAAGGAATTAACTGATCAACATGGCTCTTTATCAAAATTCCTTTTGCTTGTACCTGATAACGCATATTTCCCAATTTACTTGTTACTGTTAATGGGGTACATTTCTCCTCCATGTCATAAGACTGTAATTGTGAGTGCCAATTGCAAGAGAATGATGCAGAGAATGATCTTTCCTAATCTTGGGAACCACAGAGGCTTCAAGTTCTGAGACTTTTGTAGTCTCAGTGGTCGAGAGGGTTAAAGCGTCGTACAGTAGTCTTACTGGCGCCTGAGCATTAGGTTTGAGTCCTGCACTAGACGGTCATAATATTATATATATGTATATGTATTTATATATATATATATATATATATATATGTGTGTGTGTGTGTGTGTGTGTGTGTGTGTGTGTGTGTGTGTGTGTGTGTGTGTGTGTGTGTGTGTGTGTGTGTGTGTGTGTGTGTGTGTGTGTGTACCATCGCGCTCGCTCGCTTCAAGGAGACAGAGTATCAACGTTAGATTTCCTCCTCCTCCTGGTAGTGCATAGCACGAGAGCTTGATTCCCCGTGATAGGAAAGCGAGCACACTTACATGACTGTAAGAGACTCGTAGATGAGGCTTGTAGATAAAGGTAGATAGATGGGTAGATGGTGAGGTTTTCTTTTTTATTGGATTGACTGTTTTGTAAACAACAGTTCGCGTTATATTTTCAAACAGGGGCTTGGGGACTCGATTTTTTTTTAATTTGTTTTGCTGATGTATACAATATGTAGACTAAGTATGTGTGCAATGAATTCGAGATTGATTAAGCAGTATTGCATGAGGAGTTGTAAAGGCGGATCTGATTGGAGAAAAGGTGGAAGAGGAAATTCAATTGGTTCACGATTGTAAGATCAAATCCTTAGGAGGTTCTTAAATAGAAAATTAAAGATCATTGGACTAAAGAAATCATGACGTCACTGCAGAACTGACATAGAACCTAAATTGAGTGTTCTCGAAGGAAGTCCCCTGGTGTACCTAAGAGAATAACGTTGTAGAAAATTTCTTGGAGAAAATCAAGGAAAAATGTCCACCGTTTAATTCCCCCTCTCCTATACATAAGATAATACTAAAATAACATACGTGATGTGCTATATCCTATACTAAGTGGAATCAACATCACAGAACTTGACTAAGTACGATAATCGGAGGAACAGGGCCTACCGACTAAAATTGTTAGTGACTATCATACGTAACAAAGACAGTGATGAAAGGAGAGTAGAAAGTGAAATAATTACTAAACGAAAGTAAAAACACGAAAGAAAGACGGACAGAGGCGACAACAGATTGGTGACAGACGGTCACAATGACCTTGAGAAATTGGGTTTCCTAGTATGGCGAATGCACAGCTCTGTATTATAGAAAATTGTGAAAGGGTGACTTTAGAATATTTTTCTTCCACGATAATGACATCGGCTTTCATCCGCCCAAAGTATACAATTCCGACACTCTCCTCTCCTTGTTTTCTTTCTTGTGAGGCGAGGTAACTAAGGAGACAAGCGATCAAGTAAATTAAAGGTATATTGATCTAAAGACATATTTTTATTATGCGTAAGCGAGCAACAAGTCATGCAAATGTGTTTGAATCATTCTCCTCTCCTTCTCTCCTTGCGAGGTGTGTATGTATTCGATGCTTTCCTCCTCCTTCTGTAGCCTGCTTCATACAAGCACCAGGAGACTATTAGACAGAGGGAGAGGAACGTTACACCAACACCAATGAGTTCGAGCCATCAGATCCTCGAACTTTCTTCCAGTAACGAGCACAGACATTGCAAGGTGCAGGTGCTTTGGGCTGGAAATTGGGCACTTCACTCTTTTGTATTATTCGTATTTGGTAATTATCCAGTAGGGTGCAACACCATTTTCCACAGTATAATTTCCTGAATGGTAAGAAAATGGAAAAAGGCTGAGAAATAATTTTTCATTAATTTTTATATATTTTTGGACCTTGGCGATCCTGAAGAAGAAACGAAGTCCTCACAAACCCTACAATGAAGCGAGTTTTTCTTTATTTTGTACATCCCCAACCATCGTTGCCATAACACCCCAGAATGGCGATTGCTCATTTTTGAATAAAAATTAATGTGTGAATGCTCAGTCATGAAATCACAATAGCGTTGCGCTGCAAGGTTTATCAGAACGGGGTCCTCGTGAAGAATGGCTACCTCTTCCTCGTCCAACGATGTGGCGGGTCACTGTTTATTTCCTTGGTCTTCTCCTCTCAGGCGTTGTCTACCCTGAAGCACGCTCGAGTTGTTGATGTTATTATTGTTCTGGAAAAAACCCGATCTGTATGTCTTGACTTCTTGCATTGCGATGCTATCTCGAATTCCGAAGTATCGGATACTGCTCTGTAAGAAACGTGGCCTCCCAGCAACGCGAACGGCCATCAACGTCAACAAAATTAAAATGGAGGAAAGAATTGAAGAGGGTATAGAGGCGTTGGAGGGAATGCAGGACGAGCTCGAAGAAGATGAAGATGCCTCGGCAATCCTGAAAAGGGAATGCCAGTTCCCAGAGCAACGTTTCTCAACCTTTTTACCCTTGCGTAACCTTTAAAATAAATTGCATGTCTCAAGGAACCCCTGCGCAAAAAAAGCATATACCATATCTTTCTCGTTTTATTTTCATCGTAATAATAGGTTAGATAGGATGATGTCTTTATTACATTGTTACAATAATCAAGAATATGTCGTGCGTGTTTAATTATGTTACGTATATGAAATTAGATAAAAGAAATCAAAAGTGAATTAGCTTACCTCACTTGTTCTCGCGGAACCCTTAGGGACCTTTTGCCCGGAACCCTGGTTTGGTTGAGAAACGTTATCCTAGAGCGCCGTCTCGAAAGGTTGGATACCACGGACACAGAAGGAAAGCCGGGTTCACATAACTTCGAATCGAGATCGAGATTTGGACTTTCTCCAGGTCCCTCTTGTACACTCGGCTCTGACACCTTTGATGGATTGATCTCTGTCCAATGACAATTTGTCCTGAGCTCGTTTTTCCTACCTGTGAGGAGGAGGACGAATATTTAGCTTCCTGTACGCTGTGAGCCTCCTCCTCGTCCTCTTCTTCCCCCTCTGTCTCTCTTCGAAAGATAGAGAAAGAGAAAAAGAAAGTGTTCGAGATTGCTCCACTTCTCGAAGAGAGCGTGCATGTTTGTCTCTAAGAGATGGTGGCGAGCACGCTTGCATGGCCTTGGGAAGTTAGTCCTAGCATGCACCGACTTGAGAAAGAAAACTGTAAAGGGTGAGGTGTGACTTTAAAATATTTGAAATTACTCACCATTTTCAACGAGGAAACACCTAAATGTCTGAGAACAGTGAGTCTTCATTTGACGTCACTGCTTTTGGCTCACACCTCTGTAAGTGTTAAGAATCGTCGGGTTCTTCTTGCATTCCGATGTTTTCTCGAATTCTGAAGCATCATTTGGCACACAAACTCAAAATCGACGAATTCGTCAATCGGTTCCTTCACCTCTCTCTCTCGTTCTACATTTCATACCTTGAATTCATGGCAAACTGTGATGTCATGTGTATTCTTAGGCGTGATATGATTTGTTGACCTCGTATCTCCTTTGCAAACGACGAATCGATTGAAACAATATATCGTTTCTAGGTTGAAGTGAGCTATACGTTCCTCGAGCCCTTGAGGGAAGTATCGGTCTATGTTTTAGGATACAAGGAACCAATTGACGAATGCGTCGACTTTGAGTTTGTGTGCTAAATGCCTTTTTGTGGTCACAGCTCACTCTCTGGGTACGATATCCATCGTGCCTACCAAAAAGTCGATTGCTCTCTAAGGCCAACCGTAAACTTTGTTCCACCCCTCTCTAGTTAACGTGTCACATTTTATTGTGACGTCACTGCATAACATCACATTTTACTCCTTTGCAAGCGACGGATTGATTGGAACATTGCCGAATGCGTCGATTTTGGGTTTGTGTGTCGCTTGCAAAGGAGAGACGAGTTCAACAAAGAGATAAATACAGGGACCGATTGACGAATGCGTCGGGTTTTTTTTTTTTTTTTTTTTTTTTTTTTAGATTGGGGAAAAAAAAACTAAAATTCTGTTATAGGTCTTACAAACTCCTACATGACTGCCTGAACCATCATGAGTTATTTCAGTAATTTGGGATCTAAATGATTGAGGTATAACTATTTGGTGCATCTCTGCCCAAGTGCTAGAATTTAAATGTAAAGGAGACTTTGTACATTTCATGAGAATACCTTGTTGGTAATATAATCTAGGGAATTTATCTACTACATCCTTAGATTCTTCTGCTAATCTATGTAAGTGTTTTAAGTAGAGTCGGATTGTTGAACTTTGATGAGGTCAGAGGGTGATATGATTTGTGTAGATAGATAAAAAATATCATGTGCATTTTCGTGTGAACTGGTTTGGAACGGGTTACTGCACATAGGGAAAAAAATCAGGATATATGTGATCTTCTACAATTGTAGGACTTTTGTCACAAGGGGTTTTGACTATATCTAAGGGAGGTGCTACTAATGAACTCAAATCCAAGAACTGGCGTTGACTTTTCTCTGATGCCAACTGTTACTTCCTTATTTACAAGATTACATTTAAGGAATACTTTAGCTAGATTTGCGGATGAGACAGTAGATAAATCACTGATAACTCCAGGTAATGCATCTTAAATAAGATGGATTTAGAAGAGCCAGTGTCTCTCAGAATAGTTATGGGGAAGAATGGACCTTCTTTGGTTATAGCAACTTCACCAGAGGATTTTAAGTCTTTAAAGAGATCCTCAGGAGATGTTGAGGGCTGAGTTACAATGTGTGACATGGGTTTAGGAGGACTTTGGGATTTTGTTCCACCACCTAGCTTTACTGAAGACTTGTCAAAAGTTTGGGTCTTCCCAGAGTAGTGTGAAGTGTTACACTTTGGCTCGGGACATTTGGAAATGTGATGTCCGTTATCCTTACAATACCCACACAAAATATTATTGGATCTTCCCACTAGCTTATCACCAGGAGTGCCAAGGAAACCTACTGATGACTGTACATTTGGCTTTTCCCGTTGCGTACCCATTTTGTGTACTACTGCGTACTGATCACCCAGTAAGGTCGCCTCTTTAAGGTTTAAGACGTCCTTGTCACTTAAATAAAGCATTATATGGTATGGAATGCGCCTCTTAAACTCTTCGTGCACCTTAAAATCAATGAATTGTTTATAGGAGTCTACCTCCTTTGAGGACAACCATTGCTTAAAACTTTTTTAGCTTTTCAGAGGCAAACTTAAAGTAAGTGTCACGGGGAGACTTAAATAAATGTCTAAACTTTTGTTTGTAATACGAAACCAAGTTCGTTTTGCCTAGCACTAATAGTTTGTCTCAGCTAACATCAACAGTTCGTCTTACCTAATACCAATAGTTCGTCTTACCTAACATCAACAGTCAAATATACCCATTAACATACGGAAGCATCAACCAGACTAAGCTATGCTGCAGCATGTATTAGCGAGATGTACCAGAGTTGCCCGATGCGTATGATTTACTTGATTTTTTAAGTTAAGATAGAGTAACTTTCCAGTCTTAGATTTATTTATTCATGGAGTTAAATTTGACTAAATCTATCAAATTGAGATCCCGGTCAGGTGGCCCCCATATGACAACCCCGTGGTGTGTTTTGGAAGAGAGATAGGCAAGAGGATTGCTATTAATTGATTGCTCATCAGTCGGTCATTTGAAACTGTTTTCACTAGACTAGGGAATACCAGACACCAGATGATGTAGAAAAAAATGCAGACATTTTACTGGCTCTGGCGACTTCTTCTTTATATGAATGAAATATACCAATATAAGAGACTGTTTTCCCCCAAAGACTGGTAACCATGAGTGAGAAAATAATCTTATTTATAAGACGTAAAGTATTACCAAAAAATCTCATATACCTTCTGTCAATGCAACAATCAACACAACCATACTCCGTAACTTCTGAATAGCCTAACATAAGTCGTATGCTAAGTAACACTTTTCCTAACTAATATTTCCTAGGCTAGATATTACTTTCCCTAACTAATACATCCTATGATAAATAATAATTTCCCCCCACTAATACATCCTATGATAAATAATACTTCCTCACTAATACATCCTATGATAAATATCACTTTCCCTAACTAATATATCCTATGATAAATATTACGCTTGAGAGGCCCAGAATGGTAATAACCAAGGCTGAACAGCATTTAGTACTTACCAGCTACTGACCGAACTCAGCCCGATATTGGTCGCAACGGAACAGCAAGCAAGGCCCAGAGATAGGAGGAGGAGGGGGTTGTTCCTTGTAGGTCAGAACTGGAGCGAGAGGGGGAAAGAGTCAAACTCTACCCTTTTATAGATCACAAAAAGGGGTGGAGCTTCGCAAGTTGAAACTTGTAGGATAGGGACAAAAAAGGGTATAAGAAAGCCGGCTCTACAAATTGAGACCTGCAAACCTGAAGCACAGGATTTTTTTATGTATGTCACCAGAAAATGTGATTAAAATTGTTCCCCTGTGTTACTGACGGGTACCTGCACGTGGTGTTCGTGTAAGACGAAGAGCAAATTTTCATATATGCAAGACGTGTGGACACCGTCACCTTGCTCAGGAGATTCAGCCCTAAGGAGGTGACACTTAACCTCTAGAATGAGCGTAAGATCTTCAACAACTTCAACATTGTTTCTTACACTTTTTTCATGGAGAGCTGAAAACCGGTGGCTCCTCCCCTCCCCTACCGCTCTCAATCGGTGACAGAGAAACCCTCCCACGCTAATGCAATACTGACAACAATCTAAAATTTCTTTTCAGGGAGAACCTGTGGATGGGCCCAAGGACCATGACAATTGGGCTTTGGGGCTTCGGGTTTTCCACTTCGTGAAACTCGAAGTAACATTTAGTTATGTAAGACCACACCATTTCCAGAGGGATCGTTCAATACAGGTCTTCGTTCTCTCAAGCTGCCTAGCGGTAGCTATGATATATATATTCATGAAATAATGCGACTCATGCACGGGAGGAGGCCACGCTCCCATTCCATGGGTCTTTTGGCAGTCGTGTTGAATACCTTGGCTGACGTGACACCCCCTCAGGTAAATGAAATCGACTGGCGTTAGTCCGAGTGGACTCCGTAAAGTACTTCGATGGCCTTGACTGTACTTCATTGATATCCATCCCCACAGCCGAATAGAACCGTCTCGCGTTAACTGAAATAAAATGTTTAAAGTGCGTAACCAACTTAGTAAACCGGATTAAGCCGTTGTGCTGTGGGACAAAGGCTGTATTGTCCCTCGGGAGATAGGACAGTCCGGACAGTCTTGCAGTTGACCATTAAAACTTAACGTCACTTTCCTGAAGGAGTTGGTCG
Source organism: Oratosquilla oratoria (assembly GCF_046742065.1). Lineage (NCBI taxonomy): Eukaryota > Metazoa > Arthropoda > Malacostraca > Stomatopoda > Squillidae > Oratosquilla > Oratosquilla oratoria. Next base: position 54,714,678 of record NC_134785.1, on the reverse strand, counting down.
AATGCTAACCTTTCCTACCACGAGGACGTGTCCTCAGATGAATAAACTTGTTCGGTGATTGCACATAATAGAAAAGTGTGTCACTCTGTGCGCTAGAGATGATAAAGTACTCACGTGTGTGTATCCATATTCCGCAAACGGTAATCCTGTCTTCTAATTTTGTCTTGACGACTTGAGATAATTTTTCGACCCTTTACTACCTTGAGATTCTTCTAGACTGAATGATTGAGTCTGACATTAACAGGAACAAGATCCCTAAATGTTGTAAATTCGTTCCAATTGGCAATAAAATGTAAAAACATTCGATAGAACTCTAGTCGGTCTGTAACAGTGGTTCCCAACCACTTTCCCCACAGATCTTAAGCAACGGTGTTTTCTATCTTCTTGGCTATCATTTCAACACTGAATAAAATCGTCTAGCATCCATGAACTGCTTCTGGCTTTTGGTCTGTGGTCCATCCTTGAAGGAGTCGTGGAGTCCTGGTGACCCAAAGATCTTCTTCAGCATAATAATGTCCCCTACCCAAAGGACTTTATTCTTGACACTAAATGATCTAAATCGGTTAAAAGGGACATCACTGCAGCGAGTGGGTGAAGGGTGTCTCGATCAACCATCGCTGCAATGACTCATTTTCAACATACTCCGGTTAATTTCCTGCAATTTCATCATATTGCTCCGGAGACGCCACCAAAGTGAATGAATTAAAGGAAGTTTTTGTTTTAAAAGACAGATTTGAAGGCAACCTCTCAGCTGGCAAGAAACTTGAGATCAAAAGTTACTCAATCGGCAGGTGGTGCCAGATGGTGGTTGGTGCCCACGAAGGCCAGGAGTCCCGGTGGTACCACCTGGCACAGACGGAGAAGAGGAGGTGGTGGGGAGGAGGAGGAGACTCAAAAACATACCGGCGACGCAGTTTACGAAGTTCCAAAGAGAGTCTTCGATCTCAAGAAGACATACTGTCGATTTTGGGGTCCGCAGACTCCAATACTGCTTTTAGGCGTTTCAGTTCGATGACCTTATTACACAAGACTTTTTTCTGGCTAACGGGAGATGATTATATACCTAATTCATACAACTTAGGTTGACAAAACCGTACGAAAAGGGGCTTAACTACTATGGTACGTTAATATGTTAATGCAGTTTACAGGAATTATTTAAGCTAATCTCACCATACTCCAGGTAGGGCAGTTGCCCTGTCAGTTGTGATGCTTAGCAAAGTTTCTAAATTGGGTTTGATCTCTGTACCTCTCTTCTTCATCTTCTTTCGTCTTCATTGTCTCTCTTCTCGTTTCTATTGCTTCTCTGATTCCATCCTTCCATCTTTTCCTGGGTCTCCCTCTTGGCCTTGTCCCTCTCGGTGTCCAGAGGTAATACCATAGAGTAGCGTTTCTCTACCAGGGTTCCCCGGAACCCTAAGGTTCCGCAAAAGATCCCTAAGGGTTCCGCGAGAACAATTGAGATAAGGTAATGCATTTTTATTTTTTTTTTAATTTCATATACGTAATATAATTAAAAATATACGACATATTCTTGGTTATTGTAATAATGTAATATAGACATCCTGTCTAACCTATTATTACGATGAAAATAAAACGAGAAAGATATGGTATATATAATTTTTTTTTTTTTTTTTTTTTTTTTTTTTTGCGCAGGGGTTCCTCGAGACATGCAATTTATTTTAAAGGTTACACAAAGGGTAAAAAGGTTGAGAAACGCTCCCTTAGAGGGAACTTTTCCATGTCCATATTCATCACGTGTCCATAACATTAAAGCTAACATTAGGCCGTTTTCTTCGCCTGAGAGGTAGGTATTGTATCATATCACTGAAGGGACTGAGGCAGTCTAGACTGACCCCCAACTGCAAACTAGATCTCATTAAATAGACTTTAATCTGGCGTCGTTAGACAAACCAGTTTGCACGAGTTGGGTGTTAGTGTCACACCCTACTGATGGAGTCCGACTCTCGCTTAGTTCTTCGGGACGGAAATGACTTCCACATATCGTATTTCCAGGAACGCTAAGGGGACGTCTCTGGAATTAGTGTTGCCCTTCAGAGAAGACAGGACCCCGTCAATTTTTCGTCCCCTCCTTTTTTTTTTTTTTTCTTTCTCTTGTTCTTCCTTAGACGTTGATCACAGGCCCGCCAATCGAACAGATCCTGGAAGTTTCACCTTTCCCTTACAAAACATACGTGCATGTTGGATAAATGGTGCTTGTACAGATGGGCACAGGATATCGTTGGGTCCTGTGCGCAAACATGATTCCCTCCCCTCCCCTCCTCTTCCTCTCCATTTCCACCTACCCCTGCCTCTCCCCTCGTCCATGTCACACGGGCTTAAAAAAAAAAAAAAAAACTCTCCCCTTTCCCTCCTCCTCCACTTCCCCGTCCCCCTCCCCTCCCCCCTTACCCACCTCCTCATCCCCTCCCACTTCCCCTACCCCTCCCCCTTTCTGGCAAAACTAATTTCTTCTGGGAAGAAAATATTATAGAGAAGATTCCTATTTTTTCTAGAAAAGTTGAGAAAACACGTTCAATTTAGAAGACAACTATCTGTGTCATCCTAAACATTTACCGTATAATTGACGAAGTTTTTGTGTACGGTTCAAGAAACAAGAACCTGTTACAGAATGTCTATATAGCATGCACTACGGTGGGCTTTCTTTAAAAATTGAGGGCTCAGCTCCTAAAAAGATATCAGCGTAGACAATCGAGGACATGATTTCTTTAGCTATCTAAATATCACGGAGTAACACGAACTTATAAACTAATTAATGATCTTACGAGTAACGAGTTTAATTTCTGATGTTGCTTGACTGCTCAGGACAGCAGAATATCACAAGAGGAGGCGACAGTAATTTGGGCACTTTAACTCTACCCCCAACACGGTACTTAACACAGAATGATCACAACTTGACAGAGATGTCAATGCTTATTAGGCTCCTCCAGCCGCGAATACTAGTCATACCTTGATTTAGTACCGGCGATACTTAACACTAGATAGGGGGGCGGGGATTCATATGTAAGGCCGAACGATGAGGTAAAGCAATTGGTCCAATTTGCTGTTCTTCGTTCTTGCTCTCGTGTCGCACAGGCCAGCTGCCCCTACCCTTTCCGTTGGCCGACGTTACCACTCCGAGCTCACTCAGACGATTAGATGCAGAACGAACTCGCGGTGGTGGTAATGTAGCGATATTCCCAGCTAGGATGTGTTCCAGCTCCGACAGTTTCTGTCTCCTTCCAGCTCAGTGTGTCGACTGACTCGTGTGGTTCTCTCCTATTTCTCCTCGCGCTTCGAAGTTTTTGTAGTTTCGAAGCTTCAAGCTTCAGTTTCGAGGTTCAAAATTCCAAAGTCGATAATATTCCTCCAATGTACCCGGTTTTCTCCAGCGGTAATTAATTAATTAATTGTTTATAAGTTTTGTGTATATATACATAATCCCACTGCAACGTCTGCTGCCTCACTAATTTAGAATTTGTGAGTCTCAAACTGACTTGTGACAATGTGTGTGTGTGTGTGTGTGTGTGTGTGTGTGCGAGCGCGCCCGCGCGTATACAGAAGTGTGCGTTTCGACCTCTACGATTACATTTGCAAATGCATACATAAATGTCTGAGCCAGTCCTGCTGTGTGTAAATCTCTCTGCATGATCATCCACATTGCTCATGACTGTGAATGCGTTTTCGGGAAATTCTCAAAATATCACTTTTTTTCAAAGCACCACAGGAAATGAATGGGCTCAGTTAGGTGCTATTTAGGTCAGATCATATTAAGTGGGTATTTTGGGAGTAGACGGTTTAACCTAATGTGTGATTTCGTGTATACTAACTTCCTGTCATCTTATACTCGTACGTGCGCTTTCGTGTATTCATGTATATTTTATTGCTTGATTGAACCTGTTTATATTTGTATTTCTTTGTTGGACTATGTATTTTCTTTTAGGCTGTCTATTTCTATGATCGACTTGAATTGAGGAAAACCATTGTGAATGTCCTACGTAAAATTTTATTTACTTTCATTATTTGCATTCGTTTGTCCTGTGAAGTGTACTATGATTTGTGTACCGTGTATATTTATTTATATTTTGTTATGAACAAACGCCTTCGTATTACTGAATATCTTAACACGTATATGTGCCAGCTAGCGTGTATGTTTGCATACTGGTATTTGTGTATGCATCCTTGAGTATTTGACAGAACCGCCTACATATCTTGAGCCAATTCATGAGCGCTTACATACTTGGCCGTGCATGGGCATGCTATTGTGTACATATGTGTATTTGGCTGAGCATATTTAGTGCTACAGATAACTTCACTCTTAAAACCTGTCTAGCTGCGATAGGAGGTTAAATGGCAACATCCACACACGAACACACACACACACACCTCGTGGTGCTGTGGTCAGAGTTCTCGCCTGCCACTACGGCGGTCCGGGCTCGACTCCTGCCTAGGGTTGAAATAATTTCAGTATCGCTGCGCTGCGGGGTGTTACTCCAACTCTCGTAGGCGGGGAGTTGGGTGTGTGTGTGCGTGTAAGGTCACAGTATTACCCATAGATGGGCCATACGAGCTTTGAGCTCTCATCTGGGAGGTTAATAAATGTCGATCACGTGTCCAACACGTGATCCAAGAACATGGTGAACACACACATACACACACACACACACACACACACACACACACACACACACACACACACACACACACACACACACACACTCTGTAGGTGTCACGAAAGTTCCTAATATTAGTGAGCAGATGAACCTTATTCAGCCAAATCCCTAATTAGGATCTTGGCACCAGAGATTGAGGCAATGGGTAAGAGAGTCAGCTTACCTTGAGGCGTCCAATTTCCTTTCAAATTTCTCTTCAGAGTTCGAATATTTATATCTTACCTTCATTTCTTTCTCTCTCTCTCTCTTTTTTTTTTTTTGCCTTGTTATTTTCTAATACGCGTATGTCATGTCAGTGAACGTGTGCATCGTGGTTGGAGTAATAAGTCGTTTAAACGCTAGACTGAAGAAAATATTCGGAGTATATTTACAGACCAAACAAGCACTTTGGTCAACAAAGGAAGACATCACTGATCTTCACCAGTGAAATGGAGAACTTTCCTTCTGCGTATATTCATATTTATCAAGCGCAGGTTGAAACTCGCCTGATTTGCAGACCACCCCACTTTGGAAGTGTATGTTCTCAAAATTCAAAATTTATTAATTTATTGACACAGCAAACCATCTAATTTTCCAGTAGCCATTCTGTGTCATTATGAAAAATTATGTGGAGGTAGTATGCTTAGAAGTACAACGATCGAAAGCTTCCGTTTACCCATAGTACGACATCAACGGATTCACCAACGGCCAGAGATAAACATAAACAACACGACGACAAGTTCAAGCGCCGTTGCCATAAACACTTTTAGCGATTAAAATAATTTTTATGGTCACAGTTTTACCCCTAAATACTTGAAACACTATTAAAGTGGTCCATTTTATCTTTTATGTCTTAAAAGTAGTTTGAAAGAAGCCCTGTACAATGACGTAGCAAGGATAAAAGTACTGTTCTTTTAGGCAGTAATATTGCAGCTCATCCTAGTTCGGCGGTGTACCTCTAACTGAAAGAGTGACACTTTGAGTAAATATTCATTTGGAGAGTTAGTTGAAAGGTGCCGCTTGGGCGGAGCATGAATGTTAAATGTGACTGATTTGATGATAGATGGTTGTCTTCCAGAGCCGGAAAAAATATTCATATATAATACACACACCGGAAACGAAAGTAAACACGACAGTACTGGCGAATTTAGAATATGACATTCCAGTATTTAACAAGTAAATGATGCGCTTATAGTACTAAACGTTTTTTAGGAAAGGCAAGCACACAGGCCAGAGAGTGAGTGCATGAGTGAATGAACGAGTGAATGAATCATCCTTTTTGTTACTTTGTAACCAGTCATGCCTCGCGAGAGTGATTTGTGTGTGAAAATTTTTGGTCGTAGTCAGGAGATAAATTGCCTCTGTGTTCTGACAGTGATTCTTCTCGACCGTTATTCTACAGAATATGAAGTCTAATTTCGAGCAACGCTGATCTCAAGGTTGAAATATTCTTTAGCTTCCCTTTCTAGTGATTTCTTAATGAACATAATTTCTACTCTTTCGAGTTAACTTCTAATCTGTAATGGCTCTGAATCATAGTTGTTGTGTATCGAGTGGCCATTTTTACAAATTAATTTTTTCAATATACAGGAGTGATTGTTTACTAATATTTGGATACTACCAGGTGGCATTTATTCTCCTGAGGGAAATGTTTGTGCTCTCTACAAGTAAATTCGATCACATCTAGTCCCTGGAGCTATTTTTCAGGATTATTGCCAAAGATGTCAAGAACATTTGTGGGATGGATGGAGTGCATGCTTGAAGGTAATTGAGGAATTCTTGGCTTCTTGATTTTCAGAATTCTTAACTTTATTTTTATATTTCTGTTAACCCTCCATTACCCCCCGGAATTTTGTTAAATTACCCCCAGGGGGTAATTTACCACCCAGTTTGGAAACCACTGTCTTATGGGGTCGGTAAATGTGATAGTCAGTGGTGAATTATTCACGCGAAGCTCAAATAGGTAAGACAGAGTAAACATCGCCACAATGTGCCACAAAGAAATACTTTTCATTTCACTAAGGCAGCGTAACCTTTAAAATAAATTGCATGTTTCATGGAAACCCTGCGCAAAAAAAAGAAAAAAAATCATATACAATGTCTTTCGCTTTTATTTTGATCGTAACAATAGGTTAGATAGGATGGTGTCTATATTACATTATTACAATAACCAAGAATTTGTCGTGCGTGTTTATTCATATTACGTATATGAAATTGAATGAAAAATCAAAAGTGCATAGCTTATCTCACTTGTTCTTGCGGAACCCTTAGGGACCTTTTGCGGAACCTTAGGGTTCCGGGGAACCCTGGTTGAGAAACGCTGCACTGATGAAGTCTTTATACACGGATATTCTGGTGTTTTTTTTCACATTTCGTCCATCATTTTCGGCAATTTTTACCTTTTTGCAGTATTTCTTCTAGTACTTGAAGTAATTTCTACCATTACATGAGACAGCAATATTCTCAACTTCGAAATATTATTCTCGAAGTAATTATACCCGCTTATCTCAACTGAAATAAAGTATTTTGAATTTAGCGAATTTTCTAACCTTTTGTATTAATATCTTTCTGAATAACTGTCAAGTGGAGCCTGTCAATTAAATGCCCGTCACTTGCTCCCGTTGCCTCATTGTTCCCTAACCCTGAACACCAATAGAATGTCAGATCCTGAAAGGTCTGGTTTAAAGTTAAGCGAGTTTCGGAAAGAACCCGAAATTTAAGTTGTATGAGAATTGAATTTCGTAGTCTTCAGGCAATACCCAAAGATTAGGGGAATGCTGTAATTTAACGTAAAGTCCTCAGTATCCAGGCAAGGGACGGTGGCTATATGGACCAAAAACAACAACAACAAGAATCTGATTTTAGAATCAACATTCTGACGACAAACCTAATGCGACTAACGGAAGTAAGCGGAAGGTTTTCTCGTGACGAGTTATTCATAGAAAACGGACCAATAAAGACCGTTCACGCAACTCCATCAAGTTGACGAGGGCATCACTTGGACACACTTTCAGATATTTGATTACAATCTGAAAAGACATATTGACGTTGAAATTTCATTTTTTTTAATATCAACGATTATCTAATACTCCAATTGAGAATGATAAAAGTAACCTATTCTATATCAGAACACTCAATTTCATTCAAATACTCTATTTCAAAACATATGGACTCTATTTTAGTTGTTCAAATAATTTGAGAGTATTAGTAATTGTGCAAACCTTCCATTTCAGAATAGCAGAAATTCTTAGACTTCTAGATTTCAGAATATGAGGAATTACTCAAATAACCAACTTCAGAACATAAAGTGGTTACTCAAATACTCCATTTCGGGATATCGAGCTTTGCTCAAATACTTAATTTTGGAACACTGGCTCCTGCTGACATATCCCATTTGAGAACTTCGGAGTTCCCCGTTTCACAACACAGGGAAGGCTATTTTTTTTTTTTTTTTTTTTTAATATCGGGATTATTCAAATACTGACCTTTATTTCAGAACATAAAGGTTTCTTGTACACTCCAGATCAGACCACTGATCTTATTCAGACACTCATTTCAAGGACACTGGTCTATTCTAATAACCAACTTTAGAACATTAGTTCTGCTTGCAAACTTGGACCCAAATATCTAAAACTTGAAAGTAAAAAAATTGAATTATTTATGTTCACTAGCTTATTGCAGTAGTAATATTGATAAAATACAGCTTGGTTCCGATGAAACCAGTCTAAATGGTATGGCGTTAGTACTTGTAGTGATTCAATGAAGAGGTATTCCTACATTTAGCATCAATTTTTTAATTGTCCACAACAAAATGGAAGATGGAAGATGTTGTGATGCATGAGGTGGAATGGACGGGGGGATGGGGGTGAGGTAGTGTGTGTGAGCAAATTTTTGACGCAGCCCGAAGGGATTTCTCCCCGTCTTCTCCTTTATATGGGGGGACGGAGAGGGGGGGTCGCCGATTTAATGAAGCGGCCTTGCTGTGGATGTGCTGTGTCTGGCGACACTGCTTCTGACCCAGGGCAGTGGACAAGGTGCAGGGATGACCCGTCATCTAAGAGGTGCTACGACGGGAGGGAGCGTGGAGGGGTGTGGAGTGTATTCAGGGATGGAATGAGTGGGAATGATTTTATGCCTTTTCCTTTTTGGCTACCTCCCTAGTAAGGGGGAAAAAGCCTTGGTATATGTATGTATGTACAACAAAATTTGTTCAGAAAAATCACAAACAGCTTGTAAACATTTTGCGGGCATATATATATATATATATATATATATATATATATATATATATATATATATATATATATATATATATATCTATATATATACTTTGATTTCCTTTCCATGATGGAAGAGAAAAATATATATGAACGTGATTCGAAGAAATAGACGGCATTCTTTTGAAAGAAGAAGAAGAAGAAGAAGAAGAAGAAGAAGAAGAAGAAGAAGAAAGAAGAAGAAGAAGAAGAAGAAGAAGAAGAAGAAGAAGAAGAAAGAAGAAGAAGAAGAAGAAGAAGAAGAAGAAGAAGAAGAAGAAGAAGAAGAAGAAGAAGAAAAAGAAGAAGAAGAAGACGTTTTATCAGTTAACTATTTGCAAAAAATTCACTAAGTTCCCTGGCCAGTTCTGTCTGTCTAGGCCCAAGTCGTCTCAAGGTATGTTCTTGTTTAACTTTCCTGCTCACATGATATCCAATATAAACATGACATGTACGTCAGAAATACGTGCCAAGAGACGGTTGGCAGTGACCGAAGCCGTCACCTTTGCCCCATGTACTTGGTCTGCCCGGGGCAAATAGCAGAGACCAGTTGTTGGATCTGAATTTGGTACTCTCGGACAATGAGGAGATGCTGCGTGGTATACAACTCCTCGATAAACAAATGGATATAAACATTAAAGATTGCAGTCTACAAAATTACCTTCCTGTAGTGTCATTGCACATTTAAGGAACTTGGGCATTAATGAGACATTGTCCACGTGTGTTTATCATTGGATTAGTGTGCTGTGTCAGCGTTTTGTTTGTGTTGTGTATTTGCATACCGCATGCCAGGGCTCATTTGTTTCAGCGGGTGTGCCAGTTTCTTCCTTTTCGTTTTCTTGTCCCTTACTTGTTCTCTAAATTTTGTTTGATTGTGTGGACACACAATTCCCCTTTGCCTTACTGTCTGTGCATGGTGTTTACTTATCTTTGTGCTTGTTGTGTATCTGTTTTTACGTACATGCATTTCTGCATACGAAAGAGCTCACACGCCAGCATACCAGTGTCCCAGTGCAGCTCCTGCTCGTTTATCTAAATATTTTTCAATTGCAGAATAGTTGTATGGCTTTGTGCTTAGTCATGCGTTAATCTAGATGATGAAGTGCTTGGAAGAATATACGATATGCATGGATAAAAGATTGTGATCATCAGATTTGTATATACTTGTGTCTTCATAGTTTTGTGATTTTGATTTTTTGCCATTATGTCGTGCTGTTGTGTTTTTGTTTGCTGTATGATAATTATCATATTTTTACTTTTGCCACTGTGGTGATAAGCGCCTGTAGACTTTTATACATGCTGCTGAAGGGTTGTATAAATGTGCATAAATCATGGTAAACTGATATATGTATGGCATGTTCTTTTACTCTTGTCAGCTAAGGCTTCTTCGGAATTCGACTATATTAATGTTTATCTTCACATATACATGTGTCGTGTCTAAACCAAGAAGTGAACAGTCGCACAATATATATCTTCATGCAGAAAAGGTTTTAGATTCACTCCTTTTAGATTATTTCAAGTCGAATGTATGTAATTTGTGGCCACTAAATAAAAAGCTTTGCAGAATATGGCGGTAGGTCATGCACGCACAAACGAAATCCGGAGCATACGACAATTATTCAATTGCACATGGGTATGAGCAAGTATTAATCACTTCAGGCCGTAATCAAACCCTATAAAATCTTTGATAGTCATACAAAATGTACGTTCACAAACCCTAATATGGTTTAGAGACAATTGTGTGCTTTTAGGGACATACGAACAGTGTATACATACTGTATGCATTGCGAAAGAAACAAACAATATGCGTTTGAACGACCTTTGGACTGTGTGTTGAGGCTCTGCCCCGACACGTACAAGCAGCCAAGTCACACGGCCCTCAGACCAATGATGATGAGCCAATGCCGGCTGAAGACATTGCATTCTACACAAATTACGAACGCTTTTCTTATTTAGATCTATGACAATCCCATCGTATCATTACTGCCAACAAACATTAGAAACATAAGTTCATCTGGGTGGGAACGCATGTAGAAAAGTATGCAAGCAAACCCGTTCTTGGCCCTGATACCCTTTGCACGCATACATGCAATGCTAGTGTTGGCTCCCTGCGCTTGCCAGGGAAACTCGTGATGAAATTTGGACGACTTAGTGCCCGAGCACGTGCTGGGAGGAGGGGAGGGGAGGGGCGTGGTGTGGGTGGACGTTCTGTAGAAGGAGGAGGAGTCAAAGAGTGCGGGGAGCAAGACGGAATTTATAAAACCGTTTTTTTTTTCCTTACGATAAGAACCTCCTTATTGCGCCCCTCTTCAGGCAAATTTTAAACCACGAAGGCTAAGAATTACTGCAGTAGTAATAGAGACACTGATGAACATGTGGATTGGCAGATATTGCTCAGTGTGAGGTCCAACATTCCTCCTTACTTTTTTCATCCTTTCACTGCGGATTGGTTGCCGTCAGGTGATTTTATTCATCCGAAGAAACTCGGTCGAATAAGACTACCTGATGGTAGCTAAAGAATAAAGTCGTGGGACACATCGCAAAGGTTAAGTTCGATAAGTTTATATTGTCTTCAACTTTACGCTGAAGTAAAACCCCATCAGGGAGGTTAAAGCTTCCGTTTTCTCTAATGTTTCTTCGTTCGCGCATGCGCAAATTCCAATACGTCCGTTATAATACCTTCCTTTAAACTCTTCGGTATTGTGACCTCACCGTATTCAACGTGTTAAAACTATCTCAACTCATTTGTTATGCTGAATTTCAATACGAAGTTTGTTCGGAATGATCCCAAATATAATTCTATCTAGTTTAGTGGACGTTACAGTATTTAAAGGGGTAAGCATTCATGCGCACCCATAATTCCATCCTACAGAGCATTTTCACACGAACGCACACGCGTAAGAGGGTAAACACACGCACACACACACACACACGCACACGTCTACGCGCAATTGTACATACGCACTCACACATGCGAACACGTACAAGAGCACACACGCACGCACATACACACACGCACACACACATACACATGCACACACACATACACACACGCACACACATTTACTTATGTTTGACGCCAAAATTATGAAATGAAAAGGTGTTGCAAGATAATTGAAGGAAATATTCAATCCATTAGATGCCCAGCTTGCACACGCGCACACGCATGCATTAGCTACAAGATGTCAGGCTCGACGTCTCCAGAGAACTCTCGCGGGACCACCTATTGTGTCTGACCTCACTGCGGTCATTTTGACCGAGCGCGTAGGGAGTCCTGCGTCTGAAATTGCCAACTGCAAGTTGTTGTATAACCAATATTATTTTTCATATGTTTTCATTGCTTGTATATAAATAACCTATACATAAATACCGAGTGTCCATACTCAGTTCATGTATACTAGAAGTAGAGTAGACAGTAGATAGTAGAGAATGAATTGTATATAGCTCTTGATTTGTCAACAGCCACCATGTGTATGTAAATGGTACCATTGTCAACCGCCAGTGTTTTCCTCGTGGAGTGTTCCGAGATCAGTCTAGACCAGTGATTCCCAAACTTTTTTCCCTCATTTCCCCCTACAACCAGTTCAGCCACCCAGATTTCCACCTTCATGTGAACGAGAGAAAGAGTAGGCAAAACACACTGTCATTATTTACTAATCTATTTTAAAGATGCACAACTATACTGATAAGCATCTACAACAGACATTCTCTCTCTCTCTCTCTCTCTCTCTCTCTCTCTCTCTCTCTCTCAAGCATGAGAAAATCCATCTGAGATTTTCTTTATTGCTACGAGGCAGTGTGATTATTTTCCCCCTGGTAGCTTCAAATTTCCCCCCAGGGGAAAATTTCCCCCAGTTTGGGAAATGCTGGTCTAGACGGAGGCATTAAAGAAAACAGCCACAACTTTGTCTCAGCCCCTCTAAACTCAATGTAGAGTACAAAACCAAATCTACAGAAGGGAAGAGAACTGCAAACTGTTACAGGAAGCCCTAGCTCGATCAGGTTCATGAGTGGAGTCAGGAATGAAAAATTAAATTCAGAGGAAAGAAACGTGAAATCTTGGAATTAGGCCAAAGTGACAAGAAGATACGAAATGAGGAATTAGTTGATAATTGTAGCAAAGGAGGCAAAATATTTAGGGGTTTTAATCAAGGATGGTATGTCACAAGAAATCCATAACAAAAACACGAGACAGTTGCAATTCGTTGAAGAATAGAAGAGTATCATTTCATTACAAAGAAGAGGACGTGATGAAGATTTTTGGAAGTCTGATTTGTTACAAACTAGAATATGAGGCAATATTGTTGTCACAACTACCGACCCAAAGAAAGATATAAGGAATACAAAGAACACAAATATCGGCAGCCAAATTTATCCTAAATCTAATCGACAAGATTTTTGAGGGAATATTGGGAATAGAAAGACACCATGATGATGTTCAGATCAGAGATAGGTTTAATACAAATGGTTGGGGAGCGTTTGTTTGTCAGATATGAAAGATCGACAAGAGATCTTGTTAAAACCGCTGGAGAAGAAAATTAGTTTGAAAGATGTCTTTCCACATTCATGTGTAGATTCACAGAACAAAGTGAATGGATATATCCAGGCTAGCAACATAAACGTATCTAATGTAAATACTGATGAGTAGTGTTAAATAAACGGGGCTCATGTTCACAGTTCTAATTCCGTATACTACAACCAGGTACATGCAATTAGGTAAATATACACGCACGCACACACACACACACACACACACACACACACACACACACACACACACATTTGTAGAGTTTCCAGCTGCCACTACGGTGGTCCGGGTTCGAATCCCGCCCAGGGCTGAAATAATTTCAGTATCGCTGCCCTACGAGTTGTTACTCCAACTCTCGTGGGCGGGGAGTTGTGTGTGTGTAAGGTCACAGTATTACCCAAAGATCGGTTATATGTGAACTCTGAGGTCTCTTCCGGGAGGGAAATAGCTGTCGACCACGAGTCCAACACGTGATCCAAGACCATGGTGAACCACTCATACACACACACACACAAACTAAGGTATAGTTGTAGAAAAAGATACAGGATCCTGTGAATGTAGCTCCTTTCCTGTAGACTACTATCAGGTAAATACACACACTGTAAGTTGATATAAACCCATCTGTTAAGAACTGGGGTGAAAAAACCGTTAAAATTAATTTATACTTTATATTTAGATTCCAGTGCACGCCAGCGTGGTTGATCATATACGCAATGGAATGTTGATCCACTCTAAGCATAAGTTCAAAACAAATGAAAGTCGGAAGTGAACCCAGAGAAACATGGAGAGGGAGGGAATGATAACGTACTACGTATAAGAATTTCAATATTGTTGAAATGGACTACAGTGGGTCAGTATTTTACCAAACAGTGGTATCACATAATCTTATACAGTACTGTTTCTGTGGCTGTGTAGCAGCCAAATTAATAGGAAAGATACAAGTTAATTAAAAAACTGACTTTCATGAATTTTGTGGCATTTAGGTAATACGATTCAAATATGCGAGTTCCAACAAAGCTACCAACTCATCAGCAAAGCAAGTACAATAGTTAAAAAAAAAGGAAACAGCGTATATGCAAAAGACTGCACTTAAAACTGCATTTTTCCTAACATAACAGTCCTCGAGCCTAAAGCGACAATAACAACTGGAAATCCATTTGTATTTCCTCAGTCCGCGAACTCCAGTTTAGGAACAGCCGAAGACAAGTTGAATTCGATGGATCCATACATAAACTCCGGTGCAAGCGACAGCGATGGAAGGAGGGAAAAACATAGGGGATCTTAGATAACAACTGTAATTAGAGACAGGGATTACAATAGTAGATTTGTTTAATTTGATCCTAAAGAAACTCAGATAAAAATGCAGATAATGAAATATGGAAATACATGTGCAAACATTGACCAGAAAAATTACTCATAGGATGAGATGCCGTACAATCAGAATGTAGAAATTATGATAATATTGAGGCGTATATCCTTTAAACATTATCCTTATCACTATCATCTGAATATGTTCTAGTTGCATAGCATAATCATTAGATTATTGGGATTTCAAAGACTATGAAATTATCTTCCTTGTGAAAATAGGTGTTGTGAATTGATGTTTAATTTTATAACAAACATATAATTTTCAGTCTTTACGATAGTAAACACAGTTTGAGTACAAGGTTGCAAGGACCTGATATTAAGTTAGAACCAATGTACTAATAGTTGAATGATTAGGAACGTGATGAGTTCTTTATTCTGCCATACCCTCCTACAAATAAGTCTTTATCAAACTGCTGCACGACTTCAACGTGCAACTAACTCACAATACGACAGTTTCACTACAGTACACGATGTCGTTCCCGTGCGAGGTGCAGTCCAAAACACGGCGTCACAATAGTCATAACTCCCTTACCATCTCTGATCCAGAGAACCAGCACATTATGACAAGATTTCGCAACACACAGTATCACACCAGCACCTGACAACACAGCCCCAGCATCACGGCACCTCCGCAAATTCTAATAATAAGCTTCCCTTGACTCCTTTGACTTTCAACCGAGACTAAACATCTGTCCTATATGTGTATGTCGTACGTATTGCATTGTGTATTATTTGCATAGCTTGTAGTGTATAATATCTTTGTGCATGACGTGTGTACTCGCTCATACTTTATATGTACCGTCTGTGTACTGAACATGCATAAGAACAAATTTTGAATATATTAAGACTTGCATTATAGCTGCATTGCACATAGATATTGTATGTACGTGTCGCATTTGTGTATTAAATGGCTACAGTATGCATATGGTATATACCTTCTGTTTCCCCATTGAGGATGCACACTAAGTGTATCTTTAGTGAAGTGGAAATTTATACTATAGCTCCTGACTAATTTGAAGTATCAAGTGATAAGATTAAATATTTAATCCCTCCCTCTTGGCTATAAATATCAAATCACTGATCCTCATACTTGATACACGTATGACCTTCCCTTCACTCTAGAGATTAGTGATCTCATAGTGAAGGAAAATAAAAGACAGAGCAAACTTAGATCAGTGACATGCCTTCCCAAGGCTCCACTGGTGGCGCGGTTGATAGAGTCCCTAATTGTCATTACGGCGGTCCGGGTTCGAATCCTGCCCAGAGCTGAAAACAATTTCAGTATCGCTGCGCTTCGAGTCGTTACTCCAACTCTCGTGGGCGGGGAGTTGGGTGTGTGTGTGCGTGTAAGGTCAAAGCATTACCCATAGATCGGTCATACGAGCTCTGAGCTCTCTTTCGGGAGGGAAATAGCTGTCGATCACGGGTCCAACACGTGATCCAAAGACCAAGGTGAATCACAAACTCTCCCACCTCTCTCGTCATATCACAGAAACACAGCCCATTGGACGCAACATAAAAGCCCAGCCGGATTATTTTTGAACATTTACAATAACCTACTTCCAGAATCCCGTAATATGCCCATACAAAAATACATAATGTTCGTATTACAAAACAAGGACTCCACGGTAAACTGATAATATTTCAATTTTACCAAACTCCGAATAAGCCTAATAGAAAAATCACTCTCAAGACAGGTAATAATTGCAAAGCCACGCCTACGTTCAGGTCAGCAACCCGTATTAAAACAATACAACACAGAATCGACTTGACTACAGACTCCAATTCTCCTAGATGCAACCACCATGCAGAAATACAGAGTACCTACTTTACCCTACATTTACTTTTTCCAGAGGGGAACACGAAATATCTTCACGGAATGTCTTTGGGATTGAACAGGTGGCAACGGTCAGTTTGCTGGTGGCCGCCATTTTCTGCAAGAGAACCAGAGCAACGGACTGAATAATTGTACATGAATATTGTGTGCATATGTATTGCATTGCAAAAGACTCGAGTCCTGTTTGCACATATGTTATTGCATACTGCCTGTTTTTTGTATATATCGCGCAAGAATGTTATCTCCATATAATAACTGCATAATGCACAGTGTATCTTATGTGCGTGTACATATAATTGCATCACAGAAAAACGCATGTTTGTTGAACACTTGTGTACTGATCATTCGTTATTTACATATTTGTATGTGCTCTATAATAATTTATTTTTTTAATCGTCCGCAAACTCAGAAATGTGTTGCATTTAGGTTAGGTTAGGTTTGGTCAGGTTAGGTACCTAACCTAACCTTACCTAACCTAACCCACCATAAAAATTTAGTAATCACCTGTTATTCATTGTTCTTTATATACAGTGCACATTCAGTGCATGCCCCCTATATTTCTTTTAGTTTTGCCTTTGTTTCTTGTATAATATGAATAGTTGTTCTAAATGTATTTTAGGTTTAGTTTTGTTGCAAAACTCTTGAAGCACGCTGCTGTTTCTACTGTGCAAATATAATGTTTAATGCTGAGTATTTGATTTATATTTCAGCAGTCGTCTATTTATGTAACAGTAAATTATATTTTCGCACAGAAGAATACGTCAAATATCCAACAAGTCATATTTACATGGTAAAAAACACAGAATGATTCAGGAGGTTTGCAATCCACTGTAAATGTCATTAGCGTGTACCGGGCGCCTCCGAAGACCGACAGTATTTCAAAAACTATACGACTAACTGAATAACATTTTGAATGATTTGTTTGTACCTCTTGAGACAGTCCTTGGGTTTTCAAGTTTGTATTCAAATTGAAAAATGTTTATTGATATACAAGTAGAGTGCATTAATGGGATTGTGGCAGCATGCTGGCTGGCATAATTGCCCACATCTGACCTCTAATAAGGTCTTGAAATTTTATTACATTGTAAATTGCAGTTTGTATACGAACATTTTATATTTGTTCATCATATGTTTTTTTTTTTTTTTCAAATGGCATATCTGTTAAAGGATTGCAAAGGCGGAGCATGCCGACAGGAGACCTTTTGGTCCATAACTATGTCGGATGCGGAAAAAATGTAATGAATGAATTAAAGAAAAATAAGTATAGAAATTATAATAATATAAATGGTGACAAATAAAATAAATAAATTCATGGGTGTAGTTAAATAATAAACAAACAGATAAATAGTAAATAATAGTAAATTGACAGATGATAAATAAAAATCAAGCAAATAATAAACAAACAAACAATAACAAACAAACAAACAAACAAACATTATAAAGTAAGTGGCAGTCATTACAGCATCTTGCTTAGGTGTTTATCTAAACGAATCTTAAAGCTTCGAGGTGAACTACATTGCACTGCCTCAACAGGAAGTTTGTTCCATTCATGTACTACACAATTGACGAAGTTGTTTCTACCCACTTCCAAATTAAATCTATTTCCTGACAGTTTGAGACCATTATTTCTTGTCGGATTCTCATTCAGTGTGAAAATTTTGTCACTTTTGATGTAATTCTTTTTGTGACACTCGGTTATATGTTTTAATGGAATTTAGGGTGCCTTTACCTGCTATGAATCCCGTTTTAGCGTCGTTCAGCCCTCTCCATCCTTTCTCTTACCTAAGAAGAGGAAGGCAAGATCTCAAAACGGGATCCGAAAACAAGAAAAGGAACCAAGTGCTACCTCACCAACTACAAGTAATGCCCCTGGGTGACGCAGAGAGTATGAAAGTTACCAGAAGATAATCACGTGAGAATGACAACCCTTAATAGCACTTAACTTACGCGTAATGTAGATAAACAGGCAGAGGAAACAAAGACAAAAGAAAAAAAAAAGTCCCACACGAGAAATCGGAAAAAGCCCGCTTGACACTCCGAAATAAAATGTGAGCCTAAAACCTATCAAAACCTCACACCAGACATAGGACATATTTCCTATAAAAACACCACTTACGAGTTTTAACCCCTAGGCTGTTACTACATACCTTGTGGGAAAAAGTTCCCGCAAAAAGGGAGACGGGTGACCGGTTACCGACTCGACGAGAAGAGGGAGAGGTTTGAAGCCTCCCTGAAATACTCGCAATCAACCTGACAGGTCAATGGAGTCGAAGGGTACGACAAAGGAAGTTTTTCTCTGTCCCACTTTGAATAAGTGCATTATAGCCTAACCATTTACATACTAAACTTAAAGTACACACAATACGTATCCAAAATTACCTTAATACTAACACAAAAAAGAAAAACCAAACAAGATGATTAACTAGCAACTCGACTGCGCAATGCGCACTGCCCAGCTTGTCGGTGATGGAATCACCGTCAATAGTCTGAACTTAAACACAATACAGAAATTTAAGTACGTCACAGCGTATTGACACGTGGTATCTGTGCTACAGATAACCGATCCTTGAAACACGCTGATATTTTAACCCCAAGAATAATGTTGTTGGCTTGAAGATTGGTTCAGAAATCTAAGTCTGTTTTGCTAGTAATTGTATGTAAAATCATATATAATTCACAAACGTAATTCAAATAATAAATTCGCACTAAAAAGTGTTTATCCAAGGAGAATCAAACTCGAGATGAGTGAACAATTGTAATGTACCATTGCCATTGTTCTTCATACTCGGGGCGTTGGGGGGGGGGGGGTACCCCCCTTGTATCCGCCCCTATGGGGAGCCTCCCCCTTCATGGTCACCCATAGAGTGGTATGAATAGTGATATGTGCCCAATTGCGAAGGAAGAATACTAACTGTTCCTTTGATCAAATTACAGCTATTCATATTTTTGTAAAGATAAGAATCTGCTAGCCATTATATTGAATGTAATAATTTCAAATTTGGTAGCTTCATGAATTATGCATAGTCACAAACTATTGGATGATAAAACTGGTTATGTTTTATTTTCACCTATAGATCCAATTCACCTAAATAAAATTGTGCATCATATGACGAAATCGATTAAGAAATACATTGAATCATTTCTTGTGAGAGTATTTTGTCAGCATTAACAGCGGTTCTGCTTTTGGGGGGAAATATCGCACTGAATAGATGGTCATAAAAGTTGTAAAGGAAGGATGGTAGACGTATAAATGTGATTGCATTTTTTTCTAAGTGGCGATTAGTCTGGAAGCAGAATGGTAAGTGACGTGGTCCGTAGGAATGTCAATGATGTTCTCAAACATCGTCATGTAAAACATGTAGTCAATGCCCGATATGGGAAATTCCCTGAGTGATCGAGAATGGCTCCTCATTAAACATATATTAATATTCTTCTTTTACATTAAGATAATCCTCTCCATTGTCTCCTGTCGATTACTTTTAACAGATAGATTAAAAGAAGGTGGTACCCAATATTGGCCCGGGAGATCAAATGACGTCCTCTTAAAGTCCTGCCACCTTTGATCTTACTCAAGAGGTTCTGACTTTTTGGTGGTGATCTCATTAGTGCACTTGTGGCCTGCTGCTCAGTGGATGTGAAGAATTGGGGAATGCTTGAAGGGTGAATGGCGAATGAGGTCATCCTTGCACCCAGTGTCGATCCTTTCGTCTCTGCCAATTGATTGAGTGTACTTCTAACACAATTTACGGGTTTCTCTTCTGGCTGTGTATACATAACTTCTTCCTCTAGTGGAGTGGTATCGTCTTACACTGTTCACTTATTTCGTAGATACTTGTCAAAGTACTATCATCAGTCATAATGCTTCGTCGGTTTAGTTGATGATATGTATGTATAAAAGAATATTTAGCACGTATTTGCATATGATTTTACAGCAAGAGGATATAAACCATCGTTGGTAAAGAGATTTTTGGTCTCAAGTAATATCTCCCTCCGTATCCAGAGCCGCGTTTCTGCATCGTTCCCATTTCAATATAAATCTTACTTCTAATTGGTATGGTGTAAAGACTGCATAATTTTTATGCAGTTACTATGTTAAGGGGGGACTAATGATACCCATACGGACTAGAGCCACGAAATACTCTCACGTGATTATGGAATAATCTTCATAGAAGAATGCTGGTCACGTGGTTTCTACTCCTTCTTTTTACTCTCCTTTACCACCCCATCTCCTCGGCGCGAAATTGTCACCAACAATGGGAATACCGGTTATCAGCAAATTGATTCAATGTAATATCATACCTGAGTGGAATGGGGTGAGTCAAATCACATATCATTATTCTAATGACTTTCAGGAGTGTTAGGGGATTCCACACAGGCCGCTGAGCTGCCTAGTGTAGGCCTTATGGTCTCCTGCAGTCTCCTTCATTCTTCTGTTCTTATGAGTCAAAAGTACTTGCAAGTTATCATCAGCCACCATCGTCCCACTGTCTCAGCAAGTTTGACAGTCACATAATCCGTAATTAGTTGGTTCAGTGGCAAAGCCTATTCAATATTCGTTCTTCTCAGAACGTCATACGATGCTCATGCCCGCACTGCTTCAAAGGTCATAAGTTCTGATCCAACCCGTTTTCTCCGTTTTTCGGCTTTAGCCGTTCGTTCTGGCTGCTTCCAGGAAATTTTGTTCAGCTGAGGGACCCCCCCCCTTACAGTAAAAGGATCAGAATTATCCTAAACTTGATCAGATCATTTTTATGACCGTCGTGCAGAGGATTCGAACCTACTGCTCTGACGCCAAGAGGCTTCCAATTCATAAAAATTATCTGATGGATGTCGCTATTCACTAGCGAATTTCTCATATCCGAAATTTGTTTACATTATGAGTTATCTTTATCTCGATGAAAGTTTCTGGTGATTGAAGTGTGATTCTATAGCAGCGTTTCCCAACCTGGGGTGCTGAAATTAATTATAGTTGGTTCTGGGAAGTGATGCTCACAAAAATCACGTTGATATATGCATCATTGATTATCTAGTTGTGCATATTTTACTTTTTCCAAGCGGTTTTGTTTTTCTAGGGTGTTCTTATTTCTTCTACAAACAATATTCTCAATTTGTTTCAGTTCTAAGGAATCGAGAAAATAAATCATCAAGCAGTACACTTCACTTTCTTTTTATCCTTTTAATAACAAGATAGGGGTGTTGGACTGCTTAGACATGACAACAGGGGGTGCTATGGCCGGAAAAGGTTTGGAAACGCTGGTCCATAGGAAAGGACTCTTCATTGCTTACTGCCTAGATTGGCGCTAAGGTGTATCAATGGATCTTTTATCACTTAAATGCTTTAGAAATAACAATGTCCAATTGTTGAAAATATCGTGGTCTTAAATTAAGCCATTTTGCAACGTTCGAGTGCGTTTGAACATATAATTAAGAGATATACTGGGCTACTCAAAACAAGCCATTTCATAACACAAAGGGTTGGTCCAATACACCAGTTCAGAACATTAAGTACAGTCCAAGTATTAGCCATATCGGAACATGTGCGGGTTGCTCAGACAGGCCATTTTGGAACATTGGTGGTTACATAAATATCCCGTTTCAGAAAATTCCGATTATTTCAGAACTTTTAGGGTTACTTTCGTAGACCATTTCAGGATATTAGGGGTTATTCAGATAGACCGTTTCATAACATTAGTAGCTGCTCAGACAGACCATCTGATAACATTAGGATTTGTTCAGATAGACCATTTCAAAACAGGAATTGCTCTTTTCAGATCATTGTGGATATTCAGAAGAGCAATTTAAAAACATGAGGCATTGATACTCAGAAACACCAATCTAGGACATTCAGTCTTGCTCAATAAAATTATCTTGGAATATTTAGACTTGTTCAACTAGGTTTATATTTCGTCGTCGATAATTCACCATCGCTTCTGTCCTTGCAGAACATCACACCAAAACGGTGGCGTTATTGAGGTTGTAAGGGAGAGATTGAAAGAGGGCAGTAGAGAGGAGAAACAGTAAACAAAATGATAATAATAATGATAAAAAGATAATAATAAATAAATAAATAAATAAGAATTGAAATAAAATAAAATGAGATAGAATAAAATGAGACAAAATAAAATCAAATAAAACAAATAAAACAAAGTAAAATAAAATAAAATAAAATAAAACAAAATAGAAAATAAGATAAAATAAAAAATGAAAAATCATCATTCTTTGAGTGCATATTAGACTCCAATCATAAAATATAATTCTGTGTAATTCTGGTCCGTAGGGGTTTCACTGAAGTCCCTTAGATCTTGACTGCTCAAAACTTGTACAAACAATACCCAATACAAATCTTGCTTAAGCAAAGATCATCTTAGAACATTTGTAGGTGCACAGAGAAACCACTCAACATCCGATCTACTTCCGAAGATTCGTGACTGCTGAAGTAGACAAATTCAGGACATTTTTGATTGTTCAGATTGACAGTTTCAGAATATTCATGTGTGCTAAAAGCAACCACGGAATATTCGTGGTTGCCAAAAAAAATTCTTATAAAGCCCTCTGTGAGGGGCACAGTACTAGCTTCATGATAGGTTGGTGGGGTGACGTTAAACCATATCATCATCATAATAAAAAAAAAAATCTTTCAGTTACTAAAATGAACTTTCCTTGTTACACTCAATTCTTTTCAAGTAGATAATTTTAAATATACAACTTCAGCATTGTCAAGTTGCTCATATATCATTTCAGAATATCATGTGGACCTAAAATTTATAATTTTAGAACATCCGCGTTTGTCCAAGTACACTATTTTAGAATAATTTCGGTTGCTCAAATACACCTTTTCAGAATATTCAAAGTTGTTTGGATAAGCTCCTTCCGAAAGTTGAAATAAGAAATATTTTTGCAACACAGGGAACAATTACACAGAAAACAGAAAAAAAAAGTATTTTTGCACTTTTTGAAAGATGTATAGGTGTTCATAATGTATTGGGAAGAACGACTCCACATACTCAAAATTTTACTGGTAATGATTTTCGGACCAAAACAATTTCTTCAGGACTTCCTTTCACATTTTATAATGCTCTCTATATAAGAACAATATTTATTTCAAAATCCAATTGGATCATTTACTTGCTCATTCGCTGCCACATTGATGCTCTTCAACTAAATAAGATCGTCAAGTGTTAGCCAGAAAAAATCTTAGAGATATAACCATGTCGGAGTAGTTAATATATTACTAACCTCCCTACTACATTGACAAACCCCCCACCTGAACGAGATAACCACTCATTAACCAAAATAAAGTCTCCAAAGGACTCATCTTACCAAAAAGGCGTTAAAATCCTTCTATCTAAAGCTGCAAGTATGGAAACAGGATCCACGTGTTCTTATAAGCGATCATGAACGTCTCATTTCTCCCTCGAGAACCAATTTTCGTTCCTGGGCTCTACAGAAGAAGTTGTTAGACTAATTTGGTGCCGATACTTTTAGAACAGCAGCGATTCCCTCCCCCCCGCCATTCCTCACCTCTAATACATAAGGCGCAGGGAGCGAAATTTGCATATAATCCACGAAATCTGCATAAGCCCTTCGGAGAAAATGTGAACAGTAACGACTCTTGAAGGTTGACGCCCTGGCTCTCAACACCCGCTCCTGCTTGTCCACTTCACTCCTACTCCACCCCACCGTCACACACAGTTTCCCGTCCTCCACATAGGTCCCCCCCTCCCGTCTCCCTCACCCATTGTGCCCACCAACTGCACCCATCAACCAGGGTGACCTCAGAAATTTGTTTTTGCGATCGATTTCTCAAGCCAGGGTCGGGTATCACTGCGCGAACGCCATGCGCTGTGAAAGAAAACGGCACCGACAATCAGTTCATACAGCGACGATTTAGATCAAACCTTCCCTCCTCGATCTATATCTCTTGTTTGTTTATGTATGACGCCATAGTCTGTTGTAACTTGGCTCAGACCCCGAAAAGCGGTAGCATTCGGTCACGTTACCATAACATCTCCATATAGTGGCAGAATTGTTTAATCCAACTGTCAGAATTTCACACATTTAATTGGGGGCCTCCCCTGAATGTCTCGATTAAATTAAAATTACATACTATGCCATACGAGTTGATGTTGGGGAAATGCATAGTACAAATTCCAGAATATTCATTTTGGATGTCCTGTGTGGCCTTATATATTAAAATGTATACATAAAATAACACACTAGAAATTGGCTGACGTGTAAGATTACCAGATTCCTTTTCTGCCGGCTTCTCGCATCTGGCGTGGCTAGTGAGATATTCGAACGTGTTGTAGTTAGATATCATTATTAATGTATAAATTAACGCAAATGAAACATATATTTGATTTATAACCTATGTGCAAAGACCTACGATTACTGAATTAGAATATAATGAAAAGAGGGTAACATTTTTGCGAGAAAAAAATCTCCTTTGAACCGTTACTAGAATCTCTCACATACAACAGTTATGATGGAGCATAATACAGAGGGAAGTTACCTTTGAGATGGCTTTGTCCGTCTGCACACGAGAAATTAACCACTTGATTTGCGTTCTCGCGATTAAACTTTCTTCCTTCCATTCAGGTACACGACTTCTGCAGTCCACCAGGCAGGGGAGTCGACGAAATATCGTGCCAAGCCAACGGACTAGCGTCGACTTTTCGCTCGAGTGAAGAACAACTTTATCTCATAGTTTAAGTTGTGCATACAAAATCTGTCCACATATATAGAAAATGTTCTCGAAGTCGATACATGATTTAGGCCACAGACAGGACGATATGTCGTCACTCTCAACACTGTCCTTGTACGTGTATAGACGTTGTTTATTCAGATTTTGAATAACCCTGTCTGTTTCAACCGTTAACGACCAAGTCAAATCATAACTGTTCGCTGCTGAGAAAATGTGGTACCCAAAATAATTTTTTTTCTTGTGTGCATACATATTTTGGTTAGCTGACGGCAAGCAATTTCATTCAAGTGCATAGCAGTCCCCAAAATGGATAGGTAATTTTTTTTTTTTTTTTTTTTTTACAGACGAAGTACTTCTATGAGCAGAATAAAATCGTCTGTGATCAATTATAACACGGGCTTCAAGTGGACAAAAAAAAAAAGCTACGCTTGTCTATATGGTGTTGTTCCAGATACCTTGTGCCATTTTCCCCCATATGAACGTGGGATTCCTTCAAAAAAAGAAAGAAAAAAAAATTGGCTTTGGTCAGAGCAAAATCTATGTCCCTTTTTGGAATAAAGGTTTGTCCAAACGGAATAGAATCTAACATACATTAGATCAGAATCCGTTAACCCTTTACCAGTGATACGTTCCTCTAGGCTTAATGAAATGATTTTAAACAGATAAAGATATCATCACAGTTGCCCATACCACGTGAATACTATCACGACCAACCCCACCAGCCTACTGATGACCTAAATTCTGTCTTGACTGAAACCAGAGAATTCCATTCCCTTCGAGATATTAGTCAGGATTGATTTTGTAAAAGTATCGATAATACTGTCTGGTGCAGAATACCCAGGGCAGTCTTGGGAATGCAGAACTGCATTTACAAAGGTATCGATAAGAATGTCTGGTGCATAATACCTAAGGCAGTCATGGCAGTGCAGAACTGAATTTACAAAGGTATCGATAAGACTGTGTGGTGCATAATACCTATGGCAGTCATGGCATTGCAGAGGTCAAGAATGAGCCGTACACAACTGCACTTCCGGCTTCTCGATCTGTTCGTACTGGACTGAGCTCCTTCGTCGACGAGTCACTCCGCCTTGCCGGTCACCTCTACGTTGTCCGGTTCCGCCAAATGTCGTATGTCAGGCGGCACGCAAGGCTGGAAATTTTCACCTCTCTCTTTCCCTCTCTCTCTCTCTCTCTCTCTCTCTCTCTCTCTCTCTCTCTCTCTCTCTCTCTCTCTCTCTCTCTCTCTCTCTCTCTCTCTCTCTCTCTCTCTCTCTCTCTCTCTCGCTCGCTCGCTCGCTCTCACTCTCTCTTTCTCTCACACTCTCAATATATATATATATTTATATATATATATATATATATATATATATATATATATATATATATATGTATATATATATATATGAGTAAGCACTGTCCCAGCAGATCCAAGTCTTTGGCATTAAACTACATGAAGAAAATGAAGATCTATACTTACAACGTAAGAACTCTCTCAGAAGACCACAGGCTGGAGAGTTTAATGGAAGAACTAGATAACATCAAGTGGGACATCGTGGGACTGAGCGAAGTCCGAAGAGCGGAAGAAAAGCTGATACAATTACAAGATGGTCACCACCTGTTCTACTATAGAGGTAAGGACAAAGAAAGATCTAGTGGAGTAGGATTCTTGATAAACCGAGAGGTTGCTGGTAACGTAGTCAAGTTCAGTAGTTTATCAGACAGGGTAGCTTGGATTGTGATTAGGCTGTGTAAAAGGTACACTCTAAAAATAGTTCAGGTTTATGCACCAACTTCACAGAGTTCAGACGATGAAATCGAGTCCTTCTATGATGATTTAAGTCAGGTAATGGATCAAGAAAAAAGTAAGTACACGTTGGTAATAGGCGACTTTAGTGCTAAAGTGGGGAAGAAGATAGGAGATGAGACGTGCATTGGGAAGTTTGGAGGAGGTGAAAAAAAATGTCAGAGGCGAGATGTTAGTCAATTTTGCAGAGAACTACGACATGAGAACAATGAACACTTTCTTCCAAAAACGTGTAGGTCACAAATGGACCTAGAGAAGTCCAAATGGAACAACAAAGAACGAAATAGACTTCATATTAGGAGACGAGAGTGAAAGTGGCGTGTAAAGGAGGATGGGACCGCGCATAGTACCTATCTTGTTCGCGACCATCAGCTCATAGTGCAAGTGGTCAAGAATCGTAGCCTTTAAGTCTTTCAATCTGTTTGACTACATCTACCTTACTAATACTGACATTAGTTAGTTTATTTTCTTCATCCACGCTGAAAATCGGATCGCAGTCAGGTACCTTATCTAACCTCTCCTTAGTAAACACCGAGAGAAAATATTTGTTAAACGCCTCACTCATTTTTTCCTCCGATTCTATCATGACATTTCCGTCGATTTTAACTGGGTATATCTTGTACTTATTTTTTGTTCTGTAGAGATGAAAGAAGCCCTTTGGGTTGGATCTCGCTTGTCTGGCAACCTTAATTTCATAGTTACGTTTCGCTGTGCGCGTCTTCTTTATAACCAGTCTCGCTATATCGTTGTATTCGGATCTAAGGTTTGTTTCCCCATGGACATGTGGCACATATCTTCGTATAATTATACGAACCTTAGATTTATTCCCGAATATGGAGTGGTAGTTACTAGTACACTTGTTAAGGATACCCATTGAATTGTTATGCCACAGGAAGAAGTTGTATTTGAGCTATCAATTCCAATGTTGAGATTTTGGGATCGTGATGGCTGGTAGGATGGATGCAAGCGTCCCAGTGCATCATGGCAGCGGGGAAAGGGTTGTTTCAGAGATCGAGGGAGGGAGTCTGGGGCGGAGAGGCCGAGTCCAATGGGAAGAGCTGGTTGAAGGAGAGGGACCAAACGCAGAGTATAGGATCCAATGTATCTAACGTTTCGCCCAGCAGGGCTTCTTCAGAAATAACATTGTAGGCTTTTTTTTTTTTTTTTTTTTTTTTTAATATATCGACCCATAAGGGGGTCATTAAGCCTGGTATGAAGTTCTTCAGTCTCTACGTTGTTTTGTTATGTCGTCTGTCGATAGTGGACAAACATCTGATTCCTTTATATAACCCGAGCTTGCGGGGAGAAACGAACATGAAACTGGTGTAAACACAATTTTCGTAAATTGCTTGTTACTTTCTTATCAAAATTACTAAAGGTTTATTTATTGTAAAAAAAATCATTGTTTTGATTTATATTATCAATGAGAGATATAAAAGCAGATTCAAAACATCTACGTTTCGTAGTATGGTGTAAACACAATTTTCGTAAATTGCTTGTTACTTTCTTATCAAAATTACTAAAGGTTTATTTATTGTAAAAAAAAAACGCAAATTGCTTGTTACTTTGTTATTAAAATTGCTAAAGGTTTATTCATTGTAAAAAAAACGCAAATTGCTTGTTACTATGTTATTAAAATTGCTAAAGGTTTATTTATTGTAAAAAAAACGCAAATTGCTTGTTACTTTGTTATTAAAATTGCTAAAGGTTTATTTATCGTAAAAAAAATCCATTGTTTTGATTTATATTATCAATGAGATCTAAAAGCAGATTGAAAACATCTACGTTTCGTAGTATGGTTTCCAGTGTTGTTGCAGTCGTTGCCGCTTTTCCTCAAGAGCTGGTTGAGTCGACAGTGTTTCGACCTTTCGCGGTTATTATTATTGTATGCGTGTCGGGTCCGTCCATTCAGGTTGATCCCAGAGCCGGATGTCGCACCCACTCGCCTAGACCCACAGACACCTGACCACGTCCTTCTGGACGGACAGGTAGGCCCCGGGAACTTCTCACGCACGTATGTGTCAAGAGCGTAAGAAATGAGATGTCAATCTACTTTCAGAGCTCAAGAACTGAGATTTTACCGATCTCTTAGTTACTCAGACGAGATCGCCTTGATATATTCAAAAATATATATATAAATAAAGTTAGAATGGACTTGACAAAATGGGCAGATATATTGGTGGGAGTTAGGAGATACCTTATCGTAACTGATTACGATACAACATAAAAGGGGTTTTATGGGAAGAGTGAAGACACACAATTTTTCTCCATTCTCTCTAAGTACATCCATCCAACCGGTTCTTGTTGCTTTTATAGAAACTCACGAGTAAAAAACTACCACATCTGATCATAATCCAACTTAAGAAAGGACGATAATAAAAGGATATTGACATTACTTACCCCGTAGGAATCAAGCGGAACGCTATCGTGGGATGGCAGAACCCTGTGATGACGTCATATCGTCTCATCCTCACCCTGTGATGACGTCATATCGTCTCATCCTCACGACTAAATCGTGCGTGCCTGCATGCAGAGGGTATGGCTGCCGGGGCAAGGTCAGTGACGCAACACAAAGGTATGACATCATACGGTGGGAAGACCTGTGCAATGAGTTTCTAACGAACACACACAAACACACATAAACACCCACGCACACACAAACACACACACACACACGATCTCGCCTTGGATGGAGTCCCCAGTTCAACGGTCACTGGTTTGTTTATTCAGTCCCCAAAAAATTACAACGGAAAAGATTATGGCAAACTGAAACACAAGATACGTTTTCAGTCTTCTAGTCTTTCTTGCCTTAGACTTGCCCTTCGAGATTTCCAGTCCACTCCCTCATTCCCTCACCACCCTTTCATCCCTTTTACGAAAACCCGTTCTCTTCTTCCTCCGTCTTCTCCGTTTCCTCCTCCTCTTCCTCCTCCTCTTCCTCCTCCTACCACTTTTCTTGTCTTCTCTTGTTCCTCCTCCTCCTTCCACTCCCTATGCACCTCCTCGACTTGCCTTTGTCACGCATTAACACATCCTCTTTCATCTCATCTTTTCTTAAGATATTCTCTCGCGTTTCTCTCTCCCCCACATTCTCTTTCCGGATTTCTTCTTCCTTCTACACTTGTCTCACACACGCTTTTGACTAATACATCCTCCTTGTCTCCTTTATTTGTCTAAATCCCTGTGGTAGGGCAGAGTTATCTTTCTGTTTCCTCTGCATGCAAAGTCTTCCGGTACTTCATTTTACATCCTCATTTGAAACATTGTTTACCTTCTTGGAAAGCACACACATCCTTGGAGACAGTCAACCGCCGTCTCCACTTCCATAACCCTGACACAAGTATATTCACAATTCGCTTTCATATATGAGGCTGTTTTTAACCATGCCCACTTTAGATTACAAAGGATTACAAAGGCGGAGCATGCCGACAGGAGACCTTTTGGTCCATATCAAGATCGGATGCGAAAAAAATTATAATTGTAATAACGATAAATAAATAAATGAATTAATCAATTAATTAATAAAAAACATAATAAAGTAAATAATAGATCAAATAAATGTATAGGAATAGTTAAATAATAATCAAAAAGGTAAATAGTAAATGATGATAAATTCACATATAAATAATGATATATGAGAATCAAGCAAATAACAATAAACAAACAGACAAATGATAACAAAACAAATAATATAAAATAAATGACAGTCATTACAGCATCTTGCTTAGGTGCTTATCTAATTTACATTTTTTGGTCCTACCACACTTTTTCATAGTCTTTTCATGTTTCTATTCTCCTATTTATCTATCTATCTTGCTTCGAGCCTTCTGTGTTCTATTATCCTATCCATACTCAAACACGCTACGATATTTTGCCTTAAATAACTACTTTCCACTCTCCCTCCCTCCATAACTTGTGTACATTCTTATCGCCGCACTATTATTGATATTAAATTTATTCTTAATTTTTCCATACATCTATACAGCATTTTCACCAGCAGTTCGATTCCATTTCCACATTATGGGCAAAGAATGTGTGGTTTACCATATCATCTTAGTATTTCCTACCATCGCATTTCTATTTACTAACACACCACAGTTTCAATTCGCTTAATACTGACACATTTCATTCATTACTCTATGCACTGTATATAGTGAACACAAGTGACGACACAATACATCTTTAAGTCTTTTCTCAACTCGGAAGCAATCCTTTTTCTTCCTCCATATCGCAAGCCTACCTTTCCATCCTCGTATACATTGAAATATTCCTCTTCTTACTCCATTCAATCTCCGAAATTCTTTAGAAATAACACAAGTATAGTGTTAGAAGGGTACAAAAATAAAGTGCATTATTTGTTCATATGAAAGATTTTAAGCATTGACTGGGTTAAAATTCTACCCCATTTTATCATGTAATTCAATTGTCAACAGAAATATCGACTAGAGATGTCTCAGTAAACATTCTGAAGGAGTTACTCTTAACATTAGTTGTGGCTTGTATAGGTTAAATAGTTTCATCATTGGTAGCATTTGTAAACAGGTTGAAATTTTTCACCAAACGTCTTTACTAAGAATTCTTGTGTCGTTCCAAATTTCTACTTGATTTGTGACTTTTCAGTTTTGATAAAGTGCTATGATCTTTACTATTCATTTACTATTACATGAATATACACGGCACTTGACAGCACTAATATAGAAACTAAAGAAAATGTTAAAGACATTGGTGTGACATTAACCTGTGATGGTACATTTTCAGTACAGATAAACAATGTGATAAAAAGATCGTAACTAAGTTGGTTCGATTCTCCGTTCGTTTAAACCACGTGACAATCTACTCATGTTGACTCCATATAAATCTCTGGTATTCCCGACATAATAGTCCTGTTGCCAGTTATGGGGCCCATAGAAAGACAAAGAGATACAACCCACCAAAGCTATCCAGCGGTCTTCCACAAACAAAATAAAAATCGCTGCTGTGGGACAGATATCAGGCCCTACAACTATTCTCTTTTGAAAAACAGAGAAAAAGATATAGCATAATCTACATACACAGAACATCAACTGGCCACACAGCAAATAATATCAACGTACGCACAATAATCCACCAACTGCTGTGCCGACTATGCGACATGGACGAGACCAACTCAAGAGCATCCACCAAGATGAAAACACTCAAAGAAAACGCGTTTGCAATTAGAGGACCCCACCTTTTCGACGCTTCACCACGTCACCTAGGGGATAACAACCCCGACCCAGAAATGTTCAGGTTCCAACTGGACAAAATTCCTCTGGACAATCTCCGATCAACCCAAACTAACCCAATTCCACATCCGTGCGCTAGTAATAGTGTTATTGACCAACGGGCACATAAACAGGCAGACGGGAATTACTAGTGGCGGCGTATCAGCGTAGCCACGGGTAGCACCTGCTGCCTAGAATAACGTTCAATAAGTTCAACAAGTGTGTGTATGTGTGTGTGAATATGTGTGTGTGTGTGTGTGTGTGTGTGTGTGTGTGTGTGTGTGTGTGTGTGTGTGTGTGTGTGTGTGTGTGTGTGTGTGTGTGTGTGTGTGTGTGTGTGTGTGTGTGTGTGTGTGTGTGTGTGTGTGTGTGTGTGTGTGTG
>NC_134785.1:54664407-54679407 GCF_046742065.1 Oratosquilla oratoria | reverse complement strand
ACTCCAACACGTGATCCAAGACCATGGTGAATCACATGATGACTGTATGGGGTCAAGCTGAATGATGGTGGTGTTTAAGGCCACTTGCTAAGTATTAAATTAAAACCACAAGTAAACTGATTTTATCTTCTAAATTCAGTACTTCGTGCATCGTTGGAAAAATACTCTTCCGTGTTTCAGACTCCATTGCCGGTTGGAGTTCTACGAGGATCCTAACACACTCTCATTACAATCGGTAAACACTAGTTTTGTTTCTTTAAATGTCTTTTGTGTCTCTAAAGTTGTTTTCTCTCCTGATTTTTAGAAATACCGTTGAAAATTGCATAGCATCGATATTTCAAAAGATAATTGAGGTTTTATATACAGAACAAACTATACTAAATTACGATAGTACGCTAAATTTAGCATATTCACATTGTTTATAAATGGTAGCTGATATTTTCTTTTTCTATTCCCTTTTTAAACTAACGAGGAAATGTAGGTATAAAAGCACTTGATGCGGTTATAAGAGCCCGCTAGAAATGAACTGATGAGCGTGATTTCCTATGGTGAGCTCCTTGATCTTTATGCACCATTGACTATATATGTCTCCCATCATAACAGTATCCCATCTTCCTTGGCATTTTTTCTCCATTACCGCAATGTCCTGATAGGACCTCTCATCATGTTCTTCACTCACTCTCCCCAAGTTTTCACGAAAAAGAATCAAATGTGAATGCAATAAAGTGCACCTTTAATGACATTCTACATCCTAAGTTCTTATAACGTCCCAACTTTTTTTTTTTGCTACGAGTTGCTTGTAGTTTGGGTCTTTATTATTATGTGTGCGTGGTGTATAAACACACACACATTATATATCATACATGTATGTATATATATATATATATATATATATGTATATATATATATATATATATATATATATATATATTATTACAGCTAAGTATTGTGGGTCGCGATGTAAACTGTGGTTCTTGCTGTGGGTCGCAGTAAAAAAGATTGAAAAACGCTGCTCTAGAAAGACGCAGATTGCGGGGTGATCTTATAGAGGTGTTCAAGTGGACCAAAGGATTTAACATGGGTGACGCAAACAAGGTAATTATATTAAGACACCAGGGCAGGATTCGCAGTAATGGATTGAAATTGGACAATTTTAGATTTAAGAAGGAAATAAGCAAGAACTGGTATGCTAATGGGGTGGTCAACGAATGGAATAGATTTAGTAACCATGTAGTGAACGCTGAAATTATCGGTAGTTTTAGAAAATGGTTAGACAACTTTATGGACGGTGATGACAGGTGCTAATGGACCTGGAACTGCCTAGTGCAAGCCTTATGGCCTCTTGCAGTCTCCTTTATTCTTATGTTCTTATATTCTTATCCTGTGGTCTATCCAAACCAAAGAGAGAGGAATACATGTTGTGAAGGTTTAGGTATGTTATAGGATAAAGTTACGCGAGCGCATTCCGAGGATGTGGGAGGAGGATGGAGAAGGATGGTCGAGAAGGCATGCAATTGGCAAATCGGTGCTAAAATCCTAAACCCCATTTATCCAATCCTACCCCGGGCGTAAGGGCCCGCCCGAGGGAGCGAGAGACAGAATTCCGCTCGCTTGCTAGCTAGCCAGCCGGCTCCGGTCTCGTCTCCCGAGGTCCTGCGTCTGATGATGCATAGATAGATAGATAGATAGATAGATAGATAGATAGATAGATAGATAGATAGATAGATAGATAGATAGATAGATAGATAGATAGATAGATAGATAGATAGATAGATAGATAGATAGATAGATAGATAGATAGATAGATAGATAGATAGATAGATAGATAGATAGATAGATAGATAGATAGATAGATAGATAGATAGATAGATAGATAGATAGATAGATAGATAGATAGATAGACTTTATTTGGCAATGAATCAATGTACATGAAGTGCAAATAATGACAAGAACACATAGTTCGGAATAATAAATGCAAATTGCCGAGGATAACACAAAAAAGCATGTACGCTTATTTCCATTGTGGTCCTCATCAGATTGTTATTCTACACTAAGTCACATTGACAACATACGTAGGGGTTTAAGGGGACCAGAGACAATCATGAATAATATCAGTCAGAACACATATAACACATAACCATTGTTATAGTTTAGCTAATATTACTAAAATGTTTGTACACATAGGAATATCGAGACCAAAAATTTGAGCACCATCACAAAAAGGAACATTGCAATAAGCAAAGGATCTACAAAATAATATGAAACTGTAACAAAACAGTATGAGTGAGTACTATATCAGAGTAGTACCAGCGTGGTGTACTGTGAAGCAGTTTACGCTAGATGACGCTACCTGTGCAGTGGCGTTTTGGTACTCTGTCGTCGATGCAACGATTCTCTTCTCTATGCCAGGGCAATTGACCCTCCTCATACTCAGCGATGGCGGTTAACTGCAGTGTTGTAAATACCCAGGTTTGTTTTTCTTCAAGTTTTTTTTTGTCAACATAGTCAGGTGATTTTATTCAGCCTTCCACCTCACTAATCCTAAGAGTTGGAAACTCTTCTTGTGTTGGGTTAGTTCTACAAGATGAAGTGTGATTTTGGATATATTTAATTTGATTATGTTTAGTCTACTTATCTGTTTCATTACACACACACACACACACACACACACACACACACACACACACACACACACACACACACACACACACACACACACACACACACACACACACACACACACACACACACACACACACACACACACACACACACACACACACACACACACACACACACCTCGTGGCGCAGTGGTTAGAGTTCCCGGCTGCCACTACGGCGGCCCGGGTTCGAATCCTGCCCAGGGCTGAACTAATTTCAGTATCGCTGAGCTGCGGGTTGTTACGGTGAGTTGGGTGTGTGTGTGCGTGTAAGCTCACAGCATTACCCATAGATTGGTTATATATGAGCTCTGAGCTGTCTTCCGGGAGGGAAATAGTTGTCGATCACGAGTCCAACAAGTGATCCAAGATAATGGTGAATCACACACACACACACACACACACACACACACACACACACACATACACACACATACAAACACACACACACACACGTGGAGCAGTGGTCAGAGTTGCCGCCTGCCACTACGGCGGCCCGGGTTCGAATCCTGCCCAGGGCTGAAGTAATTTCAGTATCGCTGCGCTGCGGGTCGTTACGGTGAGTTGGGTGTGTGTGTGCGTGTAAGCTCACAGCATTACCCATAGATCGGTTATATATGAGCTCTGAGCTGTCTTCCGGGAGGGAAATAGTTGTCGATTACGAGTCCAACAAGTGATCCAAGACCATGGTGAATCACACACACACACACACACACACACACACACACACACACACACACACACACACACACACACACACACACACACACACACACACACACACACACACACACACATATGTATATATATACATATATATATATATGCATATATATATTTACATACATATGTATACATATATATATATATATATATATATATATATATATATATATGTATATATGGAAGCGTCAGCGTGGTAGACCGGTGTCAACCCATGAACTGAGCCCGGCTGACACAAGAATCTCATTATGCAAACCGCGAAGGAACACAAAACACATCGTGATATCATGGCCTCTAAACCGCAAACGCTCTCAGTTTCAGAAAAGAATGAATCGCGGAAGAGAGGATCTAATATTTGTAAACAATATTCATGTTTAATAATGGATTAGAGCTTAGTTTACTGACAGAGAACATCGGGCTCACCATCAACGGTGTAAAATCCAAATAAGGTAGTGTTACTAATGGAGTACAACAGGGTTCGGTTTTGGGTCCCTTATTCTTCTTTATGTATATAATGGACTTGAACAATGGGTGATACAAAAACGGAACGCCATATTAGGTCGGGGGGGGGGAGATACTGGCATACTTTAGGAGGATAATATTGTTTGAATGTTCGGAGAAATGGCAAATGGACATCAATATTTCAAAGAAAAATGTGTTAAACGTAGGATTACACAATCCACCCAGAGGTTATAGCTAAGATGATGCCACATTAGCAAATAGAATGCGAAAAGGAGTCTCTGGAAAGACGTAGAGTGCGGGGAGATCTAATAGAGGTATTCAAATAGCCCAAGGGCTTTAACAAGGATGATGCAGTCATGGTCATCATATTAAGACAGCAGGGCAGGACTCGTAGTTTTGTTAATGAATGGAATAGACTTAGCCATGTAATGACAATAGCTGATGTAGCAAGCACCGCATTAAGAAAATAAATAGATAAATATAAAAAATAAAGATAAAAAATAAATAGATCAATAGATTAATAAGATAAACGTACAGGTATCTTCGGAGTAAGGGCTCCCCTTGAGTAGAAAAATGTATCCATGAGGCAAAAAGCCACAGGAAACAAAACCACGTGACAATAACACAGATCCACGGGTCAAACAGCGATTGCACCGGAGACCACTAGGAGAGGAAACCAATAGTACAATATACGACAAAACCCGGCATCAATAACAGGGCAACTTTCTCGGGTACATCCCAAAATACTTAACTCGACTGTATCTAATATCTGTAATATTGAATTGCACTTAATGTTGCCCTCAAGACTACCATGTGTAATTCCTGAAACGACTGTTACTACATAAAATGGATTAACATTCTGACGCATTTCGTACCTTCCTCCAGTGTTTGTAGTTGGAAGAAAAATGTAGATAGAGAAAGTTAAAGAAACGTTCTCTTAGGATCATTGATGCTTTAGTATTTAATAGAAATTGCTTACGAGAAAGATTATGCCTAAAATGTTTTATATATATATATATATATATATATATATATATATATATATATATATATATATATATATATATATATATATATACCAGCGCAAAGAGATATGTAAACATTTTGCAAGCTATAGAGACAACTGGCTTTCGTTTGGTAGGCCTTAGGACGTAATCGGAAGGTTCTCTGGCTTGATGATACTTCTCGAAATATTTCCTCTTACCTATCGCGAGCGGGTCACTCGTGTCTTCCTCCAAATTTCCCTCGCTGTTCTCCCTGAGAGTATGTTAGCGTGGTATGTTGTACATCATGCCATTATTATCGTACATTGTACTTGTGTGTTGCTTATTTGGGGAATTACATGTTTCCCCCTCTTTATAAAATTGTCATATGTTTTGTTGATTGTTGTTTTATTATTTATTGTAACTATGTGTAATCATTGTGTATAATTGTAATTATATTGGATATCGCAAATGCGATGCACGTCTTTTCGCGCCAATTGCCAGCTTGGCGTAAGTTCGGAGCCTGCTCTCTTTGTATACACACGCATTAGTTGTCAGTGGTATCAGTGATTGCAGTGTACTTCCCACTATTTGACTTTCATTTCTTGTAGCCACCCGGTACATTTGGTCAACAGTCCACGAGCCTATAAAAATAACCGAACAAGTGGTTCTGCCCCACACTTATCAAAACTCTAACTTCCTTCCATTTCACTCTTTCCTTCCACTAAACCCCCAAATCCCACCTCCATCCCTCCCTCTCCCCATCTTATCTATCCTACCCTCTAACTAACTGAGAGGTCATCGGTTTTTCAGCCTTTGGACGCGTCGGCGGCCACTCCAGAGGCGACATCTGTTCAGAAGCGGTGACAGGAGATCTCTGTGTACTTGCTACGTTACGGGAGAACTGCAACTCAAAAAAAGAATTTTGTTGATTAACATTTGGGGGACGGAAGGCTTGCTACTCTGTTTATTAATTCTAGAGGGGTAGCCCGGAGTTCATTTTGTTTCCTGCCCTTTATTTTCTTTCAAATTATATTATCTTTTTCAGGTGACGAAAAGACCAGTCCTGGGCTCTATAATCTCAGCTGGATCAGACTCTCTTCCTTCCTTCAATCTCTATCCATGGGATGAAATTCCATTCACGCGTTTATCAATTGGTCATATGTGTCTTCCACAGCCTTGCTATTCTGTTTTATCGGATTGTAAATAATCCATGAACACAACTCGATTACCTTTGACTAATTTGTAGATGGCCTCATGGTCCCTCTCCACATTTTCTGTGTGTGTGTGTGTGTGTGTGTGTGTGTGTGTGTGTGTGTGTGTGTGTGTGTGTGTGTGTGTGTGTGTGTGTGTGTGTGTGTGTGTGTGTGTGTGTGTGTGTGTGTGTGTGTGTGTGTGTGCGTGTGTGTGAATGCGTGCGTTTAACTAATTGTAATATAAATAAATTAAACTTATCTTGTAGAGTCCCCTCTCTGTGTCTATTGGTCAGTGTATATGACATAGTGCGTGTGTGTGGGTCAGTATATATGTGTAGTGTGTGTGTATGTGTGTGTGTGTACACGCGCGCGTGTGTCACTGTGTGTGTGTGTGTGTGTGTGTATTCACTTCACTCACTACGGATCTGCTGCAGTCTCTGTCGAGACAGCCAGACACCACCCTACGGCAGTGAGCTCAGAGCTCATTATTTGCCGATCTCTGGGTAGGTCTGAGATCACTCACACACCACACCGGGACAGCAAGGTCACAACTCCTTGAATAACGTCCCGTACCTACTCACTGCTAGGTGAACAGGGGTTACACGTGAAAGGAGACAAACCCAACTTATCTCCGCCCGGCCGGGGAATCGAACACCGGTTCTCTGGCTTGTGAGGCCAGTACTTTACCAATCCGCCACCGTGTGTGTGTGTGTGTGTGTGTGTGTGTGTGTGTGTGTGTGTGTGTGTGTGTGTGTGTGTGTGTGTGTGTGTGTGTGTGTGTGTGTTTGTGTGTGTGTGTGTGTGTGTGTGTGAGTGTGTGTGTGTGTGCATGTGAGTATGCCAGTATGCGTCTGTCAGTGCGTGTGTGTGTCAGCGTGTGTGTGTGTGTCAGCGTGTGTGTGTGTCCGCGTGTGTGTGTGTCCATGTGTGTGTGTGTGTGTGTGTGTGTGTGTGTGTGTGTGTGTGTGTGTGTGTGTGTGTGTGTGTGTGTGTGTGTGTGTGTGTGTGTGTGTGTGTGTGTGTGTGTGTGTGTGTGAACGCGCGTGCGTGCGCGCGTGCGTACAATAGCAAAGAAAACTTGTAGGTCGTCACGGTCCAACGAAACACAAAATGAACTCTAATTCCAATTGCGTTCATGCATAACCATAAAATGACGTACATCTTCATTCCATGTTTCCATTTTCTATAGACAAAAAAGAAAATGGAGAGACTGAAATCACAGCTTTAACAAATTATTTATCAATTTAGAAATTAGGGTCACATTGATCTAATTGGTTTTGAGGTAATGTTATTATTTCTTTTCTAATAAAATGAAGTGCACGAGTAAAATTAGCTAATATTTATTTAGTCAGTGATCAAGACAGGCTTCTTTTACAAAACAGAACAAAAACGTCAGGGAAGAGATGTCTGTGTCACGCCAGAATAAGCGTGTCATTACTAAATGGAAAAGAAGTTCATTGTGCTGCAATAAAGGAATCATTTCCCTGCCGTTCATCCTCAAAACTTAACAGTTTCACTTCCTTCTGGGGTAGCAACCCCGAGGGGTTGACGTTCGGTCTTTGGACTTATCCCAAAATGTATCTATTGACTACGGCCGTAATCTTAACACCTTTTGACACAGTCTTCTTTTACTACGATTCGGTGACATATTCAACGTATTCTGTTATTCAACGTAGAAAGTCTTTATCATGGCGAGCCATCCGACAAGTTGTGTGTTATTATGACAAATGGAAATAAGCTCCACCGCAAGAACTCGAACCTTTGCCTTAGCGACTGCTTTTCAGGAAGAAGAGACGATAGCTTTGAGCCACCCAGGCCGTACAAAAGGAACGACCTGGACTACGACCTGGTAGTTCCCCAACGGTACTAGGCTTAGCTCAGTCTCTATTCTAATTGCACTGAGTCTTTATTATGGCGAGCCATCCGACAAGTTGTGTGTGTAATTGTGACATATGGAAATAAGCTCCACCGTAAGGACTCGAACCTTTGCCTTAACGACTGCTTATAATGAAACAAAGACGTCTTTCCTAATCTCGGGAACCAGTATGGTTTCGAGTTCTAAGACTTTTGTAGTCTCAGTAGTCGAGAGGGTTAAAGCGCTGCACAGTTGTCTTACTGGCCACTGAGCGGTAGGTTCGAGTCCTGCACGCGACGGTCATAAAAATTATCTGATTGATGTCGCTGTCCACTAGCGAATTTCTCACGTATATATATATATATATATATATATATATATATATATATATATATATATATATATATACCCTGTTTATACATTCATATTTACAAGAGGGAAATGTATTAAAGCATTTGTAAACCGCACGTAACTCACGCTGTCAGAGTGAAAGGAAATTTGAAAAGAGAAAAATTCTTTTTATTTCGGCTACCAGCTGTAGCTCTCGTCATTAGGGTACACAAGAATCGATCTTTACACATACAAAGTTAACTCCTTCCTGGCCACGCACTTTTAAGCATTTTGCAAAAAAAGTAAATGATTAGGAGGAAGAGGAAGATGTATGAGCAGGTGGTGGTGTGTGTGTACTTGAAAAAAGTGTGAGAAATATGTGGAGGGAAGGTTGATGGTTTTGAAGTGTCGTGAAATGTGCAGAGCGTTGGCTAAAATGTCAGTTGTGTAAGCGCGTGTATGGGCAATGTGTGAGACGGGGTTTGGGATTGAGCAGTAACGTGCACAGCCATTGCAAGGGGGCAGGTGCTTCGGGCAGGTAATTGGTCACTTTACTCTTCTGCATTATTCGTATTTGGCATACTACCCGGTAGGGTGCAACACCATTTCCCACATTATAATTTCTGAATGGTAAGAAAATGGAAAAAGCCTGTGAGAAATAATTTTTCATTCGTTTTTATATATTTTTGTGAAGGGCGCTTTTGGGGCACAGGGCAAAGGGGCAGGTGCTTGGGCACCCCCAGCAAACCCCCCCCCCCTCTGCACGGTTCTGTTACTGAGGAACTATATTGACGTTGGGGGACTGGTATTGAATATATCTGAGAAGGGTTAGGATGGATGACAATGTACGGTAGGGTCTTAAGTTGGATACATACAAGTATCGTATTGCAAGGAGCAAAGATTATGAGGGAATGGGGTACTTGCTCAAAAACGTATGGGTAATATCGGTGGGCGTGTTGACTTGTGGGTAGTGGGCGTAGGTGTGAAAAAGAAAATGGGGTGGAGGGTGGATGAAGAACGAGCTGGTCAGGGCGTATATGGTGGATGCATAGGTTGGGAGTGTTGAGATGAAAAATGTTTGTGTACATGTGTCACCGAGTTCGTGCCGCGCAGACGGAGATGAAGTATAGGTGTTAGCCTATTCAACACGGCGATGTACTTTATATCTTTTATTCTGGCTAAGGACAGGCGATATTATCCCTATGAAGGCACGAGTTCCGGGGTGAAGCGTGTCTCAATGGGTTACGACACCCATCTGACCAGTATTCGCTTTGTCAGCCGCGTAGAATCATCTTCCCACTAACTATAACAAATTATTTAAATTGCGTCTCCCTGCTGAGAGGGGGGATAAGGGTTGTGTATGCTACATATGATTTATAGCCTCCGTCCTAGCCGTTTCTCCCCCCCCCCCCCCCCCCCCCCAAAAAAAAAAAAAAAAAAAAAAGGTGTTGCTGACCATGGGGATTCTGCGTGGAAGACCAGCGACATTGTTGCAGTTACCATACAAATGTGCTCAAAACCACATATTTGAATATGAAAATACTTTCCAAAAATCTAACATACAAACACTTCAATATTTACTATGTTATAAATGATTATAAGAATTTTCCACAGAAAAGTATAAATGTTTTCTTGAATCGCTGAATTTCAGTCAATGGTAATAATTAGGTTTCAATTCGGAATGCTATGAAATCTCAAATAGCTATTTCTTTCAGTTACTGAGCTGTTGTTGAATTTATTTGTGGTGTGTACAGACTCGCGTGAAAGCTCCATTTGTAATCAACGCTTCCAAGGAGGTATAATTAAAGTATCTTCCACAATATATTTTTTGCATTCTCTCAATCTCAACTCATCCGCATACCCTAAAGGGTTGCTTCTTCTGCCATGGTCCGTGTGGGGGTAATGACTTAGCCATTTCCCAACTCTTAGGTGTCTTCTACGGTCTCCTCGTTTCGAATCTTCTCTACGGGAGTAATGGATGTGCCAAAGAGGACCCGTGATATATCAGAATGAAGGGATTCAGCTCGGAGATTTACGAGCAACTTGCGCGAGGAGTTTAGCTTATTTGCTTTGTTGTAAGCTCCAATCACGCCGCGCCTTCGTTTGTCTCGCATTACCGAGCGTTACTTGCAGCACGGGACCAGTCTTCGGCGGCTCGCACAATGCGCCGCGGTGACCCGAAGACTTCAACACAAACGCTATGTGTGTGTTCAGGATGAGGTCTTGCAGGATTTCGTATAGCCAGATCAAGCTGTCATGATCCTTTGGGCACTGTAGCTAATCCGTGTTAGATAATGAAGCCCCCTTGCCCACGGATTTTGTGAGCTCTGTTATATTCGCTAGATATGAAATGCGCGAATGGATATCGCAATTTGGGGAGTATATATAAATGCACGTTATTTGACACTACATAAGAACATAAGAATGAAGGAGACTGTAGGAGACCATAAGGCCTATACTAGGCAGTTCCATGTCC
Organism: Oratosquilla oratoria; assembly: GCF_046742065.1. Taxonomy (NCBI): domain Eukaryota; kingdom Metazoa; phylum Arthropoda; class Malacostraca; order Stomatopoda; family Squillidae; genus Oratosquilla; species Oratosquilla oratoria. The sequence continues at coordinate 54,668,722 of NC_134785.1, read as the reverse complement.
ATTACCACCTGTTATCACCATCCATAAAGTTGTCTAACCGCTTCTTAAAACAACCGATAGTTTCAGCGCTCACTACATGGTTACTAAGTCTACTCCATTCGTTGACCACCAATTCTTTCCTATTTCCTTCTTAAGTCTAAATTTGTCAAATTTAAATCCATTACTGCGAGTCCTACCCTGTTGTTTTAATATAATGAGCTTGTTTGCGTCACCCATGTTAAATCCTTTGATCCACTTGAACACCTCTATTAGATCACCTCGCACTCCGCGTCTTTCCAGAGAGTGTAAGTTAAGGTGCTTAAGCCTCTCTTCGTAAGATAAATTTCTGATCCCATGTATCATTTTGGTCATTCTCCTCTGTATTGATTCTAGTAAACTGATGTCCATTCTATAAGACGAAGACCAAAACTGTACCGCATAGTCAAGAATGGGTCTAACTAACGCTAGATAGAGTTTGATAATTACCTCTGCACTTCTATTTGTAACCGTCCTAGCAATGAAACCTAATGCCCTGTTAGCTTTATTCCTGGCACTAATGCACTGTTTCCTGGATTTAAAGTCAGGATTCACTAGACCTCCCAAGCCTCTCTCGCACTCAGTTTTCTCTAGAAACGTGTTATCTAAACTATATCTGTTTTCGGGGTTGTGTAGCCCTACGTTTAACACGCTGCACTTTGAGATATTGAAGTCCATTTGCCACTTCACCGACCGTGTGAACAATTTGTTAAGATCATCCTGCATAATCTTTGCGTCTTCTCCTGACCTAATTAGGCGTCCTATTTTAGTGTCGTCCGCAAACTTACTAACATCACTATTAATCCTATTGTCCGAGTAGTTTATGTACATAATGAACAATAAGGGACCCAAAACCAAACTATGGGTTTCACACCTTCCTCGACTATACACTCTTTTATTCTGTCTCTAACATCATCTATCCCCACCCCGGGGAAACACACTTGGCTCCTATGCTTCCAACCTTTGTCGCAAAAGGCCCTGTCTAAATACCTCACCTGGCTATTCCCTACAACCAAAATCTTACCTGTGGGCAGAGATCTAACGACTGCCCTAGCCCTCTTCTCTTGCATCTTCTTCGTTTCTTCTTCTTGTAGACCCGCAAGAGCTTGAAAAGAGTTTCTGTATTGAAACGGGCATGGCGAAGGCTTTTTACCATCTCTTCGTGTTTTGTTTGTTAATGTGTTCCACCCAGCTTCCAAATATGGTTTGTCGCGTGTTTTGGGCCTTCGAGGGAAGAACTCGATTCTCCTCTTTAAGGTCCTCATCATTCCCATCTAAGGGTACAATTCTACTACGTAGAGATTGTACCTCTTCAGCGCTGATCATCGAAACACAACCACTCCCCAACTCACTGTTTGAAGCAGCTAACCCTGTTTTACCTGACCTGAGTGACGCCTACTACGTTATGTAGCCAATCATAAATTCAAGGATACGGTTCTACGTAATCTAATGGATTTTTGATGAAACAAAATGTTAAAATCCGGGCATGTATCCGGTTAATTTCATTGCATTCTTTGTCAAGGGCACACCAGCACCTCGCATCTATCCAAACAAGTTACACGAAAAAGACGAGCACGTACTTTCAAAGAACAAGGAGAAGTCAACCTCAGAGGACGTACAGACCCGAAACAAGGTAGATTGGCGTTGAAAACATTTTAAACCCTTCAGATGACACGGACAATTCATGCATGACCGATTGCGGTGTCCACTCGTGTCCTGCGCAATTTTGTCCATTGCTTTAACAGTCCGTGAAAGGAACACGATAGAGATATTGAACCGGGGTGGTTCTGGCAATCATCTCTTGTCCAGGAGTCACCGCCGGTGCTGTGGTTCCCTTTCATTACCTCTAAACCGAATAAAATCGTCTGATTTTAGCCAGAATAAAACCCCTCAAAGGGACATCTGGGTCTCTATAGATTAATCGGAAATGTTTGAGAGTCGTTAGTGCCCAGGGAGACAAGTTCAGGTTGAGTAAGAGGGGTTTTACACGCTCCAACGGTTCGAATCGAACGCGGTTCGACAGACACGTGTTTAAAGTGATGTGTGAACGTGTGAACGGGGTATTTGGGGTTTGACCAACGTGTTCGACAACCAAATACCCCGTTCACACGTTCACACGAGCCGTTTGACCGTGTAAAACCCCCTCTAATACTGCCTGATGTTTACGAGAACAAAGTTTTTTAGACCAAATGCTGCCTCTTGGATGGTGAGGAGACTGAGGACTAACTCAAACGTGACTTGCACCGTGGCTATAACTCACTTGAGACAGAGAATTTCTCAGAATTCCACATCTCCACGAAACGCCTCCCCGAAACATAATTATGCTGTGTAGATGTTTGCTGTTCACAAAAATCAAATTATTTTGGGTTTCCGTACTATTTGATGGAAAAAGAAAAGAAAATTGTTCAGAAAATAATAGTCATGATTATAACAATGACAACAATTCAGATAAAAGATGACGGTGAAGTCTAGAATGATGATGATGACATTGTTTATGTTCATGCTGAGGGAATGATCACGTCAAAGGCGACGACGTTGATGTTGCTGTTATTATTGCCCCAGTTCGCAGCAGAGCATTGTTTTATATGCCGGTTACTCATTTCTGCACAAGGAATTAATTTCTTAAGAGTTTGGGCATATATTGTGGTGCACATTATCATTTTACTTATGGAGAATTATGTCAGATTGGATTGCTTCTGTAGTTATGGATTATTCAATACAGCCAAAATATATTATTTTTGATGAGTTTTGTTTTAATTACCAGGTAATCTATTGTATAATATAAAAGATAGTTTTGAGAATTATTTCTAAGTGTCTAAATGAGTCAGAATACAAATTTCAATTCATCCTTATGTGCTGGCATGAATAAAAGTTTGTATATATCATATTTCTGGCCACCACCTTGGATTATTAACCTCAACGTCCATTTACCCCAGTCTTGGATAAAACCACCTGACATTTCTTTAACATTAATCAACATATTTTCAATATCAAAAGTCGAAACAAGGGGATCTTCAAATGTATACGGGCTTAATGACCATGGCCTAGACCAGCATTTCTCAATCTTTTTACCCTTGCGTACCCTTTAAAATAAATTGTATATCTCAAGGAACCCCTGCACAAAAAAAAAAGATAAAACACATATACCATATCTTTCTCGTTTTATTTTCATCGTAATAATAGGTTAGATAGGATGATGTCTATATTACATTATTACAATAACCAAGAATATGTCGTGCGTGTTTAATTATATTATGTATATGAAATTAAATAAAAAATCAAAAGTGCATTAGCTTATCTCACTTGTTCTCGCGGAACCCTTAGGGACCTTTAGCGGAACCTTAGGGTTCCGGGGAACCCTGGTTGAGAAACGTTTCCCAAACTAAAAACTATTGTCCAAAATTAATAAGAAAATATTCGTAGTACGCCATTCTGAAGACCACTCCATATCAGAACAAAGTCCTATAGAGTCGCAAGGGTTTCACTTTCTCCCCAATGTAGCTCAAGCTTATGTAATGCTGTTTTTAGATTTACTGAAAACCACTTCAATGCTGATTAGGATCGTAGTGCTCACACTAAATTATCTCTAGTTTTTTGTCTGTGTTCCCGTCTGAGAAATTCTGTTATTTTTGTTACTTCATAGTCTTTCTTCTGTCAATATTTTAGGGAATTCAGTGATATCCCTACAGACCAGTCACGCAGTATTATTTTATGACTAGAGATTGATCTCTACTCAGGAAGGAATGATAATCGCTTTTATCCTTCTCAAATCTCTCCTTTAACTCTTCTACGATTCCATCTCTTTGGCATGATTTTGTCCCAAAATATACGTGTCCTGATTATTGGCAACAAAATACAAAAACCATAACTAACTTCAGCTACAACCACTACTATTAAATTCAGCCACCAAAATCGCTGCTTCTTACTTCAACTATTATCACTAGCATATTCACCTCAATTATTACTTATTTACATTACTTACACTATTACTACTAATACTAGTCACTTTGTTTATTGATTGACTATTTATCTGTTGTTGTTTTGTCTAGATGAATTTGAATCAGGATGTATTGGTATTTTAAAAGGATCTTGACTGACATGCAATCGAAAATGTGTATACCAGTGAGTATTGACGACAAGTAAAGAAGTGACTCCGCTTATTTACTCGTAACGAATTTCTGTACGACAAAATCTTCGACTTGGTTGTAGAAAGAAATCCCGCGGCCCAGAAAATGTGAAGGAATTTCCTCTTCCAAATTTGGGTCTTGATATGATCACTTCGTGGTTCCTCAGGGCGTAA
>NC_134785.1:54646907-54659407 GCF_046742065.1 Oratosquilla oratoria | reverse complement strand
AATCGGTCGTACTGAATTACTAAATTCGTCCTGATAAAAGCCCTTTGTCATTGTGGTTGAACCATTTTCGTTAAAATCCCTCATCAGAATCACGTGTTATGCCCCTCATCGTCCTCAAGTCTACGAATCTCTCAAAAAAACTGGTGCAGGTATCTGGCTCTCTGAATGGGGAGTCAGTCGAACTACACGAGTTTTTGTTAAGTTTCTATTGAAGCCTGAGGACTTGTCCAGGCAAAAATAACTGTCATCTACGTGATTCTCCGGCCATAACCCTACCACTGGAATGTCAAATGTCAGTTTAATCTCTCGCGAATGATAACAATGTTGATAATGATGAAGATACTGAAAATAGTCATGATGATTATAATAATGATGATGTTGATCGTAATGGTGACGGTGCTGCTGCTGAAGATGGTGGCGATGATGGTGTTGATGATGATGGTGTTGATGATGATGGTGTTGATGATGATGGTGTTGATGATGATGGTGTTGATGATGATGGTGTTGATGATGATGGTGTTGATGATGATGGTGTTGATGATGATGGTGTTGATGATGATGATGATGATGATGATGATGATGATGATGATGATGATGATGATGATGATGATGATGATGATGATGATGATGATGATGATGATGATGATGATGATGATGATGATGATGATGATGACGACAAAGACGAAGACGACGACGACGAAGACGACGACGACGAAGACGACGGTGATGGTGATTGTGGTAATTATAATAACAATCATACATCAGTGACCATAAACAGAGGTCGTTCCTTGAGTCCACTAGACCCGATTTCAAAGCGGTCACCTTCATACCGTCAATTCTTTCCGATGGATTTCACCTGCGTTTGTTAGGAAACGCCGTTGTCACATGCCTCTTTCGGAATAACCAACCGTTCGCCACCAACTCAGATGCGGAAATCGCCTTAGGCTTTTGTATTTTCCCTTGGGCTTTCCAAGATCCCATGGCGGGGAAATAGAGGAAAATGATCATCACGAAGGAAAAAAAAATCTAATGATCATAAGGAACCAGAGGCATTGAAACGAGGAAGAAGGAAAAGTAGACGATGTGTAGGTGTTAGGTTGAGTTAAAAGGGTAAACGGAGGCGTGTGAGGTGGAGAGAGGGCATTTGGTGTAACGGAAACTTGAATTTAAATTACCGACGTTTATACTTTATCTGAATTAAATCACTTGGTGACAGCCAGAAGGAAATTTATATTAGAGGAAGATTCACCTTCCGGTCACAGAACTGACGTAAGGCAGACTTTATGAACACAAAATACGATGCCACTCATGATCAGGAATGTTCAACGAGGCTTCATGTCTAAGTGTTTCTCTAGCTTCATTCAGATATTCCTGGTTGTGTCGCTGATGGTCTTGTTGAGGTGGAGATGGAGTGGGCACGATTTTAGAAGAACGATGTCTTCAAAATAATCTTACTACAAAATTCTGATCTACGCAACCCCTACCTGTCCTAAACCCACATTGTTCCTCACCAATTACTCCCTCTGTTCCTCTCCTAATCCTCTCAATCAAGACCCTTCCATAAGCCTTCTCAACTACACTTAACAAACTGATCCCTCTGAAACTACTACACTCACACTTGTCCCCTTTTCCTTTGTAAAGTGGAACTATACAGGCACTCCTACAGTCCTCCGACACTCTACTCTCTCTTAAACAAACATTAAATAACCTCACCAGCCAGTCCACCATCACTATGCCTCTTTCTTTTTTAAACATTCTGCGTGACACTCATCCAACCCAGGTACCTTACCTGCTCTCATCATCTTAACAACTGCCTTCACTTCATCTTTCCTTATTTCTCCTCCATTTTCCTCACTCATCACGGTCATTTCTTAGCGCTTCCCACTGTAACTACTTTTCCCTTCCTATCCTCCTTCACATTTAGCAACTTCCTATAATACTCTGCCCATCTTCCCCTTACTGCTTTCTCTTCTATTATCATCTCTCCATCTGCAACTTTTACCTTTTCTTCTCTACTTCTCTATTTGATTCGCCTCCTCTCTCTCTCTCTCTCTCTCTCTCTCTCTCTCTCTCTCTCTCTCTCTCTCTCTATACATACATATATATATATATATATATATATATATATATTCACACATTTGTGTATGTGCGTGTGTGTGCATATGCATTTGTATATGTATGCGTATATCAGTACATACACATATCCACGCAAATACACACGCACGACCACACAAGTGTTCTCGATCGACAGAAACCCCGTTTCATCCAGAACCGGATGAATAGAATCGCCTCTCGATATCAACCAGGCCTAAAAGTTGTTGGTGAAGTCACGTCGTTGAAGTGGTTTTCAGTGGTTCCCCTTATGTGAGGGTCTTTGGTCTAAAGTCACCTTCGTAAGGGGAAAGGAACTGTTGAGAATGAGGAGAAGGAGTAAGACTAGGAGAAGAAGAGAGAAAGGAAGACGTGAACAGCTGAGCTATGGGTCAAAGTCACGTGGGTCTTCGGTCTAAATTCTCCTTCATCAGAGGAAAGGAATTGTTGAGAATGAGGAGAAGGGGTAGGACTAGGAGAAAGAGAGAGAAAGAAAGACGTGAACAGTTGAGCTATGGATTAAAGTCAAGTAAATGGTAGCAGATCGCTGGCTGAGCGGGTTAGGGCGTCGTTACTCACGGCGAAGGTCGAGGTGAGGGCGGTTCGAATCCTGCCACTAGCGAAGTTGAACCAAGGGCGTGGTTCTTTAAATCCCACGCTACAAAGCCCTCTGTGAGGGGCACCGTCCTAGCCATCCGATAGGAGGGAATGTGTGACGTTAAACCATATCAAAAATGGCAGAATCTCGCTCTCCTTCTCGTCTCTCACTCTTGGTCCTTCCCCCGCTTTCATACCACTCGCATATTCACCCGAGTCTTCCTTCAGTCCCCACCGCTCTGCCCTCGGGAGCCAGGTGGCAGAAACCTCCCTCTGGGATTCCCCGCCGAACCAGTGTTGATGATGAATTCGAGCCACGCGAGGGACACATGCAACGGCGCGTTCTTGAAAGTGCAGGTTTGGACACTCATGCAAGAACATTTACTCCTTCGATACCCAAAAGTTTCTCTAGGACAAGGAGAACTTATTTGGGTTTAATGAGAACAAAAATGCGGCAGCTAAGTTAAATATATAACAAGAGCAGTGTATTTTGTGAGAAAAACACTAAATTTTATCATATTATGGGTCAATATCCAAAAGATTTATATTGAGCAATCTCATATTCATACCTTTATGACTATGTCTGTCGTTTTCCAAAATGTCCACCTGCGGTTACTATTATATACACATCTGGAGAATGCAGGTTGACAATTTGAATTTTATTTACTAATTAAAATCCAATAATGGTCTCAGAAGATATAGTCACGTGTAATATCAAACAATTGTGTATGGGTGGGCATATGTGTGTTAACAATTACATATTGTCATTGTCATTGTAGATCCTGATGGTAGCGCTTGCTGGTGAAATGATGATATAGCCAAGTGTAACATCAAACAAATTTATGTGTGTGTGTGTGTGTATGTGTGTGTGTATGTGTGTGTGTGTGTGGGTGTGTGTGTGTGTGTGTGTGTGTGTGTGTGTGTGTGTGTGTGTGTGTGTGTGTGTGTGTGTGTGTGTGTGTGTGTGTGTGTGTGTGTGTGTGTGTGTGTGTGTGTGTGTGTGTGTGTGTGTGCGTGTGCGTGAGGCCAGATGTGTGTTAACATTTACATTTTGTCATTTGCAGATCCTGATGATAGCGGTTGCTGGAGAACAGAAGACTCAAACGTATAACATCAAACAATCTCATCATGTCCAAGAGGTTCCGATTGGTTTGGCTTGAGCGTCCGGTCCAAACGAAAAGCAACAGTCTGAGAGTGGGTACAGTTCACTCTCGGCCAACTTGAGTAGCGGCTATGGTTGCAAACAACGGTATCATGAAACGCGCAAGCTCAAATATAACAATACAAAAGTTGCAAAGAGCAAAAAATCGAATATTTATGGCAGATTTCACTCAAGATCATACAGTACAGAGAAACCTATTTTTTTTTTTTTTCAGACAGCCTGCAAGAACTGATGGCCTTCATGAAGTTCAAATGGACAGTAAAGTTCGAGACTGGCCAGTGTGGTTCACCATGGCCTTTGATCACGTTTTAGACTCGTGATCGACAGATATTTCCTTCCCGGAAGAGAGCTCAGAACTCATATATGACCGATCTATGGGTAATAGCCTTACACGCACACACACCCTGAACTCCCCGCCCACGAGAGTTGGAGTAATGACTGGCAGTGAAGCGATACTGAAATTATTTCAGCCCTGGGCGGGATTCGAACCTGGACCGCCGGTTTCGAATCTTGCCCAGGGCTGAAATAATTTTAGTATCGTTGCACTGCGAGTCGTTACTCCAACTCTCGTGGGCGAGGAGTTCAGGGTGTGTGCGCGTCTAAGGTCACAGCAGTGTGTGTGTGTGTGTGTGTGTGTGTGTGTGTGTGTGTGTGTGTGTGTGTGTGTGTGTGTGTGTGTGTGTGTGTGTGTGTGTGTGTGTGTGTGTGTGCGTTCGTGTGTGTGTGCGCGTTCGTGTGTGTGTGTGTGTGTGTGTGTGTGTGTGTGTGTGTGTGTGTGTGTGTGTGTGTGTGTGTGTGTGTGTGTGTGTGTGTGTGTGTGTGTGCGTGTGTGTGTGTGCGTTCGTGTGTGTGTGTGTGTGTGTGTGTGTGTGTGTGTGCGTGTGTGTGCGTGTGTGTGTGTGTGTGCGCGTTCGTGTGTGCTTGTGTGTGTGTGTGTGTATGCATGTGTGTGTGTGTATGTGTGTGTGTTCGTGTATGTGTGTGTGTGTGTGTGTGCGTGTGTGTGCGTGTGTGTGCGTGTGTGTGTGTGTGTGTGTGTGTGTGTGTGTGTGTGTGTGTGTGTGTGCGTGTGTGTGTGTGTGTGTGTGTGTGTGTGTGTGTGTGTGTGCGTGTGTGTGTGTGTGTGTGTGTGTGTGTGTGTGTGTGTGTGTGTGTGTGTGTGTGTGTGTGTGTGTGTGTGTGTGTATGTGTGTGTGTGCGTGTGTGCGTGTGTAAAGTAATAATAACCGGCCTATTGGATTAACAGTGACACAGCGACACAATGACAATGTACAAATAGGACTAATTCTAGAACTAGATCATACTGAATAAAAGGCGTGTACTCGGCGTTGAAGTGGGCACGAATTTGTTGTTGTGTCTAGTGGACTGATGTGGTGGGGGACGTTGGATGGGAGGAAGTTTCGATGACAAGGTTGGGTGACTAGATTTTCCCCCAAACTTCTAAGTGCCTCCCCGATGCCTCTCGGACAGGCTTGGTAGTCTCAGGGTGGTTGGGGCCCCGCTATAGAAGTCGAAGGCAGGACCCAGAATGATCCTGTACTCCTTCTTCTGTGTTCTCTGTAGTCGTTGCTTTTGTGTGTAGGAGGGAGATCACACTGGAGGAAGCGTGCATGAAATTGAGGAAAATAAAGATGGGGTAGACTCCACGTAGTTTCTGCGTTGGCGTACCTAGTTATCTGAATAAGCATAACATGTACAGTTTGTACGAAGCTTGTCATCTACCGTCACACAGTTTGATGTACTGGACTATGTAGAGGGGATGGGCGCCTACTGACAGTTGGGGACAAGTCACCGCCCGTGGGGTGTTGTGGTTAATTGTCACTTTGTTCTCGGTCCATGTTTTAAGTGTGACCAGAACGGACTGTAGTGGTGAACAGTCAGGGTATTGACGAGAATGCCAATGGCACTGTCATCAACATACTTCCATTCATAATCATATCACTCACCGCTCCATTAACACACTGAAAGACAACACACTGCTGCATGCCAGACCCCCTGATATCCACCCTTCTGAATCCTCTCTCCCATGAAAGGACAGAGTCCACCTGGCCAGACTGCGGTGCAGCTACCACCCAGCACTTCTTAACTAACAGAAGAGGCTGGATGACCGCATTGTGAACAGCTGCCCAGGATGTAACAATTCACCTCATACCATACAACATATAATGGAAGACTGCATTATACACAATCATGCACGCAAACAACACAACATACACTCTATAAAGGATTTGTGGGAAAAGACAGTTTCGGCTTTGGCATTCCTTGGGGAGACGGGACTGCTCGGACAGACAGTCTAGGGAACGACAACAACAACAACAACAACATACTTCCAGCGACGCAAGATGTCTGAAAGGGCATCGTTGATGAGGATGAAAAAGGATTGTGGTTTCGTCGAAGTGTCCTGGGGATCCCCACAGGTCAGAGGAAGGAGAGAGGATACCTGACGGACTGCTGTCGCCGGTGAGGAGGTCCTATGTCCTTGGAAATGACAACAGTGTGGCCAACAGATTCAAAAGCTTTTCTAAAGTTTATAAAAAAAAAAGTGACGGTCAAGGAAGCGTTACGCTTGTCTAGGTGGCCATATAAAACATCGAGAAAATTTGCAAGGGAGTGGATAGTGGAAGAGGACTTCACGTTCCCAAATTGTGTTTAATGAGTTTTTGGTTTTATCATATGACAAGTTAAAAATAAAATCCTTGCAAATGAGGCGTGGGATGGGAGTGATGACCATTGGTCCCAAGACACATTGACTGTGGGCTATATATGTGTGTGTGTTTGTGTGTGTGTGTGTGTGTGTGTGTGTGTGTGTGTGTGTGTGTGTGTGTGTGTGTGTGTGTGTGTGTGCTTGCGTGTGCGTGCGTGTGCGTGTGTGTGCGTGCGTGTGCGTGCGTGTGCGTGCGTGTGCGTGCGTGTGCGTGCGTGTGCGTGCGTGTGCGTGCGTGCGTGCGTGTGCGTGCGTGCATGCGTGTGTGTGCGCGTGTGTGTGTGTGGGCGCGCGTGTGCGTGCGTGCTTCGTGAAGAACATTTTCTTGGAGCTTTATGAGTGCCGAGTTGCGTGAATCTTTCGATCACGTGTCAAATAACACGGACTTGCGTTCTCTGCGTCCAACAGTGGCTTGTACTGCCTTGGAGGTCTGAGCACATAGATGACGACCTCGGTGGTAGCTGAGTGTCTCCTGCAGTGACCTCTCTCTTGTTAATACCTTAAACTGAGTGCAGTTACGGGATCTTCAGATTGTGTTCTTTCTATAAAAAAAAAGTAATCGAATCAGATCTATTTCAGCCCTGGGCAGGATTCGAACCCGCACCGCCGTAGTGACAACCTGTGTGTGTGTGTGTGTGTGTGTGTGTGTGTGTGTGTGTGTGTGTGTGTGTGTGTGTGTGTGTGTGTGTGTGTGTGTGTGTGTGTGTGGTACGTGCGTGTGTATTTGTGTGTATTATGTGTGTGTGTGTGTGTGTGTGTGTGTGTGTGTGTGTGTGTGTGTGTGTGTGTGTGTGTGTGTGTGTGTGTGTGTGTGTGTGTGTGTGTGTGTACGTGCGTACGTCCGTGCATGTGTGAGTGTGTGTGTGTGTGTGTGTTAGATTCACCATAGTCTCGAAAAATTGAGACTACGATGAGCCAAGGAAACTGAGATTACCAATGATCACTGGAAAAAAAAATAGAAGAAAAAACAGTGACGTCGCTGTTTACCACCAATGTATTCTCGTGCTTGCATGGAACTGCAAAAAGAAAATCTTGGAATGCATCCAATGATCCTTATATTTGATTACACCATTCCCTTACGCTCTATTTGAGGGTCATGATCTCAGTGGTAGGCTACTTTTGCTTGGCTCTCCAGTGAAAAATCCTACTAGTTTGACCTCTAAACCTCCCTCGTGACTCATTATAATCCCGCTGGTCAAGGTCAAGGGTCGTTCTCTGCGTAGGTTGTTCAGTAACGTCTATTACGTTCAGAACTCACGTTCGGCAGTCACTCACCTCAGGACATCATATTTGGCACACAGACAAAGCTATCGCGCTTGGCACCCGTGTCCAGCGTTTACATTACTGTCCTAGGGCAGTGCCAACCCGCAACATGTGGCAGGGGACAGTTATGCTCTTATGCGCGTTCTACAAAAAAAATTCCACTCCAAATACCTGAACTTTCTCTTTTGTGATCAATTTTTGGCTGAGGCTGGTCGTTCTTCCGAGGGAGAAGAGGAGATCTGTGGCCCACGAACGTGTGAAGGGTTTGGTTTATACTTCGTGTAGACTTCATCCTGGTTCGGAAACTCATGACCTCCAGAAGAGTCGAAGTGGTTCAGAAGCCATCGTACTCAGCCAGCGTTCTTCGAGTCATAGCCATCTTATCGGACTTCATCGTATTTTACAAAGAACCGATTCACTATTGCATCTTCAGACGCCTTCCCAGATGACCCTGAGGCAGGCAGAATTAAGATAAATTTTATAAACAAGAGTAAAATGTCCATCAAATCACAAAGACACGGAGGGACTTTTTCAGACCTCAGTAAGATCGCTTGACCTCAACAAAAACCTTGAAGAGAACTAAATGTCTTCGAGAGTTAATCGAGGTAGTTTAACAATGTTTACTCATGACCCAAGAGAAGTTTGATCTAAGATCAATCAAATCACACGGTGTCAACTAGAATAAAAACTAGAAGAAAGTATCTATTTCCATCACTTAATAATGATTTTTCATATCTTGTTCTGGCATCAAACTGGGAGGATTATCGTCAATTGCTTTGAGTCAATTTGAGTAGAAAAGACCTTTATTGCAATATTTTGATATTCGAATCTCCCTCCCACCCTCTCTCTATATATGTGTGTATATGTATATGCATATGTATATGTATATGTATATGTATATGTATATGTATATGTATATGTATATGTATATGTATATGTATATGTATATGTATATGTATATGTATATGTATATGTATATATATATATGTATATGTATATGTATATGCATAAGTATATGGATATGTATATGTACATCTATACGTATGGAAATATGTGTGTATGTATATGTATATCTGTATGTATAAGTATATGCATAATATGTATTTATGTATATATATATATATATATATACATATATATATACATATATATATATATATATATTAATGCACACCTCGCCCTCACTTTTAATGAAACATGAAATAGAGAAAAACTCCTGCCCAAATACACTAATATATATAGATATATATTATATATATATATATACATATATATATATATATATACAGTATATATATACATATATATATATATATATATATATTTATATATATATGTTTTAATTTGTATGAATGAATGACTAACGCAGTGAAGAAACGTTCTTGCCGATCTAGATTTCGATACTTATCAACAGATGTTAAATATGAAGGGATGAGGGAATTGACAACATCAAAAGTGACCAAATTTTCACATTGAATGAGAATCAGACAAGAAACAATGGTCTCAAACTGTCCGGAAATAGATTCAATTTGGAAGTAGGTAGAAACAACTTTGCCAACCGTGTAGTTAATGAATGGAATAAACTTCCTGCACAGGTAGTGCAATGTAGTTCAGTTCAAAGCTTTAAGAATCATTTAGATAAATACCTAAGTAAGATGCTGTAATTATTTTGTTTTGTTATAATTTGTCTGTCTGATTTTCATTTATTATTAGTTATATGTCAATTTATTATCATTTACTATTTACCTGTTTGTTTGTTATTCAACTATACCAATGCATTTATTTATGTGTTTTAATTGTTATTTACATTATTATAGTTTTAATTTATTATTAATATGATTTTTTTTTTTTTTTTTTTTTTCATCCGACCTAGATATGGATCAAAAGGTCTCCTGTCGGCATGCTTTGCCTTTGTAATCCTTTGTATTCCTTTGATATACGAAAAAATAGGTAGGGGGATGGATGAGGGGAAGAATGGAATGAGACAGAGGGTGGATAAACAATTAATATTTTGTTGGAGAACAAGTAGATGGGAAATGGAAGAACGACCGTTAAGATGTGGAAAGAAATTATTCCACGGAAGAAATATGCCATGACAGTCTGATGCGGGTGAACTGACGACGAGGTGAGAAAAGGTATGGATGGGAGTCTGGGAAGTGGGAGAGAGTGGAGGGAGAGATAGTGGGGGGAGGAAATGGGATTACAGTAGGGGAAGAGGGGGATGGAGGCTGACGAAGAATGGGCAGAACCGGGGAAAGGAAATGGCTGTTAGCTAAACAAATGTTTGCGGAATCTGGAGATGGCTGTTTCCATGTCACTGGGATGAACCTAACGCTCCGGGTTATCGGATTGTCGTCAACAGCTGACGTGGAAGGCCGGCTATGATTGGCGGAAAGTTTAGCCAATTAGCGCGGAGGTGACGTCAAGAGGGAAGCGAGAGGGAGGGGAGAGGGGGAGGACTTATGTAGCGTGATCTCCGTCGGCTGTAGGTCCAAGGTTGTCCCTTGTTACAGGAGAGGAGACTTCTTCGAAGAACGAAGAGGAGACATGTCAGACATTTAGGGTGTTACTGTGATGCTGACACATGGAAGGGGAAAAAAAATGTTATTTTTCTTTTGGCATCTCCTCGACTAACCCCTGACGTGTGATGTCACAGGAAGTCTTTGGACAAACAACGGCCGAGCCTCTCGACGGGAATCCGGGGACCTGTCCGGGACGTGGCTCAAGCCGTCAAGAGGTGCTTAGTGTCATCGGTGGTACTTCGAGTACCGGCCCTCCAGATCTCCCGGCCGAAGAGAGCTCCCTGCCCCTCTCGCCTCTCTACCAGCTGTCCAACAGACCATAAAGCCTCCCCTCCCCCCTCCCCATCACCCAACCCTCTTGAGATCGACTCCTCCCCGTCCTTCGACCAGACTAAACATTCCCATTCAGTCTGCCACCACCATATGACATGCACCTTTCCTGCTCCACTGTCTTCCTCCACTTCTTTCTTCTCCTGTTGTTCGGAAAGGAAGTTCGATACCCTTGCTTCTTTCACCTCCTACAGAATCTGATCTGTTCACTGTCACCCTTTTGCCATTTCTTCCATCTCTATTCTTCATTGCTTTCTCACTTTTTTCCTTTCTCGTTTCCTCATCAAACACTCCACTACCTCTTTACTGCCACCCCCCTTTCCTGTCTACTTTTCCTCAACTATGATAGATTTCTCTTCTCCTCTTCTTTCCTACTTGTCTCCCACTTCTCCCACCTTTCCTTCTCATTCTCCCACCCTCCTCCACCTCTCTTCCTCCCTCCCTCACTCTCCCATGTTTTAGTTTTTTCCATAATATTTCATCTATCCCCAGTTCGCATGGGATATTGATGCCTTAAATCTTGTGAAAACAGTATTTCAGCGACAGTCAACATCTCTGTGGATCGTAGTCGCACTATATTATCTTATGAAGAGGAGCTAATATACCCTCAAAAAAATATTGACTCCTACTATCCCCTCTTTCAACTACCCTCTATAAATTTTTCGTTAACCATCTTTCTGACATCCAATTTTCGACGTGGTATGATCTCCAAGAAAAGAAGTCTTGGATATTTCCAACGAAATACTAATATCGTATTTCTTCACGCGCTCGTAAACACTCATTTCCTTCTTTGTCCACTTCTTGTCTCGGATTTTCTTTCTTGCCCCTCGTTTTTATTATTTCTCATATTCTCGTAATATGCCCATCTGTCGTTTCATTGGTCCTTTGCCAACACGCATATAAATTCTTCTTCTTTTTTTCTCATCTATATTGGTGTGCAGTTCTGTAGGCGGGATCTCAGTTCCCGGTCTGAGACCGGAACTTCGTATGAAGGAGCTGATGGTTTGGCTAGTTGCGCGACTCGAAGAAAACGGACCCCTAGGATACAAATTGATAAAAGAATGAAGCTATGTTTATCGACTACATTCGACTCCGTCTTGTGTCTCAGATATTCAGTTCCTTGGTTCTGGAACAGGTCCTTTTCTTGAGGAATTCTTAGTCATGTATGAAGATACCCCCACTCTACATATGGACACACATACACACACACGCACACAGACACACACAAGGACGCAGGCACACACAGACACACACACACACACACACACACACACACACACACACACACACACACACACACACACACACACACACACACACACACACACACACACACACACACACACACACACACACACACACACACACACACACACACACACACACACACACACATCGCATTACTGCCTGCAAGCCAGTACTGTGGACTTTATGGAAAAGGAAGTGTGTGTGTGTGTGTGTGTGTGTGTGTGTGTGTGTGTGTGTGTGTGTGTGTGTGTGTGTGTGTGTGTGTGTGTGTGTGTGTGTGTGTGTGTGTGTGTGTGTGTGTGTGTGTGTGTGTGTGTGTGTGTGTGTGTGTGTGTGTGTGTGTGTGTGTGTGTGTGTGTGTGTGTGTGTGTGTGTGTGTGTGCGCGCACGCGCGTGTGTAGAACATTTTTTCCACTCACTTGCGACATCCTGATCTCGCACCCAGGGGAGAGTTCAATAAGTGTGTGTGATCGCTCTCTCTCTCTCTCTCTCTCTCTCTCTCTCTCTCTCTCTCTCTCTCTCTCTCTCTCTCTCTCTCTCTCTCTCTCTCTCTCTCTCTCTCTCACTCACTCACTCACTCTCT
>NC_134785.1:54639407-54641907 GCF_046742065.1 Oratosquilla oratoria | reverse complement strand
GAATAAATGAATAAATAAATAAATAAATAAATAAATAAATAAATAAACAAACAAACAAACAAAATAATAAATGAATAGATAGATAAATGAATAAATAAATAAATAAATGAATGAATGAATGAATGAATAAATAAATAAATAAATAAAGTAAAAAAAAATCTAGCATTAACCAGTATGGAATCTGCCGAACATGACAAGGGGGGGTGCCGATAGGATACCTATAGATCCGTAAAGAATGTAATATTAAAGTAAACAAATAATTAAACGTAATTATCCGTGGCCCAAGCGGTGTGGTAGTGGAAAAGGATACCCTTCATCCACGACGGTCTGAGACGGAATGGTGTTAGCTGGGTTTCAATTGTGTTTGAATCATGTGTGTTCTTTGAAACGGCTACCCTCTTCTAAGGTGGATAGGTCTTTTGTTATATAGAATTAACTATAGCCTGTATCATGATATAAGTCAGCGTTTCCCAACCTGGGGGTGCTGGGAAGTGATGCACACAAAAAATCACGTTGATATACTGTATGTATCATTGATTACCCAGTTGTGCATATTTGACTTTTTCTCCATGCTATTCTATTTTTCTAGGGTGTTCTTA
This sequence comes from Oratosquilla oratoria, assembly GCF_046742065.1. Lineage (NCBI taxonomy): Eukaryota > Metazoa > Arthropoda > Malacostraca > Stomatopoda > Squillidae > Oratosquilla > Oratosquilla oratoria. The sequence goes on along the minus strand of NC_134785.1, from coordinate 54,641,308 downwards.
TTTCTTCTACAAACAATATATTGTCAATTTGTTTCAGTTCTAAGGAATCAAGAAAATAAATCATCAAGCAGTACACTTCATTTTCTTTTATCCTTCTAATAACAAGATAGGGGTGCTGGACTGCTTAGACGTGACAACAGGGGGTGCTATGGTCGGAAAAGGTTGGGAAACGCTGACATATAGCATCCACTAAGGTGAGTTTTCTTTAAAAATTGAGGGCTTAGCTCTAATAAGATATCAGTGTAGACAATCGAGGACATGATTTTTTTTTTTTTTCTTAGTTATCTAAATGGTCGGAAAAGGTTGGGAAACGCTGACATAAGGGAACTGGCCAACAATAGGTGATCCTGTTCAGCAAAGAAACAACAACATGTGATCCTGTTCAGCAAAGAAACAACAATATGTGATCCTGTTCAGCAAAGAAACAACAATAGGTGATCCTGTTCAGCAAAGAAACAACAATAGGTGATCCTGTTCAGCAAAGAAACAACAACATGTGATCCTGTTCAGCAAAGAAACAACAATATGTGATCCTGTTCAGCAAAGAAACAACAATAGGTGATCCTGTTCAGCAAAGAAACAACAATATGTGATCCTGTTCAGCAAAGAAACATCCTCTGGCTTCTCACCTTCTTCTTCACTTTGTTTATGACATGATTTTCTTAAACTAAGATACTTAAAAAAAAAAAAATCCTCGGTTAACAGAGTTTGATCTTGAGCTGAATGGAGTCGTCTAATATTAGCCGGAAAAATGTATAAAGAATGTCACAGTTTTTTTTTTTTTTTTTTTTATAAATCCTAAGAAGTGATTTCAGTCACTGAAGAAGTTAGAGTAGACAAGAAAGGATTAGTTCTTCTAGTCCTTTGCAATTAATTACAAGACGGTCTTATTAATCTGATATGCATCTCCTTGGATGAACGAGTTATAAACTATCTTTATGATTCCATCAAATCCCAGACGTCGTTTTAATGGTTCTGTTCTGTCGAACGCCACACTTTTGTATTTCACACTTCTGAAGCCCTGAGCCCTGACGAAGTCTATTAAGGCAGGAGTAACATAGAAAACGAAAGATCATCGATATTGTTTATTGACTTTTTATTTATTCATTTATCTATTATCTATTATTTTATTTGTTTGTTTATTTATTCATTTATCTATTCATTTATTTATTTATTATTATTTTTTAGAGGTGGAATGGGGATAGGTTATCAGTTCTCTTGAGTCCATCTTAATTAAGACCTACCGTACCCTGTTATACTTACCTGTTCTTCTGGCTGCCCCCCAAAACGATTTATTTATTTAGTTAGTCATTTATTTTTATTATTTATTATTATTTTTTTTCATCCGTACATGACTCCTTCGGTAAAGATGACCGGGTTTAAGCCGAGGTATGGTGACTCTCAACTTCAAATTCCCTCTCTCCTACCGAGGGAATGCCAAGGAAGAAGAAGAAAATAAAAAATGTCTGGCGGTTGCAAGATTAGATGGACAAAAGACGCCTTTTATTTAAGAAGTAAACCGTATCGGGGTACTGAGACCCTTTACAGATAACGGGACCCCACGAAGGCAAATGGAATAGCCAGACGGGGGGCGGGGGGAGAGGGAAAGCGGCAGCCGAGGGAGGAAAAGGTGAACCACTTTCTTTCGGAGAACTAACCTTCCACTTTGCCACTTGCGATGCGCTCCCCAAGTGGCGAAACGCTGTTACGTAAGTCGATTCCACAGTTATTGTGACAGACACCCATCCACGCCGGGGTCAGGACAAAATGATCTGCTGCTGCGGTTAAACTAACGACCTAAAGCAATCTGTTGATATATGACATCAACAGCTGTGTGTCGTAAGCTGACGGGGCCAAAGAAGAGACCAAGACCTTGTCGTTAGCATACAAGGAGGAGTGGG
>NC_134785.1:54526907-54626907 GCF_046742065.1 Oratosquilla oratoria | reverse complement strand
TTTTCAAAGGAATGTTCCAGACTAGTTTCGCGAAACTAGTCAGGAATAAACTCAGACTAAGACTCCTGTGTGTTTCCTTCTCTCACTTGCGTCAACCTGCCAAAATGTCTCAACAATATATGTATACATCTATATATATATATATATATATATATGTATATATATATATATATATATATGTATGTATATGTATAAATATACATATATATATATACATGTATACATATATACATATATATGTATATATACATATGTACATATATATGTATATATATATATATATATATATATATATATATATATATGTGTGTGTGTGTGTGTGTGTGTGTGTGTGTGTGTGTGTGTGTGTGTGTGTGTGTGTGTGTGTGTGTGTGTGTGTGTGTGTGTGTGTGTGTGTGTTTTTGTATGTGTGTGTGTGTATATATATATATATATATATATATATATATCAATACATATATTTATATATATATGCATATATATATATGATATATATTATATATATTTACAATATATATATGTATATATATACATATATATATATATATATATATATATATATTTATATATATATATACATTGGAGTGAAATTTAATTTCTTCACTCCCCCAGTTCTGAAGGGGTCCCACGATGGAATGAAATTGGCTGGTGACACGCACCTGTAATCGTTTCAGCCTAATGAAGTCTTGAAAAGGTCAATAGTAATGTCAGTTTTATTCTTTTGAATATAATATTTAAGTCGAGCGCATTAGAAGGTATCTTCGGAATGAAATTATAAGATTAACATTCTACAAGTTTTTTTTTTCAGTGAAGGAACACACAACTGAAAAGTGCACTGCTCACGGGTACGTAAAAAACAAATAAAATAAATTTACTTGCTATTTCCTTTGACCTTGTCCTGTTGATGGCACATCTGATGATTTCTAAAACAGAAATAATTTGGTCTTTGAGCTCGAGTTACGATAAACGTTTCATAAACTTTTAAGGAGACATACGACTCAATCTTGACATCTACAGCCGAGTTGTGAAAGATGTATTCTCTAGTGAAGTCTCCCGTCGCTGCCCTTCTCGGCTTGGCTTCGACTACGATAAAGTGCAATTTCTCTTAACAAAAAACAAAATAGAATAAAATAAAATGAAACAAAATAATAATAATGATAATAATAATAAATAATAGTAATAATAATAAAAATAAAAGTGTTTGACAACCTTAACTACCTTGTACGTCTTCGCAGCTTCACTTCCATGCATAGAGGCAGAACATGGGGAGTAACAGAAGACGAAGCTGGTGGGCGGATTATTTATAGGACCTGTAGATTGCCTACATAGAATTAAAAAAAGTCGTGTGTAACGAGGCAAGAAATATATAAATCATCACAAACATAACATAATAAAACTAGTGTTTAAAATTCTTATCATATCATTTATATTGTTACCAAAACTTTGCATCAAAAGAAGAGTTGATCAGGAGTAAAATAAAAAAATAAAAATCGAAGGAGAGAAGCCAGCACCTGCCGCCGAGATCAAGCATTTGCTCTGAATTGGACGACGCCCAAACAAGCATTGCTCTTAATATATGCTACACACTGACTTCTGATACATAAACACGAGACGATCCCCGTAACCTCTTCATAGAAAACGTAAGAAAGCGAGCTTCTTCTTCTTCGAATTTCTCCAATTGTTTTTATAGTACAGCGGTTAAGGGCAAACATTGTGCACTTCTTGACAAAAACATGACACTTGGCATAAGTATAGTCAATGGTACGTATATCAAATACAAGCTAAGTACCCATCGCTATCCCCTTGGTAACGGGCAGCCATTTTGAATTTCAAAATGGCTGCCATAATATTGTTCAGTCAGAGATAACATATAAAGATGATCTTAGTGTCTAAACTTATATTCTTAAGGCCAGATAATCCTTTTTAGGAGTGTTATTTATCATTAGATAACGCTATATAGATTAAATCACCTTGAGGACCCCCCCACAAAAAAAAAAAAAATGGATTTCAAGGTAATATAATGTCTGTACACAAAAACATATATAGAATGATCCTTATATGCAAGGGGGGACGGAGAGGGGGGTCGCCGATTAAATGAAGCGGCCTTGCTGTGGATGTGCTGTGTCTTGCGACACTGCTTCTGACCCAGGGCGGTGGGCAAGGTGCAGGGATGACCCGTCATCCAGGAGGTGCTCAGATGAGAGGGAGGGTGGGAGGGGTGTGGAGTGTATTTAGGGATGAAATGGGTGGGAGTGTTTTTATGCCTTTCCCTTTTTGGCTACCTCCCTTGAAAGGGGGAAAAAGCCTTGGTATATGTATGTATATCTATGAAATATAAATATCTTATATATTCATATTTCATAAGAAAAAACTAAATGTGTGAAATTCAATTGTATGATGCACTTGTTGCAAGGAAAGCGCTCCTGCCACTCATCCGTGAAAATGTGCAAAGTTTCGCATGCTATTGAGATGATAAGACTGGCAACTCACAATGTTAATCCAAGACAGGTTCTTATCATCGTAGTAGACCAGCCACTATATGCCATTGCAAAACAGGTGCAGTGGACCAGATTAGACACTTTTAGAGAAGATGAGATGGTGCTTATGATGGGTGGCCTGCACAGAGAAAATAGATCTACTTAAGTTGATCAGAGAATGGCTGTGGGATAGTGGATGGACGGACGCACTAGTACAGGCTGATGTCACTTCCTCTGGTCAAACGGAATTAATGTTGTCTGGCACACACGTCATACGAAACAGGTGTACACACTAAGTGACAATTGCATCCCTTCGGCTTTTGAAAAACCGTGCTTATCAGCAGTATCTGGGACAAACTGCAGCTGACCAGACACATCTGCCACATAAACAACGATCTGCAAAGCAGTGGAAAGAACAACTACAGTTCAAATACTGGTCACTGGCACAAGGACTGATGGTTCTAAAGCTCATCCTCGCAATTCGGGAAAAGAATTTTCAGTTGTACATCCAATGTTTGCTGTAATTCTTCCATGGTTCTTTGGAATCGACCACACAAACTACATCAGATGGCTACCTGCACATGTGTCAAACATGGTCAACCTTGAAGTAACACATCTTGGTGTTTACAAGAAATTTATGGATGGTCATTTTGTTGTGTAGAAAGCCCAGAAAGTCTTCTCTCTTATGGCAATGGACCAGACCAGATCAAAGAGGAACTGTTCCAGTATTTATCAGTATATGTTGAAACATACAACACCAATGGAAAGATGGTTCTGAGTACACAGGGCACGACAGTTGTTCCTAGTGACTTGAGTGCACTGTGTGATGTAGATCTGCTACTGCAGTCATGCTCACATGAAGAGGCAGACACACGCATTATGGTGTGCAAAACAATGACTGCAAAAAGTGGTTATCCGCATTATAGATTCAGATGTGGTGGTGTCGGCAATAGGAGGAAATGAGCTGTGGATTAGTTTTGGTACTAGTGCAAAATTTCGCCATATTGTTGTCCATGAAATTGTAAACAAGCTGGACTTTTATAAAAGCAAAGGATCTTATGATATTTCATGCCTTTATTGGGTGCAACATGATATCAAGTTTCCTTGAATGTTGAAAGAAATCTGCCCGGTTAGTTTGGTGTGGGTGTGCCACTGTGACCGATGTTTTCCTTGCCTCAGCAACAAGACCTGATCATGTTGAAACACATGGACTCAATAAAATTGAGAGGTTCATCATTGTCATGTACAGCCGGACCTGTGCACTCAGCAAAGTGAATGAAGCACAGAAGCAGTTGTTTGCACGGGGCTCCAGAACAATGGAGCATATTCCACCAACGAAGGTAGCATTATGACAGCACAAAAAGATAGTTGTGTACCAAACAGGATACATATGATTCCAAGCCTGGATTCTGGGGGTGAAGTAAAGAGGTTCTGGGTGGAAGCCATTCTGGATAGACCTACCTGACTCATCAACATGCTACGAACTGGTACAGACTAGTTGTAAAAAAGGTTGCAGGGTGAAAAGTAAATGCCACTTATTCGCCCTTCGGTGTACAAAACTTTGAAAATGTGGTGGTGGATGCAGTGACAATTAACAATTCTTGAGGTGAATGCTGTGTAATTTTTAAAATATGGCTTTAGTAATAGGATCATGACCATATATATGTTTTCAAAATGATGACAAAAAGTTATTTGGTGTGTTTTTTTAACCCCATAATACAATGTCTGTTGTAAGTCTAACAAGAAACTAATTATGGTCTTAGTCATATATACCACTGGAGCGAGAACACTATATTCCTGACGATTCGACTACAAGTCTTCTTCTTGTTGTCGAAACGTCAGAAATATAGTGTTCTCGCTCCAACCCGAGTTTCTCTACCACCTTTTCCACTCATTTGTCTTACCTTCATAGCAATATATGTCATTATTTGGTGTCATATAATTTCATATCAATGCCAGAAATGGCTTCCAATGTATATTCAGACAAAAGGATCATGTTTTTATGGTGATTCTGAGACATGATATTATAAATTTCTGATTTCAAGATATCAGACAATTATCATACTGTAAGTACATACATACATATACCAAGGCTTTTCCCCCCTTACTAGGGAGGTAGCCAAAAAGGAAAAGGCATAAAATTATTCCCACCCATTCCATCCCTGAAAACACTCCACACCCCTCCACCCTCCCTCCCATCTTAGCACCTCCTAGATGACGGGTCATCCCTGCACCTTGTCCACTGCCCTGGGTCAGAAGCAGTATCGCAAGACACTGTGAGTATTTTACCAAAATAAATGTATAAACTTGGGCTATAGATCTGCTAGTTTTCTTGCTTCTGTCAAAAATTGCACGATTCTGACAAATTTGCATATTGAAATACAGCCAATTCTGGATCAATGTTTGATAGATTAGTGTCATGTATTTTTGCTTTTTAGTTTAAAAAATTTATACAAATTAAATATAGCCAATTCCGATATAATGCATGCTTATTATGATTTTATGTCATATATTTTACTTTTGATTTCAAAAATGCATTCCAGTATACTGGAATGTGCGTCGAGACAAGAAGATCATGACTTTATGGTGCCCCTGAGCGAGCATATTGCAAATATCAAATCTTATGAAAGGCCAACATGAAATCCAAGATGGCGACCATTACCACAGCGATAGCACTGAGTACCTAGTTTAAAATTAATGTATATACCATGATCTATAACTGTATTAGTTTTGAGGAAGGTGGAAGAGTAAAACACGGGTCTAGGGCCGAGTTTATTCCTGACCGGTATCGCTTAGAGCTTCTTCCTCTGAAGAAGTTTTGAGGCCTGAGCGAAACCGGTCAGGAATAGACTCGGCCCAAGACCCGTGTTTTATTCTTCTACCTTCCTCAAACCTGTCACAATGTTTCGACATGTATTAGTTTTCTTGCATTTGTCATAGAGTGCACAATTCTGACAAACTAGTCTTTAACCGCTGTACTATTTGTAGTAGGTTTCATTTATCATTCGAGTGTCAAATACTAAAAAAACTATATATTTTTTTTATAACTGATCTGGGGTTCCGGTGGTTGTTGAGAGAGTGGCAACGTATATAAAGAAAGTACCAACGTAATAAGCCCGTGTATGTGTGTATGTGTGTGTATGGGGGAATCCCTCCCACTAACACGGTCGCGAAATCCTCCTGCCCATCAGCGCCTTGGTCCGTATACCCGTGGTCTGAAAGGAGATTACGCCTCTCCCCTTTGCACCGACGTCGCCTGCCACAAGGGTTCACCCCTTTACAATAAATGGAATCGTCCAACGCTCGCCAGAATAGAATACTTAACTGTAACCAACTCTCTCGTTCGAAATTTAAATAGCTAATCGAGCGCATCTAGTCAAGATAATTGTACAACACGTTACATGTCATGGGGTATCATCTAAACAGAATAGAAACGACCAACTCACTCCTCGGGGGCACGAAAAGGGTTAAATAGTCTTGGCGGAGGGTGGTTGCGTGTGCAGCCATAATTGTGTGCCATTTTCAGGTGCTCAGTGAAACCCGTCTGCAGACGACTTTCACTCTGGGCCCCATCGTACTTCCGGCGTGTTGCCGAATTTCGCCCCACAAAGAACTGGAGCATCCGTAAGATTTCGTTAATTCTCTCGCTGGAAAATTTGGACAAATTTAGGTTTAGGAAAAAATAGGCAAGAATTGGTTTACCAATAGACCAATTACCAATTACCAATAGACCAATTACCAATTACCAATAGAGTGGTTAACCACTCTATTGAGCGTGGAAACAGTTGATCGTTTTAAGAAAAGATAGCTTTATGGATAGGAATGAAAGGTGGTATGGGACATGGAACTGCCTAGTGTAGGCCTTATGGTCTCGCAGTCTCCACCATTCTTATGTTCTATGTACTGGAATGGTACAACGAAGACGAATAAAATCTTCTGACAGTATATATATATATATATATATATATATATATATATATGTGTGTGTGTGTGTGTGTGTGTGTGTGTGTGTGTGTGTGTGTGTGTGTGTGTGTGTGTGTGTGTGTGTGTGTGTGTGTGTGATTCACCTTGGTCTTTGGATCACGTGTTTAACTCGTGATCGACAGCTATTTCCCTCTCGGAGGAGAGCTCAAAGCTTGTATGACCGATCTATGGGTAATGCTATGACCTTACACGCACACACACACACAACTCCCCGCCCACGAGAGTTGGAGTAACGACTCGAAGCGCAGCGATACTGAAATAATTTCAGGCCCGGGCAGGATTCGAACCAGGAACCGCCGGCACCCCCGTACTGTCAGTCTAAGACTATGTGTGTGTGTGTGTGTGTGTGTGTGTGTGTGTGTGTGTGTGTGTGTGTGTGTGTGTGCCTGTACGTATGAATATATGTATCTTAATCATTTTAATTGAAAAATCTGTTCACAAACCAAATCTCTCTTTACATTAGTTATTTTTTATATATAATGATGAACATGACAAAAATGAGGAGGCGTGTTTCGAGTGAATTTGGAAAATTGAACAAAAGTCACGGGACGTCACAGGCCTTAAATAAAAATCTGTTTCACAATGAAAAATGTTTACTATATTATCATACAGGAAGTCTCACTCGAGCTGTAATTTGCCGTAAACAGGTTTGACCTTGAATTGAATCGGAAGGTGAAATTCAAGGTCACGCGTACGGAGGGGACTGTAATTCGTAGTCGGTTTCAGATAAGGGTAAACTATTATCAGTATATAGTGAGTTGCACATTATTATGGTACCACATGTCTTCTACACTTGTCGAGAGAATCAGTACTAAGTTGCCGGGTGAGGTTTGTTGTGCCTGGCACTATTTCAAGCAACTGTTAGGTCATTTCTAGTTTGCTAAATAGGAACACTATGCATTCTCCCAATGGAACCAAATTGCCCGTCAGCAGGAAAGCTAACTACATGAGTTAAACATAACAGCAATGAGTTAGGAGGTACAGTGTAAGTTTACTGCCTTGAGTAGGATTAGGGGTCTGTTGATCTGAAATGAATCGTCTGGTAATCGTGAGGATGAGTGAAGAAGACGACTGTCGAAGTCAAAGCCCATTTTCGTCAACCGACAAAGTCGTCTTCCACAACCGGTAAAATCTCTTCCCACTGGGTACAATCCTAGTCCATAACTTGTCTCACTGTCCACTACCGAACAGTTCCACGGAGTTTAATAAAATAGTATAGCGGCAACCAGGAGAAAGACGGCGAAGCGATAGCATGTTAAAATGGTGTTAAAATGGTTTCCCCCACGGGCATGCACCACCTCTACTGACGGCACAGCCGGCTAACCGACTCCCGAGTCACTACTCACCGGCAGGAGGGAGTAACCGACGGTTAAGCCGCCTCACACGGCTCACTCCGCCACTCGCCGTCATCGGCTTGGCATGTGCGCATGAGCGCGCGTGACCCAGCGTAAAATGGTGGCAGAAAACTGCAGCCCAAGGGAGTCTGTCGCCTCACAGGTGGTGTTGGGGGGAGGATAGAGGGGGCCATTGCCTGTGACAGGTGGTGCTGGCTGCCATGACGAACGTGAAAAACTCGTACGAGGGTTTAGTCACGTCAACGGGGGGAAAAAATTGGCGTTGAGTGGGACGCGAGTAATCGTTCCCTGACACGAGTTTGGGTCACACGAGCAGAAACGCACCTGATACTACGTCATGTCGTCTACCGTGGTGTCTACTCATGCGCTTGGCGTTCTTCACATCCGTAACCTACCACAACATACATCCAACCACTCGTTACTTTAAATATCTTCGAACTGATTGTTAAACTGGTTTCACTTCTAAGTAATATATTGGCTTATGTATTTTATGTTGGAGAAGTATTGGCTTACATCGTACATATACGATCTGAATCAATTCATCGGGGCCTAATAGTCTCGTTTATTTTGTAAATATATGATATAAAAAAGTCGTTCCTTACATAAACCGAAATTTATTAGTCCCTGACTACAATAATGTAAATGAAGAGTGTAAACATGTTTGGAATTATCCATGCAACTCATGGTGTTCAGTGTTTTTAAAATATAGGATTAAATGATCACAATTAACTTGAAGATATTGGTGAATAATGACTGTTAAGAAAACTGTTGAGAATATATTTATAGTTTGATGATATATCGTTAGTAAGAAGCGGAAGAAACTGAAGGGAATTGGCAAAATCCTTCTGTACAGAGAAAGAAGTAAACTGAAGATGATAATATATATATATATATTCATATATATACATATATATATATATATATATATATATATCTATATACATGTGTGTGTGTGTGTGTGTGTGTGTGTGTGTGTGTGTGTGTGTGTGTGTGTGTGTGTGTGTGTGTGTGTGTGTGTGTGTGAAATTCTCAAGTGGACAGTGACATCAATCAGATAATTTTTATGGCCGTCGCGCATAGGACTCGAACCTACTGTCTCGGTAGCCTCTTGGGTTCAGAGCAGTGGGTTCGAGTCCTAAGCGCGACATCCATAGAATTATATATATATATATATATATATATATATATATATATATATATATATATATATATATATATATATATATATATATATAATTCTACGTTCGGAAAATCTCAGGCGATTTCTATGAGGAAACTTCAGGAATTTAAAACAAGGAAATAAATGACTGAAATAAAGATGAAATTAGCAAATTATACCAAAAATAAATAAATAGATAAATTGAAAATTACTGCAAAATACGGCCTTTTGGAGAGCTAGTTCAACAAAGTGTTATGCTTTGATTTTAATAATGAATAATACCATTTCAATGAGGAATGTTTGTGAATACTGAATAGTTACAGAGGCATAGTAGTAGGCAGTGACAAGATTACATGCAACTGCGATGAATGTAATATATAAGAAAATCAAGGAGACAACAGACGCGTCTGTTATCAGGTAAAAAGAAAAAGACAGAAAATGATCGCAATGAAAACAACTAATAAAGATGAGATCATGAATTATAAGAAAGATATAAAAAGCAAAAGGGAAACTCAGCTGGAAGGCATAAGGTACACCATATAAGGTCAAATGATGGTGTGTTTTGGTGGCAAGTACAGATTTGAAGAAAAAAATGAAAATGTAGGAATGAAAAAAATAACGGTTTAAGAAAAAAAAGGAATATTAAAAGTTATGCCTATGGTCAAAATACATATTGCAAGGAAAGATACAGTATCCTGTTGAAAAAATAAATGGTTAGGGAACTTAAAATCGACGTTGATTTAAAACTTATGAAAAATATCAGAACTCAGGATGATAGGGAACAACATTACATTATGAAATGTATTCTCAATATCTGAAAAGAAATATATAGTTAAGAAGACGTGATATTTATCTTGCTTGGAGAAAATAATAAATAGGACACTTAAGGTGCTTTTGAGTGCTTTAGATGTCAGGATTTGGCAACAGTCCCAGACATTGTGCTAGAGGGTGATTGTGATAGTTATCATGATGGTGACAATAAGCTGTACCAGAATCACAAGCTTTCTAAATGCAAGGCACATGAAAAAAATATGAAAAAAATTGCTAATGTTTTGATTGTTACTACAATTCTAATCCATTTACTAATCATCATTCAGAGGATAAGTACGCCAGCTTCATTACTCAAGGTCCACTACAAGCATAAGCGTGTGGAGTGGACAATATTCGCGGGCAGACCCGGGAGAATTTGCCCGCCAACAGCGCTCCCCGGCGGACATGCCCGATCGTCATGACACGGCCTAACACACGGATTGTTTTCAGAAGAGAAAACCGACCATTACAGAACTCGATTATAAACGGCCGCAGACGATATTTTGGGGTACCAAATGTCTGCTTTTTCTCTCTGAATGTATTGATGGCGATAGTGATAGTGATGATGATGATGATGATGATGATGATGATGATGATGATGATGATGATGATGATGATGATGATGATGATGATGATGATGATGATGATGATTGTGCGGGCAATAGTGATAGTTATTATGATGGTGATAGTGATGGCGATTGTGCGGGTGATAGTGATAGTTATTATGAGGGTATTAGTAAGAGTGATGGTGATTGTGTTGACTTTGGTGATAGTGATAGTGATTGTGACTGTGTTGGTGATGGTGGTGGTAAAGATGGTGGTGATGGTGATAGTGATAGTATGGTTCACGGTAACGGTGACAGTGAAGATAATGATTATATCGAAGGTGATGATAATGGTGTTAACAGTGACGGTAATGGTGACAACGAAGTTGATGGTGACAGTGACTGTGGCGTAACTTTACCCACTCAAGGTTGAAATAAATCCACCAATAAATTGAGTCTAACCTCTATTCTCACTTTCTTACACACGGCCAGAGCAGCTGACCGTATATCCATTGCCACACGTGTTTTCCAACTATTTCCTCACATAACCTTATACTTATGTGCTTCTGTTCCTTAACCTCCTCGAGTTCCTTTCAACGCTGAATAAGATCTTCAGACATCCACTAACTTCCACTAATTTTATGTTTCTGGCCCATTTGTGATGCTCTGTACCTCATCAGCCACTTTAAGTGGTCTACGGACTCCATTTAGAGGACCAATATATACATTGACAGGATGATTTATACCCTTAATACAAAAAGTTGTAAACAAACACATATCGGCATGAGTTAAAGAAATAGGTAAACAGGGTATGCTTTCAATGAGGCAGGACTATACCACTTTAAAACTGAATAAAATCGTGTGGTGATAGACAGAATGAATATTTAAAGTAACCACTTGTTTGGAGAAGATTAATCAAAATGGCGTCTCCACCAGTTGTACCCAAAGGGTTTTTCTTATGCTGAAGAAAATCGCTCAGAGTTGACCGGAATAAAGTCATTAGTCTAACACCTAAGCATGGAAGGGTTAAACATTAAACCCATTGTTGTGACTATGGTCAAGTCATTATCAGACTGTCGTGCTATCGCCCCCCCCCCCTTTTTTTTTTTTTTTTTTTTTTTTTTTTTTTTTTTTTTTTTTTTTTTTTTTTTTTTTTTTTTTTTTTTTTTTTTTTTTTTGCAAGAGAAGGTCAAAGGCGACTGACCCAACTTCCACGGAACAATGTCCTCTGAGCGTCTATTAGCATTGTTAACCGCATTCCAGCAGGCGAAATAATGGGCACACACTCCTGTAGAATCCCATCCATCTCCATTTCAACCCTTCAACAATTCGCCCATTAGATCATTTCTCAATTGCTCCAATCTTCTGCAACTGTAAAATATTGTCAATAAGCCGTTTAGCCTTTATTCTCCATGTGCGAAGACTCCGTTTTCTTTAACCCTTCAGAGATCGGAGAATCCTGTTTGCTGAATAAAATTCTCAATGTCGTTCCAGTGAATGGAAGAGGGTATTTTAATTAACCCATTTGTGCTTGTGTCAGATTCTGAGACATTCATTCTAGCTGACTCCAAATGATTTTGTTCAGATAAGAGTTCTGACCCTGAAAGCTATTTCGATTGAGCGTTGCGAGTTTTGGCTGACAGAGGGACCAAACGCGTCCTCCTCTGAGCAAGTCTCAGATAACCCATCGTATCTTTCACGAGGCATCAAGACAAAAACTTGCCCTAGATGCTTCACATAAAGTGGAGCATGACTGCAATAATGAAGAATCGTTCCTCATTACATCAATTAGCTTTTTCGTCTCGTCTATAGAACGCTCATATGGGGTCTGAGGCGATTTTGCCAAGAGTTCCCGAACCGCTTTTGAAGACTACAGACCCTTGATTTAGAAGTTATTATAAAATCTTTGAGAGGCGAAGGATACCCCAGATGGAGGAAATAATGTGGTGTTAACCAAAACAAAATACTCGAACCCTTGTGGCTACAGAATTTCTAAATAAACAGCCGCCAAGCGCTAGCCAAAGCAAATTCTTCAGTTCAGATACTTAGTTCTTAAAAGAATAGGACTGATAATTCTCTTGAAATAGCTCATTAATTCTTTTAGACCCAGATATTCTTCTAAGACTGTGTGGTGTTAACTAGAACAAAATATCTAACTTTCAATTAGGATCGTCAGTCCTTAAGGAGTTAGACTCTACGAGTCTCCTTCATGGTTTAACCGAGGAAGGTTTGGACTCTTTTAGGGAGCGGAGGTTTCTTTAAGCCGAGTAGAGTCATCTGGTGTTCGTATCCCTCAGCAGGGGCTTAACTCCTGACTTAATCTCTTTCTAAAAGGACCAATCACGGGTACCTGCTTGTAGTGGTTCTACAAGATGTACAACAAAGCTACCCATTTCCGAAACCCGTCAACACGCTCATGTCCATCAAGAGGTGCAGACAAGAGGGGATAACACTTGTTCTCGAAAACTGACGAAGACGATAGAGACAGAGCTATGGAGTACACAAAGGAGATTGGGGGAAATCAGTGGTGGAAATAAGAGTCAAAGACAGAAAGAGGGTAATTTAAGTGAAAGAAGAGACTAGAAAGAAAGTGGGGGCAATGAAAGAGAGGAGGGACGGGACTCGTAGAAAGGGATTTAAATTTGGAAAAAAAAATTAGGTTTAAGAAAGAAATAATCAAGGACTGGTTTACCAAGAGAGTAGTTAACGAATGGAATAAACTTAGTAACCATGTAGTGAGCGCTTACGATAGCTTGTTTTAAGAGAAGGTTACATAACTTTATGGATATGGATTTTAGGTGGTAAGGGACATTGATCTACCTGGTGTAGATCATATGGTCTCTTGCAGTCTCTTCTATTCTTATGAACTGGGCAATAGAACTAGTGCGAACGAATGATGGGCGATAGAGCAAGTATGTTCCTGACTGGACGCCGCCACATGGGAAGCGTGTATGAGTGAGACTAGAAGGAAGGTGGAGAGACGAGATAGAGAGGTTTGTAAGAATTATGTAACAGAGGCTGGCGCAGTTGCACAAGACATGGAATGTGTGTATGTATGTATGTATGTATGTATATGCGGTATATAATACTATATTTCCGTACATACTTCATATATACTGTCTTTTTATTTTTCATTTATTCTTTTTATTTTTTATCTATTCATTTATTCATTTATTTTTGTTCTCGCCTCTCAGGTTTTTTTTATAACATTTGTACACTTTGACGATAACTATCATATCACACATTTCTTTTCCCTGCACAAAAATATGCAATCTCATTTTTCTTAATTTCTGCTCATATATTTTCTCTGCCAGACTAAAGATCATTCTTGTCGATGCTCTTTGAAGTCTTTCAAAAAATTTAATACTTTAATCTTTGTACGACAACCACACTTGTTTATTTGTGTATGTGTGTGTTCGTGAGTGTGTATGTGTGTGTGTGTGTGTCGGTGTGTGTTTGTTTGTGTGTGTGTGTGTGTGTGTGTACGTGTACGTGTGTGTATCACGGTATCAACAGTTTTATGAAATGATAAAGGTTATAAATTTCGTAAAAATATTAGAGAGTGATAAAGACAATGGAAAGTCCTACTCCTCGCTCTCGGGTCATAAAATATCGTGCAATTTTTTGCATAACAATATTTGCACAGATTTAAATCCGAAAAAACTAAGTACGTGATCTATAAACGCAGTAATTGCCTGTATGAATAACCTTTTCATAACTTATCTGATAGTGTGACCGAAAGGGAGTAAACTATTTTATCAAAATTAGTATAGATAAAATAAAATCATGCCAAATATCATGAGGTTTTATAGAATTAATATTTTGACATTCATAGACAACATCTCATAATTTTGTTCTTGGATGTCTAAGCTTCAAGAAATCGTTGACGGTTTGGTCTTATTCACATATATCGCTTTTATATGATGTCATATTTTAATTTATCTATCATATTTTAGCTAGAAGGTCTTCACTCAGTCAAATATATAATATATTGTAGATATATATATATATATATATATGTATACATACAGTATACATATATACATTTGTAATATATATATATATATAATATATATATATATATATATATATATATACTATAATAAAGTAGTAGCCTCTGTCTGTTTGTTCACGAACTCCTCCTAGGGTTTTGGAGATAGACCCCCATAACCATATATATTCTGATACCCTATCACTCCAGGTACTTGGATAACTATATTTCATTTAAAAAATGATTAGGGTTAAGAGTTAAAGTTAGGTGGGGTATGGTTAGGTTAGGGATTATTCACGAACTCCTAGGTTTTTGCAGATAGACCCCTATAACCATATATATTCTGAAACCTTATAACCCAAGGTAATTGCATAGCTATCCTTCATTTGTATCTACTATAATAAAGTAGTAGCCTCTGTTTCTCTGTTTGCTCACGATCTCCCCCCAAAACTATATATATTCACTATAATCAAAGCTACTTGGATAAGTATATTTTATTTCCAAAGGGCGTCTCCCTCCCCAAATTGATTTTTTCTTACTTTTTTAACATTTTACTTGTGTTACCTTTTCCATTGAGTTATATTGATACGTGTAACTTTTCTCCAGAAATTCTATCAAAATTAAAATCATCATCATTTGCCCGCAGCAACGCGAGGGTAATTTGGCTAGTATATATGTATATATATATATATATATATATATATATATATATATATATATGTATATATATATATATATATATATGTATATTCATATATACATATATATACATGCATATATATAAATACATGTATACATACATGTATATATATTATATATATATATATGTAAATACATATATATATATATGTATGTATATATATGTGTGTGTGTGTGTGTGTGTGCGCGCGCGCGTGTATGTGTGTATGTTTGTGTGTGTGTGTGGGTGTTAGTGTGTACACATGTTTATATATATATATATATATATATATATATATATATATGTATATATATAAATATATTTATATACATATATATATGTATATAAATATATACATATATATGTATATACATATATACATATATATATATATATATATATATATATATATATATATATATATATATATATATATATATGCTGTGATACTAACGTCATTAAACGACACTCTGTGGCTAGCAGTGCGACCGACAAAAGTCAATTGAGGATAGTTGCTAATAGTACACTCTCAACTAATTTTCAATTACCTATTATCTCAGACTTCTTTCTGGAGAAATTGAGTGCAAGTTGGTTACAAATTATGGTCATACATTGAGACTCGCGTGATTGGAGTTCCCTCCGCGGTACACACCGATCAGAAGACAATTATCCACTCTGGTTTCAACATTTCGGGGAAAATTTATGTGCCTCGGATATTTGTGCAGTGCGACGCGTGAGAATTAAATTGAGCGAACTTTTCGAGTGAGTATGTAGCTGGGTTCTCTCTGTTTTCACGCTTCTACGGTAACGTCTTTACATATTTTTGTTTTGGTAGAAACGTCATTTAAGGACTGAGAATTTATGACTACATTTTGATTGTTACATTGTTAGTTCAAGTATCTACTTGATAAACCTTTAACAAGCGAAACGAGACTTACATTGAACAAACTGCGGTAACGTCTTTACATTTTTTGTTGATGCGTACGTTTTGATTGTTACAGCGTTATCAAGTACGTACTTTGATAAACCTGAAACAAGCGAAATGATGTACTAATAAAATTTCCGTCCTCCTATTGTGTTTTTTTATATATAGAATTGTCGGTAAAGTTATTTACTTTCAACCAAGTCAAACGATCTTGTGTCGAAGGAGATGCATTCTCACAAACGTATTGCTAAGATGATGCCCTTGCATTTTATCTTTTTATTCATTTATTCATTTATCTATTTGATTATTTATTTATTTATTTATCTATCTATTTATTTGTTTATCTATTTATTTATTTATTTTTGTTCTTTTTAGATAATGACAGACAACCTGTTGTTCAAGAGGTAAAAGCCCTCTCAATTAACACTTCGTATCATGAATCTTGACAGCTGGATAGAATGGTCACGTGACAGCAATAATGAACAATCATGATATACTTCCATGAACGAAAAGGATTAATCGAGAGAGAGTATTTAATCTTCTGGGAAGCGAGGGGAATTTGTCTTAGTTGAAAAAAAAAAAGTTGGCTGGCGAATGGGACAGCATAAAAAGAACGTAAACGGATTCCATTCCCAAAGAAAACGGGAATTGTTTTCATCCTCTGAGGTTGAGGGATTTCCTTTCCTTAACCAGAACTATACAGGAAGCAATTTCATTCCTATTTTCAGAATAACTCTGGAACAAAGTACATTATTTTATTTATTTATTTATCAATTTTTTATGGGGGCTGGGGCCAAGAAGACTGGGTTTCTTTTAGAAGACTGCAATAGATTTCTGATGCTTGTTTATATTCCTCAGAAGTCGTCGTTGAGTCCATACTTGAGCCAGAGAATCGAATCTCCACTGCCTTGATAGCATAGCACAGATAATTGCAATGTCGATTGCATATCAATCGGCATAACATCAAAACATAGTAATTCATTCAGATCTAAGGACGCAGCATTGATTACCATGGCCCATATTTCATATGAATTCGTCTCGCCAGTCCAGTTAGATTTATGTTCAGCGTCACAGCTGGACGCAGATGAAGTTTCACTTTCAAAGGCTAAATCGAAAATTCCAGAACCAGAGGTTTTTCGAACTCTTCAGTCAGTCCCTCTCTCTCTCTCTCTCTCTCTCTCTCTCTCTCTCTCTCTCTCTCTCTCTCTCTCTCTCTCCCTCTCCCTCTTTCTCTCCTCTTTCTTTTACTCGTTACCCTTCCTTTACCCTTTCCCTTTTCTTGTTCTCCTTATCCTTCTTCTATTTCTCTTTCCCCTCCTTTCTACCCTTCCTTTCTCCATAAGTCTGGGAACAACGACAGCAAACGCTAAGAGACGAAGTTAGATGGTTCTTTTTTTCGCGCCAAAATATGGTGGTTAATCACCCGGGATGCCGGCGTGCGCCAATACGATAACATAATCGCGAAGGTTGGCAGGTTCGCGGAGACAGTCGAAATGTCTCGTTAGTCTCTCTTGATTCCTTTGCCACAGACGCAAATTGAGAATGTGCAGATTCAAAAGAAATTCGAACCATTTCGTGCATTTTGCTCCGTCACTCCGGAGCAAAATGAATAAATTAATAAAGGAATAGATAATTGAATGAATAAATAAATCAACATATACATATAAAGAAACAGATAGATGAATGGATATATACATATAATTATATATATATATATATATATATATATATACACACATATATATATATATATATACATATACAAATGAATACTCGTATATAGACATATAAACAAATGAACATGTGAACACATAGATAAATAAATGATAATGGAACAGAAAAAGAATGAATAGATAAGCGAATGATTAAGTAAGATGCTAATGGATAAGGAAATAAAAAATCGCTTGAGAAAATGTTTCCGTAATTGTGGTGGTAGGGGGGAGGGAGGGGGAGGTTTCGACAGAGATGATTAAAATCGTCTGAAGACGGTCAAACTAGAATAAATAAATAAATAAACAAATAAATAAATAGATAAATAAATAGATAAATAAATAAACAAATAAATAAAAATAACGTCGCCAGTACCAAAATGGTCAATCGTGGAGGGAATTCGATGATCGTATTGAAATCGACGAAGGAACAATAAATCACCGCCCCATTCAGTCTCGTCATTTCCCGGAACTAAAAAGAAAATAAAAGAAGAAGAAGAAGAAGAAGAAGAAGAAAACAGGAAATGGACATAAATAGGGCCGGTGAGGGTTGAACTTAACTGTGTCTATGGCTAAAGCGAAATAAACACGCTTACTGTGACTTCCGTTGTAAACGCTTCTCGTTATATCTTTACTCATTTCCAAATCGAGTGATGGTTCTGTTTGCTGCTGACTTGACCAAGGTTCGAATCCTTTGGCATAGCTTCTAAAGATTCAATCTGTCTTAAACATACACAACTTGTCGGAGGGCTCGCCTAAATGGGAAATCGATGAAAATGAGACTAGGTCTTCTGTAGCTATGTAGAGTGTGCTCGGGGACTTGTACAGTCCTTTTGACTGTGCGATGACGGAAAGTAGGTCGTGAAGAAGGTGTTGTTATCTCCTCGAATTAACACCTATAATTTATTCACGCGTCAGTGGGTATCTGAGCCCGGTTAACCAGCAGGGGAATGAAACGAACTTTAGCTTCAAGTCAGCAACCACGAAAGACACGAGAGAAAGAATTACAAGCTGAAATGTGCTGGGAAATTACGATGGTGCCATGGAGGGAGTTGCTGGTACGTCACTCGACAATGGGTGCCATTTGTGCAGACTCAAAGAAAACGGAGCTTGTCAGTTTGGTAGTTTCGGGGCGTGGAATCATTTTTCTTGTTGGCAAGATTCACTTTTGTAAAAGAATTAAAAGGTATTTGATAAAAAAAAAACTATAATTATAATGATAAAATAAAATAAATTATTGTAGGCACTAAATCTTCACCCATATTATATCATAACTGCAAATATATATTCAATTATTTCTTTATGAATGGAATTCTTGTTGGCAAGATTCACTTTTGTAAAAGAATTATAAGGTATTTGATAAAAAAAACCAATAGTTATAATAATAATAGAATAAAATATATGAAAAAAATCCATGTCTACTTAGATAAACTCGCACTTAATCTTTGACAAGCGGCCTGAACGACGAGCCTCAATGTAGAAGACTTCTAACATTCTAGGAATGATTGTGCCTTAAGGTCCTCATGATCTCACTGCATAGAAATTCATCCGTCCGGTGAAAGAACTCTACATAATTATATGATGAAGAACGATGAGAGACTCAATAGCATCTATCTATCTTTTTTTACGGATGTAAAATTGCACTTCAACCCAAAATGTCGTGTGATCGTTTCTAAAAACGCCTTGACTTTCCAGGTAAACTCATTTCCGCTTTTCGAAATTCCAGCTAAGGGGACGGCCTTCATAGGCTCACGAGTGTTTTTTTTTTTTTTTTCTTAGAAACGCCAAGTTAAGAAATCTCACACAGTAAAAGAATCAAATGATGATCCCAAGAAAAAAATTGTGAAGTACGTATATAAACCTAACAAAGTAGGTTATACAAAGCTACTAAGTATTTCAGCGGCTTTGACCCATCGTTTTTCGCTCATATTTCCGAAATAACCACTCACATCAGCATGATATATTAGCACAGCCTAATTCACACCCTGCCCTAATTTTTGACGTTATAGTGCATTCACAAGTGTATTTAATTACGGCGTTTACTCTTGATATTAAGTGTGTCGTAGCCGACACCCGTGAAGTAAATCGAACAAGAGAAGCTGGGATACACGAGGTAGTTTGTGATGACGTCACAAATTCACTTTATTGATTTACTTCACGGTTGTCGGCTACGACACACTTAATATCAAGAGTAAACGCCGTAATTAAATATACTTGTGAATGCACTATAACGTCAAAAATTAGGGCAGGGTGTGAATTAGGCTGTGCTAATATATCATGCTGATGTGAATGGTTATTTCGGAAATATGAGCGAAAAACGATGGGTCAAAGCCGCTGAAATACTTAGTACCTGATTCATCAAACAGGATTGGTGTGTGTGTGTGTGTGTGTGTGTGTGTGTGTGTGTGTGTGTGTGTGTGTGTGTGTGTGTGTGTGTGTGTGTGTGTGTGTGTGTGTCTGTATGTGTGTGTATGTGTGTGTGTGTGTATGTGTGTGTATGTGTGTGTGTGTGTGTGTGTGTGTGTGTGTGTACGTGTGTGTGCATGTATGTGTGTGTATGCGTGCGTGTCTGTGTGTGTGCGTGTTTGTGTGTGTCTCTGTGTACGTGTGTGTGTGCATGTATGTGTGTGTTCGTGCGTGTCTGTGTGTGTGCGTGTTTGTGTGTGTCTGTATACGCCTGTGTGTGTTTGTACATCTGGGTGTGTGTGTGTATGTACGTGTGTGTGCGTGTACGTGTATATGTGTGTATGTACGTTCTCTGTGTGTGTGTACGTCTGAGTGTGGGTGTGTACGTCTGTGTGTGTGTGTGTGTGTGTGTGTGTGTGTGTGTGTGTGTGTGTGTGTGTGTATGTCTGTGTGTATGTGTACGTCTGTGTGTATGTGTGTACATGTGTGTGCGTGTACGCTTGAGTGTGTGTCTGTGTGTGTGTGTGTGTGTGTGTGTGTGTGTGTGTGTGTGTGTGTGTGTGTGTGTGTGTGTGTGTGTGTGTGTGTGTGTGTGTGTGTGTGTGTGTGTGTGTATGTGTGTGTATGTGTGCGTGTGTGTGTGTGTATGTGTGTGTATGTGTGCGTGTGTGTGTGTATGTTTGTGCGTGTGTTTGTGTGTGTGTGTGAGTACGTGCGTGTATGTGTGTGTTTCAGTGTTTGTGATAAAGAAAAAAGAGAGAAAAGGAGAGATTGATAGATAGATAGATAGATAGATAGATAGAGAGAGAGAGAGAGAGAGAGAGAGAGAGAGAGAGAGAGAGAGAGAGGCCAGACGTCCCCATTTGTCTTGTATCCGGTGACCCTCGAAATATATGAAGGCGAACACGAACTGTATTTTCGATCACTTTCTCATTCGGATGTGACGTTTTCGGGTTTGATTCCAACTCGTGAGCAAAATCACTCGAGCTGATGAAGACCATCACATGACAGGGGAATCTAAATATGCTTGAGAGAAATATACACTTATGCACACACACACGCCCACCAACGCCCCCCCCCCACAAACACACGCAGACACAAACATACACAAATACGTACACCCACACCCACACATGGGGGGACGGAGAGGGGTGGTCGCCGATTTAATGAAGCGGCCTTGCTGTGGATGTGCTGTGTCTTGCGACACTGCTTTTGACCCAGGGCAGTGGACAAGGTGCAGGGATGACCCGTCATCCAGAAGGTGCTAAGATAAGAGGGAGGGTGGAGGGGTGTGGAGTGTATTCAGGGATGGAATGGGTGGGAATGATTTTATGCCTTTTCCTTTTTGGCTACCTCCCTTGTAAGGGGGGAAAAAGCCTTGGTATATGTATGTATGTATGTATGTATGTATGTATGTATGTATATATATATATATATATATACATATATATATGTATATACATATGTATATATATATACATATATATATATGCATACATATATATATACATATATATATAAAGGGTTGTCACGAGAATTGGGGCTTTTCGGCCGGCAGAACTTCCACGAGTATGCGAATTACCCGGCGGCAGCGGTGAAGGGTCCCAAATTGGCGATGCCTGGACAAGAATCCAAGACACCACCCTCGTAGGGTCCCACTTGAGCGAATGTGCGAGTGAATGAGTGACTAATTGAATGAGTGTGTGTGTGTGTGTGTGTGTGTGTGTGTGTGTGTGTGTGTGTGTGTGTGTGTGTGTGTGTGTGTGTGTGTGTGTGATTCACCTTGGTCTTTGGATCACGTGTTGGACTCGTGATCGACAGCTATTTCCCTCCCGGAAGAGAGCTCAGAGCAAAAACACGCAAAAACACGCAGACACAAACATACACAAATACGTACACACACACACACATACATACATACATACACATATATACCCATGATTTATGGGTAATGCTATGACCTTTCACGCACACACACACCCAACTCCCCGCCCACGAGAGTTGGAGTAACGACTCGAAGCGCAGCGATACTGAAATAATTTCAGCCCTGTGTGTGTGTGTGTGTGTGTGTGTGTGTGTGTGTGTGTGTGTGTGTGTGTGTGTGTGTGTGTGTGTGTGTGTGTGTGTGTGTGTGTGTGTGTGTGTGTGTGTGTGTGTGTGTATGTGTGTGTGTGTGTGTGTGTGTGTACGTGTGTGTGTGTGTACGTGTGTGTGTGTACGTGTGTGTGTGTGTGTGTGTGTGTGTGTGTGTGTGTGTGTGTGTGTGTGTGTGTGTGTGTGTGTGTGTGTGTACGTGTGTGTGTGTGTACGTGTGTGTGTGTGTACGTGTGTGTGTATCGCAGTGGATACTTGTAGAATTAGCATACTTCCAGTCTCCGCAAATACCAAATCACTTTCACCCTTCTCCATCCCTGCACTCTACCATTTGAACAAATTTGATCTAAATCAAATAGATAAACAAATAAGTAAAGACACAATCAGTTAAATATAGTCTATATTTCTCTAGAAATACCTCCAAACATAAAGGTATATATATATATATATACATATATATATATATATATATATATATATATATATATATATATATATATATATATATATATATATATATATATAACAATAAAACCCATTGTATCTCTGTATGTGCGTCCGCTTTTTTAGCTTTACAACCAGTACACCTATTGGACATGTTATGCCATTTTGGAATCAGGACGATACCCAGAGTTCGAAAATAATATTCTTAGCAAGACTGAATTAACTGAATGGGAACCCTGAATTGACAGAATATGACTTTTCAAGAAGCTCCTTAGGAATCCTAGCCCCAAAGGAATTCCAGCTCCAAAGGAACTTCTGCCCCAAAAGAACTCCGACCCAAAGGAACCCCGGCTCCATAGGAACCCCGGCTCCAAAATAATCCCGGCCCCCTAAGAAATCCCGGCTCCAAAGGATCCCTGGCATTCTAAGGAACCCCGGCTCCTAAGGAATCCTGGCTCCTAAGGAATCCCGGCTCCTAAGAAATCCCGGCTCCAAAGGATCCCTGGCCTTCTAAGGAACTCCGGCTCCTAAGGAACCCCGGCTCCTAAGGAACCCCGGCTCCTAAGGAACCCCGGCTCCTAAGGAACACCGGCTCCTAAGGAACCCCGGCTCCTAAGGAACACCGGCTCCTAAGGAACCCCGGCTCCTAAGGAACCCCGGCTCCTAAGGAACCCCGGCTCCTAAGGAACCCCGGCTCCTAAGGAACCCCGGCTCCTAAGGAACCCCGGCTCCTAAGGAACCCCGGCTCCTAAGGAACCCCGGCTCTTAAGGAACCCCGGCTCCTAAGGAACACCGGCTCCTAAGGAACCCCGGCTCCTAAGGAACCCCGGCTCCTAAGGAACCCCGGCTCCTAAGGAACCCCGGCTCCTAAGGAACCCCGGCTCCTAAGGAACACCTGTTACTAAGGAACTCCGGCTCCTAAGGAACCCAGGCTCTTAAGGAACCCCGGCTCCTAAGGAACCCCGGCTCCTAAGGAACCCCGGCTCCTAAGGAACCCCGGCTCCTAAGGAACCCCGGCTCCTAAGGAACCCCGGCTCCTAAGGAATCTCGGCTTCTAAGGAACCCCGGCTCCTAAAGAATCCCGGCTCCTAAGAAATCCCTGCTCCTATTGAATCCCGGCTCCTATTGAATCCCGGCTCCTATTGAATCCCGGCTCCTATTGAATCCCGGCTCCTATTGAATCCCGGCTACTAAGAAACCCCGGCTCCTATTGAATCCCGGCTACTAATGAATCCCGGCTCCTAAGAAACCCCGGCTCCTAAGGAATCCCGGCTCCAAAAGTGACCCCTGGCCTCCTAAGGAACCCCGGCTCCTAAGGAACCCCGGCTCCTTAGGAATCCAGGCTCCTTAGGAACCCCGGCTCCTAAGGAACCCCGGCTCCTAAGGAATTCCGGCTCCTAAGTTAGCTATCCAATGTCTAGCAACAAAGCTCAAGGCCAATCACTATAATTAATTGAACTGCAGTTTCTACAATACTGCGTCCCTCATAGTCAGCTTTTTGCTGGATGCTCCAGGGTAAAAAATCCAAAGAATCTGCACATCCTTACTCCCAAAAAGAAGACAAAAAATATTGTGTATCCTGCTGCATTGAGGTAACTATCAACTACAATTCTTTTGAGTAAGATTAAATTAAATGTGTTACTTATTCTATTCTTTTAAGATTATCATTTAAGGCTGAAGACCCATTTCCTTTGAGCAGGGAATAGCCAAAAGTCCGCCGAAGGCTCCGCGATTTCATGGTTAGTATACAAATATATGATAATTTTTATGACAGTCGCATGTAGGATTCGAACATACCGCTTTCGTGTGAACATTGTGACGAATGTGGATAGGAGGTAAAGGGAACACGGGCTGAGGGAAATACTTTTATTCCTAAAGTATTTCCCTCAGCCCGTGTTCCCTTTACCTCCTATCCACACTGCTTTCGATAACCGTAAGATTACCTTCACAGAGCCTTGTTTAGGTAATCTTACGGTGACTGAAAGCAGTGGGTTCGAATCCTACATGCGACTGTCTTAAAAATTATCAGATTAATGTCGCTGTCACTAGCGAATTTCCCTCATGCAAATACATGTTTAAGTAAAAGATGAAAAGAAACATTAAATAATAGTAAACAGCAAAGAAAATGAAAGAAAATCCAAAATGTAAATATATTAGTTAAAAGATGAAAAGAAACATTAAATGGCAGAAAACCCCAAAGAAAATTAAACAAAATCCAGAATGTAAATATATGAGTTAAAAGATGAACAGAAACATTAAATGGAAGAAAACCCCAAAGAAAATGAAAGAAAATCCAAAATATGAATATATGTTTAAGTTAAACGATGGAAAGAAACATTAAATAACAGAAAACATCAAAGAAAATGAAATAAAATCCAAAATGTAAGTATATGTTTAAGTTAAAAGATGAAAAGAAACATTAAATGACAGAAAACATCAAAGAAAATGAAAGAAAATCCAAAATATGAATATATGTTTAAGTTGAAAGATGAAGAGAAACAATAAATGACAGAAAACAACAAAGAAAATTAAAGAAAATCCAAAAATGTAAATATATGTTTGAGCTAAAAAATGAAAAGAAACATTAAACAACAGAAAACCACAAAGAAAATTAAAGAAAATCCAAAATCAACAGGCAAGGTATATATGATAGATGTTAGCAGTTAATCAATTGTGAAATATCAACGGCTACTGGTCACCCGCTCCGCTTGCAGTATTCCTTCAATTTGGCGGGAAAACAGTCACAGGCGTCAAAACAGTCGTTGATTTTGTCGACTGAAAAATTTCAACGAATCTTTAGACGCGTATAACGACAACTTCTTATTTCTCGTCATCAGACGGGTTTCAGTGAACCACTTGGATGTTCGCAGTAATCGTGTGTTCACAGATTTCGTGGAAGCTGCCCCTCAACACCATTCATTTCATACGAAGAATGAAATACCTTCTTGACCGTGGGAATTTCACTGACAGTGTGGCGTCAGCCAGGATAAACTAAAAGAAAAAAAAAAAAAAAAAAGTTTGATAAATGAAAATATCCCGTTGACGGCCAGAATAAAGGGAAAAGAGTCACCAAGTATGATCACTTCAAACTAGTCTGTCTTCTACGGATCCGTCAGACAGCGTGACGTCATCGATGACGTCACAGGAAAAGATGCCTTCGAATCAAATGCAAAAGGGCGCGTTGCTGTATCAGTTAAGTCGTCATGTCGTCTGAATCAGCTTGAGCATCGGTAACCGATTTTTCTTTTTTTCATGTATACATTTTTCTTTTCTTTTTTTATGTATACCTTTTTCTTTTCTTTTTTTATGTATACATTTTTCTTTTTCTTTTTTCTTTTATGTATAAATTTTTCTTTTTCTTTTTTCCCCTGACTGGAAGGTTATAAAAGAGAAAAAAGAAAAGTTGAGCCTCTCACCGGATTTCTCTCCTTGTGGTTCTTTCCCTCTCCTTCTCCCGCCTCTCTTTCTCCTCCTCTCCTTTTCCCTCTCTCTTACTCTCACTCACTCATAATCTCCCCGTCTCCCTCTCCCTCTCATTTTTACTCACTCTCTCTCACTCTCACTTTCTCTTGCCTTTTCCTCTCCCGCTCTCCTTGTGTCTTCCTCTCTATCTCCTTCCGTCGATCACCGAGCAAGGTAGTGAATGTTTGTTTTATGTCGTCAATATTTTATCCGTTCAACAATTAAAGCTGATCACTTTCAACTTCTACTATCCCTCCGTCCTGCCATCTGTAGTGATTCGTTCCTCTACCACTTTTCTTGTTATAGGGTGGCTAATGAAACGAATTTAAATGGAATATCTAAATTAATCAGCACAACGAAGATTGGCGTGCGGCCATTATGGAAGCAGAACCAAGACTGCCTTTGACGCCAAACTTATTTAGCGCGGGAAAGCATGTACGACCGTATGATGGTTTCTTCACAAGTTGGCACGGGTAACCCAATTAATACAACAGTTTCAATAAATTGATATAAATAAATTACATTATCATTTATATACAAAAAGGGCAATCATGTATGGCACGGGTAACCCAATCAATGCAAAAGTTTCAATAAATTAATATAAATGAATTACATTATCATTTATATACAAAAAGGGAAATCATGTATGGCACGTGTAACCCAATCAATATAACAGTTTCAATAAATTAATATAAATAGATTGCAACATCATTTATATACAAAAAGGGAAAGCTTGTATGACAATCGTACAATGCCATTTGCAAACATATACACCACAATATTCTGACGACATCACCTCTTCGAAACGACACCGTCTTCTAACGACTACGGCTCCATGCAGTGGTAGATTAGACAGACAGACATGATGCTCAGACTTTTAACAAAATATGGAGCACAGCTTCTGTACATATTCCACAATACAATACATGTATCCAATTGGTACCCATTAACATTAACAGGAAATGTACACCAACTTAACAAACAATGTCACATTATATAAAATTTTCCTATCTACAGTCGTGGAGTGATTCAGCGAGCGAGAGAACGAGCCAGAGTACTTGGGTGATTCGGAGCTACGTGAGAAGCGACTCTCGATGACGACGTCAATTTCCCCCTTACTTATAATCCCAGCGACTTCGGGATGCTCAAGTGGGGTGGGGACGCCCTTTGGCTCCAATTCCCGCGTCGGGCCGGAGACGTCGGGCGTGTTTAGCTCCTCTTGTTCGATACGAAGATGTGGCCACCCACCGCACAGACCCATTCATCTCCCGTGCTTCCCCTTCCGTAGCTGCTGTATTGCCGTAGACTGAATGAGTCACATTCTTGATTTGTTTTCCTCTACGATTTCTGATCATTTACTCACACGTAAGTTAATGATAACTTCTTCCCGTTGTCATTGATTGATGTATTTTTCTTCTGACCACCAGGATATACGGAAGTTTCGTACGTTTAAGTACCATCACCATAATTGTCTCTCAATGCTCTGTTACAAAGGATTACAAAGGTGGAGCATGCCGACAGGAGACCTTTTGGTCCATATCTAGGCCGGATGCGAGAAAAAAGTCATAATAATGATAAATAAATAAAAGAATAAATAAAAACTATAATAATGTAAATAAATAAAATACATAAATGCATAGGTATAGTTAAATAATAAACAAACAGGTAAAGAGTGAATAATGATAAATTGACATATAACTAATAACAGATGAGAATACAGCAAATAATAATAAACAAACGGACAAATGATAACAAAGTCCACATATGACGCAATACGAAATCAAATACGCTTTCAATGAACGAGATGAGAGAGAATATGACATGAGAAGGATTCATACATTATTATCAAATTCATCAGATCCAATAGAGTTTAGATTAAGGGTTTGGTAGTTCCTAGGTGTCATTGGTTAACTCTGGGGTTTAATTTTCTTCCCATTTATATGTTAAATGTAACTAGATGTACTTTTTCTTTGGTGATAGGACTTTTATTTTATCTTATTTTATTTTATTTTTATTTTATTTTTCTGTCACCAGATCATTTATTCAGCAGTGGGGTCCCTCTTCTTCTGCTACGGAGATTTCCTCTGCGATAAATTAAATGGCTTTGCGACAGCGAGAGTAGATTATTTCTAGTCCTTAAAATCAACGAAAGAGAAACCAAACAGCAGCTATCATGTCGTTTGGAGCAACGCGGAAGCCAGGAAGTCAACTGTTTTCAAGGAAATGTGGGCAGTATTGGTAAATGTCGATCATATATCTGTTCTTCCTGGTGCTTCGTAGGTGCCATTTGGTGAAAAAATTATGGCGCAATCGGTTAAGTCACTATCACTTGTCACGTGCTAGCGGAGGTTCGAGTCCTTGGTTGTACCACGTTTCATTTTGCGCATGTATGTCTCCTCGAGCTTTTCGATGTTGATGGCTTAGAATTAAAGTGAAATGTGGTTTATATATATATATATATATATATATATATATATATATATATGTATAATATATATATACAATGTATATATATATATATAATATATATATATATACATATGTAGAAAGAGGGAGAGAGAGAGAGAGAGAGAGAGAGAGAGAGAGAGAGAGAGCGGTAGCTGTTGGTTTCGAACGTAGGTCTGTGTGGTGCGAGGTACAAACGGATCTGGAACACAGGCATCTTATCTGTGACAGTTTGGATGTTTGTTTTTATCGTTTTCCTATCGAGGTGACGTCTATGGTTGATCCAGAAGAGTTGTTTAGCTCTTGTTGGAGGTAGAGGATGATTCGTCTGGACAGAAGTATTCCATGCAGTCTCGTTACAATGTTATTCTTTAGTAGAGAAAACGACTCCTCACTCCTGTAATCGAATACAATGAATAATTTTTCGCCTTCACCGAAGCTGTCACAAAGAAGATGGATCCCTAACGCTTGACCATTCAGGTGGTCGTCGTTAACCTGCCATTAATGTACAGGTTAACGTTATCGCTCTCACTCCGAGTATGAAACCTGTTTGTCCACGCTACGAGACGAGAGGCCCAACTACTGAAGAGATCCCGCACTCGCGGAAGCGTATAACTCAAACTCTAGACCAGCGTTTCTCAACCAGGGTTCCCCGGAACCCTAAGGCTCCGCAAAAGGTCCCTAAGGGTTCCGCGAGAACAAGTGTATATACATGTATATATATGTATATAGATATATGTGTATATATATATAAAGAGAGAGAGAGAGAGAGAGAGAGAGAGAAGGGGGAAGAGAGAGAGAGAAATTACCATAAAGATCGACCTAAAGTAGTCAACGCTGCATCACTTGCATCCCCCCCCCTGCCACATACACACATACTTTTAATAATGGGCCATTTCACTTCTGTGTCCAATAGTATCACTTCAAAACTCATATTCACTTCTTGATAATGGCCTCCGGTCACTGCCACTTGCCCTGGCTGTCCGAGCGCATTTGACAAAGACTTGGATTGTAAATGAACGCGTTGTGGTGTAAGATAACCTTTCAATCGTTGCTTTCGTTAAATATCCGTGATAGAGTAAGCTATTTCCTGTGAACATTCCTCCCTCACTCACAATGCCACTCATGCACATCGTCAGGCCCCAAAGCCTTAAATGTTTCTGAGTCTACAGAACATCTTTAACTTTCGTCCTTGATAGCGATACTTCGTGTAGGCGCTTGTCATAGGTCACAGGTTAAACATTCAAAATATCAAACAATCTCAGTCTTTCTCTTGCTTGAATTTTTTTTTTTTTTTTTTTTTTTTTTTTTGTGCTGCCTCCACATTGAAAAAGGTACTCAACGAGCACATTTTCATACTTGCGCCGCCTCGATCTCGTATACCAGAGGAAGTCAGTGAAAAGAATCAGCCCTGATCAAGAAGGTTGTAAAAAAAACTCCTTAACTTATGACAAAGGAGAGGTTGTGGAGCCTCCTTGGATCCAATCCAACAGTTTGTTTGGACCTCGTTGGAAAACTCCAAAGAAAAGGTTGGAGAACTTCTTTGATCCGAGTTTAATGGATCAACTGAGTTATGTTCTTTACCTGTAGATAAGTCATAGAATGCTTTGCTCCAATATTTGTTTAGTGAACTGATATTATCTCTATGTAGTCGAATTATAGCGGTACCTTTCGCATAAACCTTTACAATGAGTTCATTTGCACATTGTTTGTGTATAGTTTATTGTACCCATTGGCAAAAGCAAAAATCAAATGTTCAATCTATTCTGTTATTTTCTTGTTCTAGGTCTCGATCCATTGTCTGCAGATGGTCTAGAGGAGAAAACAAGATCGAGAAAAGAGTACGGCAAAGCAATAAAGTTTCACCTCAAATCATTTGTATCTTGCCCGGAAGAGATTATCAGAGCAAATGTTCAACCTATACTGTTATTTTCTTGTTCCAAGTCTCGATCCATTGTTTGCAGATGGTCTAGAGGAGAAAACGAGATCGAGAAAAGAGTACGGCAAAGCAATAAAGTTTCACCTCAAATCACTTGTATCTTGCCCGGAAAAGATTATCAGAAAGATAAGTTGAGAATTAAAAAAAAGTGGATAATTTTTAGCAAATATTTCGATTACCTTTGACTTTTGGGTGCCATTATATTTATTTCAGAAACAGCAGAAGACTTGCAACATGTTTAGCAATCTGAATGATAAAAATATCAAAGTAGGATTGAAGATAGAAAAAGAGCAAATACAAGGAACTGTTCAACTCGAAAGATGAAAGTAAAACAGTTATAATTGATTGACATTGATACTGAAAACCTTAAAGAAGTTAAGGAGTATAATTATCTAGGCCAGATGCTAAACATAACTGAAATTCATAAGAATAAAAGAAAAATGTGTATCATGGTTAGCTGAAAGACGTTTGGTAAATATAGAGGCTTTATATATATATATATATATATATATATATATATATATATATATATATATATATATATATATATATATATATATATATATATAAAACTGCATAAACACGGCAAAGGAAACATGGTCTAGAAGTGAAGCGTTTATTCGCTTTCTCAAAGGAAAATCAATGTCTGTTTGATTTACATTTATCATTAGTTATATGTCAATTTATTATTATTTACTATTTACCTGTTTGTTTATTATTTAACCATACCTATGCATTTATTTATGTATTTTATTTGTTATTTACATTATCATAGTTTTTACTTATTATTTTATTATTATCATCATTTTTTATTTCGCATCCGACCTAGATATGGACCAGGAGGTCTCCTGTCGGCATGCTCCGCCTTTGTAATCCTTTGAAACGTCAGGAATAAACGCTTCTTCACTTCCAGTCCATGTTTCCTTTGCCGTGTTTATGCAACTTGTTCACATGGATTTTCATACATGAAACTATCGTACAATGCTACTATGATCCACAGGTGCAAAAGTTGGAAACTGAAGAAGGCGATGAAAGCAGAGCTAAAGACTGCACTGAATGGAGCCCATGGATGAGCACTGAGAACAACGATGAGAGACGGAGGAAGGGAAGGTTGGGTGGAAAAGCAGAATGGAGTAAAAGATGTAGAGGCGATAATGGAACGAAGTGGGAATGGGCGGAGAAGTTGGCCAGAAGGAAGAAATAGAAAACGGAGCAAGCGTGTTACTGACTGGACGCCACGTGACAGGAAGCACGAAAGAGGAGGACCAGGAGATGTATTCTTTAAGCGATAACCGGCGCTTCTATATTTTTGGGAGAAAATCGTGGAAGGAGAATGGCAGGTGAAAATGAACGGTTTTCTTTTTCGAATGGAGACTAGTCTTTACTCCTAAAAGGACCCTGCGTGACTCTGGTTCGTATGGGTGCCACCTAAATTCCTAAAACACTGAATGTATACAATTCATGTAGGCAAACCCTTACGGGGAGAGGAAGGGCAGAGAGAGAGAGAGAGAGAGAGAGAGAGAGAGAGAGAGAGAGAGAGAGAGAGAGAGAGAGAGAGAGAGAGAGAGAGAGAGAGAGAGACAGAGAGAGAGAGAGAGAGAGAGAGAGAGAGAGAGAGAGAGAGAGAGAGAGAGAGAGAGAGAGAGAGAGAGAGAGAGAGAGAGAGAGAGAGAGAGGGGGGGGGAGGGAGAGAGAGAAAGGGAGAGAGAGAAAGGGGGAGAAAGAGAGAGAAAGGGAGAGGGAGGGAGAGAGAGAGAAAGGGAGAAAGAGAGAAAGGGAGAGAAAGAAAGGGATAGAGAGAGAAAGGGAGAGAGAAAGGGAGAGAGAGAGAAAGGGAGAGAAAGAAAGGGAGAAAGAGAGAAAGGGATAGAGAGAGAAAGGGATAGAGAGAGAAAGGGATAGAGAGAAAGGGAGAGAGAGAGAAAGGGAGAGAGAGAGGGAGAGAGAGAGAAAGGGAGAGAGAGAGAAAGGTAGAGAGAGAAAGGGAGAGAAAGGGAAAGAGAGAAAGGGAGAGAGAGAAAGGGAGAGAGAGAGAGAGAGAGAGAGAGAGAGAGAGAGAGAGAGAGAGAGAGAGAGAGAGAGAGAGAGAGGAAAAGCGAGACAGGAAGCTTGCAGGAGCGATACTATAGAGGTTGACTCAATCATACGACTCTTGGAAATGTTTTGGGAAAGGCCTTTGTCCAGCAATGAATTCGGAGCGGATGACCTATCAATTGGTAGAATATCATCGTGGAAGATTAATAATTCGTTTCACTGTTTTTCGTAATGAAGAACGGGGAGAGTTCTACGACTCTAAAATATGTATTATCTAAAAATGTCGACTCTTTATACTCATTTCCTTTTCTTGCTGAAATAAGGACGTTCGTATGAAAATGACTGAAATCGAAAGTTCAAGAAGAATGTCGACTCTTTATACTCATTTCCTTTTCTTGTTGAGATAAGGACGTTCGTATGAAAATGACTGAAATCGAAAGTTCAAGAAGAATGTCGACTCTTTATACTCATTTCCTTTTTCTTGCTGAGATAAGGACGTTCGTATGAAAATGACTGAAATCGAAAGCTCAAGAAGAATGTCGACTATTTATACTCATTTCCTTTTCTTGCTGAAATAAGAACGTTCGTATGAAAATGACTGAAATCGAAAGTTCAAGAAGAATGTAGACTCTTTATACTCATTTCCTTTTCTTTCTGAGATAAGGACATTCGTACGAAAATGACAGAAATCGAAAGCTCAAGAATGTCGACCCTTTATACTCATTTCCTTTTCTTGCTGAGATAAGGACGTTCGTACGAAAATGACAGAAATCGAAAGCTCAAGATGAATGTCGACTCTTTATACTCATTTCCTTTTCTTGCTTAAGGACGTTCGTATGAAAATGACTGAAATCGAAAGTTCAAGAAGAATGTCGACTCTTTATACTCATTTCCTTTTCTTGCTGAAGTAAGGACGTTCGTTTGAAAATGACTGAAATCGAAAGTTCAAGAAGAATGTCGACTCTTTATACTCATTTCCTTTTCTTTCTGAGATAAGGACATTCGTACGAAAATGACAGAAATCGAAAGCTCAAGAATGTCGACCCTTTATACTCATTTCCTTTTCTTGCTGAGATAAGGACGTTCGTACGAAAATGACAGAAATCGAAAGCTCAAGATGAATGTCGACTCTTTATACTCATTTCCTTTTCTTGCTTAAGGACGTTCGTATGAAAATGACTGAAATCGAAAGTTCAAGAAGAATGTCGACTCTTTATACTCATTTCCTTTTCTTGCTGAAGTAAGGACGTTCGTTTGAAAATGACTGAAATCGAAAGTTCAAGAAGAATGTCGACTCTTTATACTCATTTCCTTTTCTTGCTTAAGGACGTTCATATGAAAATGACTGAAATCGAAAGCTCAAGAAGAATGTCGACTCTTTATACTTATTTCCTTTTCTTTCTGAGATAAGGACATTCGTACGGAAATGACTGAATTCGAATGTTCAAGAAGAATGTCGACTCTTTATACTCATTTCCTTTTCTTTCTGAGATAAGGACATTCGTATGAAAATGACTGAAATCGAAAGTTCAAGAAGAATGTCGACTATTTATACTCATTTCCTTTTCTTGCTGAAATAAGAACGTTCGTACGAAAATGACTGAAATCGAAAGTTCAAGAAGAATGTCGACTCTTTATACTCATTTCCTTTTCTTGCTTAAGGACGTTCGTATGAAAATGACTGAAATCGAAAGCTCAAGATGAATGTCGACTCTTTATACTCATTTCCTTTTCTTGCTGAGATAAGGACGCTCGTACGAAAATGACTGAAATCGAAAGTTCAAGAAGAATAAGAACTGGCAGAACGATTCGGAAAGATCGCTTCATTGTCCAGTTGACTCGAGAGGATGATGTCGAGATTAGATCAAGAGTAATCTCAGCCAATTCATTTCAATGGAGGACATTTCATACATAACAGTATCGGCGTCGACTTTGTTCTTATTTTGCATTTTCGCGTGTTCCGCTTCGTCTAGCCCAGCGTTTCTCAACCTTAGCGTTCCCCGGAAAACTAAGGTTCCGCAAAAGGTCCCTAAGGGTTCCGCGAGAACAAGTGAAATAACCTAATGTACTTTTTATTTCTATTCAATTTCACATACGTAATACGTAAACACGCACGACATATTCTTGATTATTGTAGATAATGTAATATAGACATCATCCTGTCTAACCTATTATTATGATGAAAATAAAATGAGAAAGATATGGTATGTTTTTTTTTGTGCGCAGGGGTTCCTTGAGACATGTAATTTATTTTAAAGGTTACGCAAGGGTTGAGAAACGCTGATCTATAGCATTATGGAGTAACCGTATTCAATATACGATCACAATTGTGCAATATTTCAGTATTTCAAATGCTGGCTATTTCCTGTGTTAATAAAATCGCCTGTCAACAGCCAGAATAACATATAGGAATGATTACCATCTTCTATTCAATAAGGAAACCTGAAGTTTGTTTCTATGGTTATATACTGTTCGCCTCAGAAGTATCTCACGAAGAAAATTGAATTACCGTTCGATCAAATACGCACATGCCCTTAGTTTGTGTGTGTGTGTGTGTGTGTGTGTGTGTGTGTGTGTGTGTGTGTGTGTGTGTGTGTGTGTGTGTGTGTGTGTGTGTGTGTGTGTGTGTGTGTGTGTGTGTGTGTGCATTTGTGCTTGTGTGTGTGTGCGTTTGTGTTTGTGTGTGTGTGTGTTTGTGTCTGTGTGAAATAGAGATATATAGATAGATAGAGGCAGAGAGAGGTATATATATATATATATATATATATATATATATATATATATATATATAGAGAGAGAGAGAGAGAGAGAGAGAGAGAGAGAGAGAGAGAGAGAGAGAGAGAGGGGGGAGGGAGGGAGGGAGGGACAGAGAGAAGGAGAGAAGGAGAGAGAAAGAGACAGAGTTAGAGAGAGAGAGAGAGAGAAAGAGAGAGAGAGACAGAGAAAGAGAGAGAAAGAGACAGAGTTAGAGAGAGAGAGAGAGAGAGAGAGAGAGACAGAGAGAGAGAGGTAGAGAGAGAGAGGGAGGGAGACAGAGATGGAGACCACATTTGAATAACAGTCGTTGACAAATGTCTTCCATTACGAGTGTATCCGCAGGATGGCATTAACTGTCACCGATTCAGCTTCTGGAGTGTCTGACGACTACATCATCCACTTCTACATTCCACCTGACCGCCATGAAGTTAGTGGTCTGCGGGTCGTAACACAGTGTGATTTGTCATCGTCAATCTGTCAATGTCTGTAACTAATCTGCGGAAGAATTCGAATCAGAAAGGGGGAGAATGAAGTTATAACGGATCGCGACTGATCACGATCGGGTCATTTTTCTTTCCCCTTTTTGCGCTTATTAATAGGGGATGACATGTATTAAGCTACGGGGAACTGAGGACTGGGGACGAATGATCAATATTGTACGGTTTTCCTAGTATTTGATTTATGTGTCGCCGTTCGGACAGGTTCCAGATGCCACAACCCTCTATGGATTCTTGAGTTGATGTCTGGAATCCGGAAAGTTGAGAGTTGAGAGTTGAATCACATACACGATCTCTTGTCTCTCGGTCGGAATCTGACGAAGTTGATGGACTTGGTGATGTGCATAAATCCTTCGTCTAATATTCACTCTCATCAACTCCGTTGAAATTGTATCTGGTGCATCGCGCCCTATCTGGACCTTATTGCAAGGAGCAACAAGACCGAAAGTCAATTAAGGCGATGGCACTTTGAGACACGGATCCTGCGTTTTACTTGGAAACCAATATAGGCCTCTAATAATCACTCGATACGTGACAGAGTGAGACTGCAAGACGACGAAAGAACTGAATTAACATGACCGGTCATTGACTAAACAAAGAGTATCGACATATGACAGGAAGTGACGAATAGTCTAGGGTAGATATCATGAAAGAAGTTCGCGATATGCTCGACGTCTTATTAACAAATGATGATAAGAACACTAAGAAAGGACAACAGGAAGAGACAATGATAACATACTTCAACACGAACAAAACGGAGGAAATGGAGGATAAGATAAAAGAAACAAGAATGTTATTGATTCAGTATACGACAGTTACGGAGTAGAGGAAGGACTTGTGGCCACGGAGAGAGTTTGGGGGAGTGGTTAGACCAGCGTTTCTCAACCAGAGTTCCCCGGAACCCTAAGGTTCCGCAAAAGGTCCCTAAGGGTTCCGCGAGAACAAGTGAGATAAGCTAATGCACTTTTGATTTTTTATTTAATTTCATATACGTAATATAATTCAACACACATGACGTATTCTTGGTTATTGTAAATAATGTAATATAGACATCATCCTATCTAACCTATTATTACGATGAAAATAAAATGAGAAAGATATGATGTGTGTGTGTGTGTGTGTTTTCACTTGGTCTTTTGGATCAAGTGTTGGACTCGTGATCGACAGCTATTTCCCTCCCTGGAAGAGAGCTCAGAGCTCGTAGGTCCGATCTATGGGTAATGCTATGACCTTACGGCGCTGTGGTTAGAGCTCTGGCCTGCCACTACGGAGGTCCGGGTTCGATCCTCGCCCGGGGCTGAAATAATATCAGTATCGCAGCGCTGAGGGGTGTTACTCCAACTCTAGTGGGCGGGGAGTTGGGTGTGTGTGTGTGTGTGCAAGGTCATAGCATTACCCATAGAACTGACCTACGAGTATGGTGACAGTTCAGCGCTCTATCAACTGCGCCACCGAGTTGTGTGTGTGTGTGTGTGGCGCAGGAGTTTCCTTGAGACATGCAATTCATTTTAAAGGTTACGCAAGGGTAAAAATGTAGAGAAACGCTGGGTTAGAGGATATGATCTCAAAACAAAGAAGATGAGCTAAGCACCTCCGCCGTCTCCGGTCTGACGCGTAAATTGGAGACGAAGGGCGTCTCCCCCCCCCCCCCACACACACCCAACTTGAGCATCCCGAAGTCGGTGGGATTGTAGGTATGGGGGGGGGGGAATCGACATCGTTGTCGATCGGTGCCACTCGTTAAGCATCGAGCCGCACAAACTCGGGCTCGCTCTACCGGCCGCTAGCCCAACTACAGTAAATGTATGCAGCGGTGGTCATTCACATACTTTGGCGAAGATTGGAGAGAGAGAGAGAGAGAGAGAGAGAGAGAGAGAGAGAGAGAGAGAGAGAGAGAGAGAGAGAGAGAGAGAGAGAGAGAGAGAGAGAGAGAGAGAGAGAGAGAGAGACGTTGAGAAAAAGGAATTAGATATTAGGATGAAGGCCACAAAGAACAAACAAATAATTAATTCTATAAATAAGTAAATAGATAAATAAACAAATAAACAAATGAACAAATGACTAGAGAAATAAATGAATGGATAGGCAAATAATTGAATAAATGAATAAGTAAGAAAATAAATGAATTAATAACTAAATACAAATATACATATATGTAAGTTTATAAACAAATAAGTGAATAAATGGATAGAGGAACAAATAGATGAATAGACGAACACATAAATAAGGAAATAACAATCACGGTGGCAGTACACACTAAGAGAAGTTAGGCAGGGCCGGAACGTAGACAGCGGTGGAATTCTGTCGAATATCAACAAAATAACGTTGAGGTCATCTCTCAATGTGGGGAACCTGATGGTGAAGAACAGGTCGGTAAAGCCGCCCAAGATGGCACCA
Source organism: Oratosquilla oratoria (assembly GCF_046742065.1). Classification (NCBI taxonomy): domain Eukaryota; kingdom Metazoa; phylum Arthropoda; class Malacostraca; order Stomatopoda; family Squillidae; genus Oratosquilla; species Oratosquilla oratoria. Next base: position 54,588,798 of record NC_134785.1, on the reverse strand, counting down.
CACACACACTCATACACTCACGCACGCACATACACACATACACACACACACACACACACACACACACATACGCATACATACACACGCACACACACACACACACACACACACACACACACACACACACACACACACTCGACACGATAGCACTGTGGTTAGAGCTCTCGCCCACCACTACGGCGGTCCGGGTTCGACTCCCGCCCGGGGTTGAAATTATTTCAGTATCGTTTCGCTGCGGGTCGTTACTCTGACTCTCGTGGGCGGGGAGTTGGGTGTGTGTGTGTGTGTGCAAGGTCATAGCATTACCCATAGATCGGTCATACGAGCTCTGAGCTCTCTTCCAGGAGGGAAATAGCTGTCGATCACGAGTCCAACACGTGATCCAAAGACCAAGTGAATACACACACACACACACACACACACACACACACACACACATATACACACAAACGCATACACACATGCAGACACACACATTCATACACACAAACGCATACACACATGCAAACGCACGCACACACACATACACACACACACACACACACACACACACACACACACACACACACACACACACACACACAAACACACTATCCACACAGAGTGGTAGAAGTCTGGAACAAACTGGACGAAAGAATAGTGTGTGCAAAAACCATACAAGAATTTAAGAACAAACTAGATGCTGAGAGATACAAAGACGGGGCACTACGAGCATAGTTCCCATTCCCATATGATACAACTAGGTAACTAGGTTAAACACGTACACACACACACACACACACACACACACACACACACACACACACACACACACACACACACACACATACACACACACACGCACACACACACACACACACACACATACACGCACACACACACATACACACACACACGCACACACACACATACACACACACACACAAAACATATCATTCGTGTGTTGTTGGTATTCCTGCTCTGATTCTGCCCCCATATGATATTTAATAAAAACAAAAGCATCAAGAAGGTTCGTTATATTGATCTAAACAGATTGAAATATATGTAAAAAAAATATTCAAGAAATGCCAGACTTACTAGTAAATGTAAATATCAAATATATATTAAAAAGAAAAAAAAAATCGAGAATAATCAGGCATACCAACAGAACGTTAACCTGAATACATAAGATTCTTTTGCACGAAGGAAGGAAGCACGAATTTCTTTCCATGACTGTACATATGATGCAAGCCATGCCAAGTATTGCCTGTTACAGTTTATGTGGAAGGCAGACACGGAAGCGGCTTTGCAGTGTAGAGAAAGTCGGGCTGGGAGCAAGAGGTGGTAAGTAATGCGGTGTATCAGTGCTGAATATTTAGACTTGACTATGACAGTAAAAAAAAAAAAAAAAACATGAATCGCTTGTTTGCGAAAACGTCGTCATAACTCAAAATATCGAATTTTTCAGGAGAGGCAATTCAAAGTTTCAAAACGCTCTCAATATTATAAAAAGCCCTCAAACACCATAGGTGGAACATTTTTTGGTGCATCAAATACGCCTCTAAAGTTCATAGAAGTTGAAACAATCATAATCTTTACTAAGTCTAAAATATTTGTTGGAACAAGTTGGAACATGTAAGGTTATGTCGTTGGGACATTTAGCACTCCCTAGCGGTCAATTTTTGAGCTACAGATATGACACTGTTACCAAAAAAATCCGTGTTTGAAGATGAATATGTCTGTATAGATAACTCAAAAATTCAGTTTTTTTTTTATTTATGACGACGTTTTCGCAAACAAGCGAAATGTAATATGGTATCAGGAGGACACTATTCTATCTATATCATCCGGAGTATTGGCTGCATGTTTTTGTGGGTTTAAAAGCTGCTAAGTAGCATGTAGTTGATACTTTAGGATCTATATGAGGCGCCCCTACGGACCAGAGCCACACATCATTTTGTCTGTGATAGAGGAAATCTCTGTTCATAGAGAAATGATGACATTTTATTATACTGCGATTGTCCCTCCGTTATGCTGTTCCCCCACTCCTTGTTACTGTCCTGTACCATTTCTCTGAATATTCATATCTTTTCTTCACCTAGCCCTGTGATGGGGAAAAGAATATGGCCACCAAGTATTTCCACTTGAGTCGTATGAGTCAACAAAAACGGGACGGGGATAGATCTAGGCATCCTTCTCCCTGTAGCCCCAAAGGAAGCATTCCTAAAATAAGTAAAGGCAAGAGAAGGTCTAGGAGGAGTTTTCCAACCAGTACCCTAAGGTTTGGGTCTTTTAATGTGCGTGGATGTGGTACAGATGAGAGTAAAAGGGAAGAGATAGGCAGTATGTTTGTGAGAAGAAAGATGGATGTGTTGGCATTGAGTGAAATTAAGTTGAAAGGGAGGGGTGAGTTTGAGTTTGGGAATGTAGTTGGGAGGATCTTGGGAGTGAAGAGATAGGTAAGCGTATAGTGGAGTGGAAGAAGATTTTTTCAAGGTTAATGTGGATGAAGGTGAAACTGGGAAGGGAGATGTGGGTTTTTGTAAGTGCATGTAGGCCTAGTGGTAAGAAGAATGTAGAGGAAAGGGAGGTTTTTTGGATAGATTTAAATGAGTGCATAGAGGGTTTAGGGGAAAATGTCGATGGTTTTGGGAGATCTTAACGCTAGGGTAGGAAATGAACCAATAGACGGAATGGTTAGGAAGTGTGGAGTTCCAGGAAAAAATCGTAGTGGAGAATTGGTGGTGGAGATGTGTCTAGAGTTGATGATGGCAAATATAGTGCTTAGGGAGAAAATCAAGCATAAGTACACATGGAAGAGGGTGGTGGATGGAAGGGTGGTAGATAGAGCGTTAATGGAGTGTCGGAAGACTGGAGGAGTGCTTTATTTACCAGGGGACATGACCCTGTGCCGAAGAGGCTAAGGGTCTCGTTAATTCGTCATTAATTACTTCGGTAAGGTGATACAATATTGCATATAAACCAAGGGTCACCAAACTATTTTCACAGCGGGCCAGATAACTGTGAGGATGTCGAGCGTTCGCCACATAACTATTTTGTCCAATACAATACAGTCAATAAGAAAAACAATATTTTTTCATTGTTTTTTAAACGTATAGTGCGGCGCCAGGCCGGGTGAAGTGACATGACCTTGCAAGCTATTCATCTGCCGGCAGAAGCGACTAAGAATAGTTCGTTGATTCATAAACATTCTCGAATTCAGATCTCAGTCACGATGAAGACGTTGGCCCAACGTGCCAATGTCTTAGGGTCGCATTTCTAATCAAATCATCGTGACTACATAACGATACGTTGCTACGACGCAAGTGCAGTCGTCGAATACACCTATCGGTTTGGCTAGAATTTATAGTTGTTACTCTTAACAGACGAAAAAAAAAATCTTACAATTTTACTCACAAGTCAACCTTGCTCTAAGTTTTCGAATGGTAAATCCTTACCGCTGGCAATTTGCGAGCTTCATTTGTCGTAAAGTTTCTCTCTGTCAATATCACACAGAAATGTCACTCGTTTTCATGCCACTCGTTTGGTTTTAATGCCAAAAGGCGCCCCGCAGTTCTATTTCGACTCCAACAGTGACGTTTACCTTGCTTTCACCAACCTTGCAGGGCTAATGCACGTCTCCATAACCCCTCTTACGCTGCAGAAGGGGGAGTAGGAACTCTCAGCTGAATAAGATCAACTGGTGGTAACTAGAGTGAAGGATTAAAGTCGTCGAATGCACCGAGGGGATTACTCGAAATATCAGGGAAGTGAGCCACTGGCGTCAGGGTGTCAGGGAAGTGAGCCACTGGCGTCAGGGTGTCAGGGAAGTGAGCCACTGGCGTCAGGGTGTCAGGGAAGTGAGCCACTGGCGTCAGGGTGTCAGGGAAGTGAGCCACTGACGTCAGGGAAGTGAGCCACTGGCGTCAGGGTGTCAGGGAAGTGAGCCACTAGCGTCAGGGTGTCAGGGAAGTGAGCCACTGACGTCAGGGCGTCAGGGAAGTGAGCCACTGGCGTCAGGGTGTCAGGGAAGTGAGCCACTGGCGTCAGGGAAGTGAGCCACTGACGTCAGGGTGTCAGGGAAGTGAGCCACCCACTGGCGTCAGGGTGTCAGGGAAGTGAGCCACTGACGTCAGGGTTTTCAGGGAAGTGAGCCACTAGCGTCAGGGTGTCAGGGAAGTGAGCCACTGGCGTCAGGGTGTCAGGGAAGTGAGCCACTGGCGTCAGGGTGTCAGGGAAGTGAGCCACGACTGGCGCCACCAAATGATCAACTTCGGCAGAAACTCTCACGCTTGCTTCTAAAGGGGCATTTAGACTGCCAAACGGTTTGACAAACCCGGTTTGTCAAACCAGTGTTTGAAGTGATGTTTGACCGTGTGAATAGGGTATTTGGTTTGTCAAACACGTTCGACAAACGTGTATGACGACCAAATACCCCATTCACACGGTCAAACATCACTTCAAACAGTTGTCTGACAAACCGGGTTTGTCAAACTGTTTGACCGTGTAAATGGCCCTTTATAAACGAGCCGCCCAGAAGCAATGAAGCGAAGAACTTTGGTATTGATGATTAAAAGTCGACTTGAAAGATCAAAGGGGCCGCAGTTGGTGAACAACACCGGAACAAGTTTGGAATCGCTAATGTTTAAGCCCAGAGAGTTAGATATATCTTGATTACTATTTTGAACAAACTCCCTCGGCCATATTTTTTGCTAAAACACATTCTATATAGATTCTATTTTAATTGACAAGAGACGATTCCATTCTAAGGAAGCGGGCATTGCCGCAATGAACGGATTGTGTAGGAAAACTAATTCTTCTTCGGGGCTACAATTTTCTTGAAGGTTCCTCTAAGCTGACTAAAATAATCTGAAACAGAATAAAATTCTTTAACGAAGACGAGGACACCACATTCACCAGCTCCTGGCAGGGAGATCCCAACCTGGTGCTCGCGAGACACAACGTGTGCGTTTATTGTCTGGTTTTGTTAGTTTATGAGTGCCGCAGGCCCGTTGTCCACGATTTAAGATTTCTCGTCAGATGATAGTTTCTAATTCGAGCTGCATATGTTTCATCTGTGAGTCTTCTGTGCAAATAATCGGTTCTTATTGTGACCTTTAAAGACGGTTTGCGAACTGGGCAGCTCCAACCTGACACTTTGCCACGTTCCTTCTTTTGCCATATATATTGACCAACTTGACTTCAAACTATGTTCCTCTGAAGAAGCCACTCAGGCGAAACTAGTCAGGAATAAAAGTATTTCACTCAGCCCGTGTTCCCTTTACCTATCCACATTCGTCACAATGTATATCCAATAATAATAATGATAATGATAAGAGTAATAATAATAATAATAATAATAATAATGATAAAGATAACAATAATGATAATGATAATAATAATAACAATAATATTAATAATAATAATAATAACAATAATAATAATAAAAACAATAATAATAATAATTATAAACAATAATAATAATAAGAAAAATAATAATAATATTAATAATAATAATAATAAAATAATAATAATAATAATAAAAATAATGATAATAATAATAATAAAACAATCATAATAATAATAAAAACAATAAAAACAATAATAATAATAATAATAATAATAATAATAATAATAATAATAATAATAATAATAATAATAATAATAATAATAATAATAATAATAATAATAATAATAATAATAATAATAATAATAATAATAATAATAGTAATGATAATAATAAATAATAATAATAATAATAATAATAATAATAATAATAATAATGATAATAATAATAATAATAATGATAATAATAATAATGATAATAATAATAATAATAATAATGATAATAATAATAATAATAATAATGATAATAATAATGATAATAATAATGGTAATAACAATAATGATAATAATAATAATGATAATGATAATGATAATAATAATGATAATAGTAGTAATGATCATAATAATAATGATAACAATACTAATAGTAATAATAATGATAATAATAATAATAATAATAATAATAATAATAATAATAATAATAATAATAATAATAATAATAATAATAATAATAATAATAATAATAATAATAATAATAATAATAATAATAAAAATAATAATAACAATAAGAGTAAAAATAATTATAGTAATGGTGATAATGATATTAATGATAATGATATTAAGATACTGATGGAATATAAAACACCAATGAAAGATATTTCTGGAACGAAAAGAACGAAGAACAGAAATTCTAAGCAAAGTGTTGATGGAGAGGAGGAGGAAGAGGGCGGGGGAGGGAAAGGAGGAGAAGGAGGAGGAGTAGGAGGAGGAGGAGGAGGAGGAGGATGTTTCTGGAAAACTTATACGTTGGATAGAGTTCCAGGACCTCCCAGTGAAAGGAAAGATCTTTGATTTGTGCGGTAATTGCAATAGTATTACACTATGTAGTTTATCTAGTGGCAGGTTTGTTTCAATCGCGTTCTGACCAACTTGGAATCAGTTTCTAATTGAACTGGAACCGGTGACATCCGGTTGTTCTGGAAGTCCAGGCACACGGGACAAATATGATGACCTTGGCTGTAGTTGAGCGCCTCCTGGAGTGATCTCCTTTTTTACTTGTAATGACGGTTAAGTATTGAGGAAATGTCTACTGGTTTGGCGCGCTTGCCCTCAGCCACGTCTCGTGAGCAGGAAACTCCCCAGGCATAATTTGTGGTTGGCCATGCCCATAGGACGGAGATGGCTTACGCCGCAGCTGAGCACCTTGTGGTGTCTAAGTTTCTTGTTTTTCGTTGAGGGAAAATGGCTCCTTTCTCTCGTACCTTGCGGTCGCCGCCTTTAACCAAAATTGAATGTGCAAGGGCCGTTGACAAGTCGAAGAGTTGATTTAAACAGGAACTGCTGCCAAGAGAGGCGGGTTGGTGCGTTATGAGCTCAATATCATTTCGAAAAATTCGTAACAATGGGGGCGAAGTGCCCCCGGAATTGGTCTCGAGGGTTTGTATGTGTAGGGCCAAAGAAGCCCAAATCTTTTCAGTGCCTCTCACAGTCCACGCCCCCTCCAGTGTGGGCGGAGCCTAGTAGTGGGGGCGGGAACTACATCTTGTTGCCGGATGTACGATATCCTCACTTTTGGGGTGAATTTGATCGTCGTAACGCATCATTGTATCACCATTTAGGATTGCACTTTCCTTAAGGTAATGGTTTGATTTCTATTACGTCCGTTAGAACTCAGGTTTTGGGGTTAGGTCGTGCTGACCGTACGAACTTTACGTCTGCTATGAGCTTGAGCCAAACGTATGCTTACAGTACAGAACCGCGCAGTGAGTACAACATGTTGTGTCGGTTAGAGGAACAACGACGAACGACTACCGTTGACCGAGAGGAATCTATAACGGTTTTATGATCTGCATATAACCGCACCATGCACAATATCTCAAGTGATCGTCGATATAATCTAATAAATGCGATTTAAACGGTGGAATTATAATTTCGTGCATTGCATGCTTGTTTGCTATGCAATAGAGTGGGAATCTTTATGTTCACAAAATCCATTGGTGACCTATATTAGATTACTGTGATGCTGTCCAGTAGGTTCGGTGTGACAAAGTAATGCATGATGGATTTCGATACACCATGTTAAATTCTACTTCCTTCTAATAGAAATTACCTGCGCGTTAGAAGCGTGTGTGTTAATGCAACATGAACTGTATTTGCAAGGTGAAGTGCGTGCCGGTGTACGTAAATACAGGTCGATTTCTCGAATGCCACCGAGAACACTTAGCCATCTACAGGCCTAGTTTTTTCTTGTAGAAATTAATCGACATCTACAGAGAAAAATTAGTTTTAGTATATCGTGAATGTTAGCAGATTTGTCTATGAACTGTCGTGGGACGTGTATGTATATATATACACATACAAATATTTGTACAACTAAATACGTATAGTTTCGATCTTTAACGAGTCACCGAGAGAGTATTGCAGTGTACCTATTGAACACAACATCCAAGAAATTTCTACTTCCAGTAGAACATGTTTGTTTTATGAATTACTGTTGATGATAGCACCGGTGAGCATGGAAAATAGGATGACTCATTGTTCAAATGAACACAAACATCCGGGCCAGATGAATTTGGGTGCCTCATATCGAACATATGTGAAATTGGACATTGCTGTCCGATATGCTTAAAAGAGAAACCATACGATACATTGTAAAGATTGTATAAATGAAGTTGTATAATTGAAAATCATGTATTTAAGACAACACATAGGTTTGTGCGACCACAGAACAACGTTTAGTGAAAGTGAATAACTGATGCCAGATAGCATATTATTGAAAAAAATGTTGGTTTATACCAAACACAACGAGCAGTAATAGGTGGTGTGTGGAAACGGTAGTGATATAGCGAGATATTTTACATATTTTCTTTTTCATCGGCGTCTTAAATCGCTATCTTACAGAACCGAGGAGAAAATTTGTAACCGATTACTGGAGTGGAGTCTGGCTGCAGAGCTGCCGGCTCGGGAGAATGCAGTTGTGAATTTTACTCAGTCGGTACTGCCGTGTGTACCAAGTGGAAAGGATTATCTGCGAGGTGCTGAGATAAGTGAGAAGCCGAATTGAGTCGAAAAGAACTTCAGATTACTGGATTATGTAGGAGCGTGTGTCATCGAAGGCAGGTATTGTTTTGCAAGGTGGAGAGTATGAATACAACATCTGATTACATTGTTATAATGAGGAATCTTGAGATCTCTGGTGTCCACAAGCACAGGTTTCGAAGTGTCGGCGTCGTCAGTGCATTGAGTGGGTATGACGAACGAAAACATAGCAAAATATCGTAGGACTATCCAATTAGGTTTCTTTGCCTACCCGGTCGTGGAGTGATCGTGTGGAAAATTACCGCTGTTACAGGTGCAACAAGTACTGTTGCATCATAATATAGTGCGCGGAGAATGGCTCATTTGTTCTTCATCATCATTTATACAATGGAGGTCTGCTGCTTGGTAAAGCACCACTGACATTGTTCAACTCACCTGCAACGGTATAATGAGGTGAAGAACATGGGCGGAGCAGGGCGGACTTGCTATTTTTAGTATACATTACCTTTGCTATGGCGAGGATTTTTTTTTCTTTCTTTCTGTCAAATATATGATAACTTCTCCTGAAGGGTCTTGGATTCTGGCCACGTTATGGTAAAATTTTGACCCTCAACCGAATGAAATCGTCTTGTATTTGCCTAAACAAATCACCCACCTCTTGGGAACGGTTGAGGAAGCAGAACTTACATCAGGTAAACCAGTGGAAGCGTGCTTTATACACAGAAACGTTGTACTGAAGAGTAGATATGTGTGTGTGTGTGTGTGTTATTGTGGAGTGTCGACTTGTACACACGAAACCTCTGGTTCGAGTCCCAACATACACTTCTTGCAGTCTGGTCACATACTGTGCGACTTTCTTCCGTAGACTAGCGTTCCTTACAGTATGTCGTGGTGGAGTATATTGCCCATTGAGTAAACGCACGGTTCAATCTCCACTGTCTACTGGTGATTGCCACTTGCCCCGGTAATGTGTGTTTATTGAGTGTTCGGCTCCATGTGACCCAAAGCCTTCATATTCTTAAACACATTTTTGTTTCGTTAAAGATTTATAGCTTATTCATGCAACGTTACAAGAATGTAAATGTATGTTGTAAGCTGGTAGGATGTGTGGGCGGTTTGGTTCATATTGGCAATGTGCTGTATATTTCTTAGTACTGAAGAATACATGTTGATATATAGATTATCTGATACAACATCTCTACAAAATCTATCCGCGTTCAAGGGAGATGATGCTTATAAGTGACGTCACATCCTGTCTGGGCCGACGTGCAGAAACGACGTGACGTCATTTTGACTTTGAGGTCGTTTTTAACACAAGTAGACGTTTCGTCTATTGACTTTCTAAGTCGATGTTTCCTTTGCCATGATTATGAAACTTGTTCACATGGATATTAATATTAATTTTCATATGTAGACAAGCTTCGCTCAGGCAGACGTTGTACCACAGTGGCGCGTTTGGCATTTGACCGCGTTGATACGGTCTTCGATTCATTTCCCAACAACTATCTGTGACTCACTTGTCCTGGTGCCTTAGTACAGGACTTCGGCAGCAACATCGAACCTCCTGTCACAGGATTCACATACTTTTGTATAGGAACGTGTGTGTGTGTGTGTGGGTGGGAAGATGTATATTTTGCCTCCGCATAATGTATATTTGCGCAGAACAGTACGTGTTAGCTTAGGGTAACCTGTGTTTACAACCCAATGTGTTTATTGAGGCATTAATGGGCGTGTCGAAGTGAGAGGAAACTCAAGTACGCCGAGAGGCACTTTGCTGTGGCTAAACACGTCACCTTTGCCATATGTGTTAGAGGAATAGATCGAGACTGACTCACGTTAGCAGATCCATTGAATACAGAGGGTATAGTGTATGTCCAAGTCTGGGCACAATTTCCTTGGTAGAATTAGTGAGCATGGGTGTCTCAACTACAGTCAGGAAAAGACGTGTGTACATTGTGTGTGTGTTGTGTATTAAACCGGTGTGACTCGCAGCAACTTTTACACCATTTCCCGAAAGTATACGTCCAATGTGTCGTATTGTCATGGACATTACATCCCATATACCTATTTGAACACTTAAAAACAACCATACAGTAGACACTGTGTCTAGTGTCGATTATTTTGTATATGATGGGCTGTAGTCAACTTGTGCTCTCGTGTATAAATCTCCTGTTTATAAAATATTTTGAAATATAGCATTAGATATTCTATACAGTTAACCGTGTCAGTGAGGTCCTACAATTATCTGAATAGAACACCCTAGCATTAGCCTGAACAATAACAACAAATTGAAATAACAAAAAACAAACAAAAAAAACGGCTATCAAAGCGAAGAATCCCAGTTGACTGAGAACGTCTGGTCTATATGGCTCGATTCGAAAAAAAAATGTTGCCATACGCGTGTCAGTGCTCCATTCAAACTGCACAGGTCTTGGCGCATGCCGTTACTGCCTTCGCGTCGCCCGATCTCGAAGTATGAAGACACTTCTCAACAACTTTTGGTTCATAGATGTCGCCGTGACTGGTGTGGGGAATGCACAAAATATGTAGAGACGAATGTTTTCTGAATATGAACGTTTGTAAATAACTGTGATCGCCCTAGAGTACAATGATGTTAATTTGAAAAAAGTGAATAGTAGTAAGACAAATGGATGAACATTGCGCAGATTGAGAAGTGATGTTTTTAAGAAGGACCAACAGTAATTGGCAATGTTCAAAGCGATAAAATGCTTCCTTTACCTACCTTTGTACTGAATTATTCACCCTGTCATGCCGAGGTCTTAACAAGAACAGATCAATTCATTTCGGGGGAGAAACGAATTGTATGACGTCATGCGGGGCGACGTGACGTCAATTCGTTACTTCTCTTTCCGAAGTGATTTGACCAGTTCCTGTTTAGACTTTTAATACAAACTTTGTATAGCCAACATTAGGTTGGTTATAGCAATAACATGGCGTGAATAAATGACAGTTTCACTTTCCATTATCCCGTTACATTTTGTAATAACGAAAAAAAAAGAAGACAGTCGTCTTAATGTTTGCACGGCTTAAGTCGAGCACTTGAGGAAGTAATTGGAAATCACTGTAGGTTGACAGCAGAAAAACTACAATATTGGATTAAAGTAAGCTTCGGTTATATATATATACATACATATATATATATATATATATATATATATATATATATATATATATATATATATATATATATACTTCTGACCCAGGGCAATAGACAAGATGCAGGGATGACCCGTCATCTAGGAGGTGCCAAGATAAGGAGGAAAGAGGGTAGAGGGGAGTGGATGTAGATGGAATGGGTGTGTGGTTTCTATGCCTTTGTCTTTTGGCTACCTCCCGTGTAAGGGGGAAAAGCCTTATCAATATATATATTATATATATATATATATATATATATATATATATATATATATATATATATACATACATGCAGGAAAGAGTTCTCAAACGCTTACTTTACTCTGAGTAAGTCTAGTGTTTGCTAAGCCCTTCCAAATACGCAAACTAACAACTTTTACCAATCGCATCTGCATGCAAGTCGCCAAATATTTACTGAATGGATGCGTTTGACGCACCCAGACGACGTGTACTACGTAAATATGCCGTCGCAGCGCCGTCCTGTATTTAGAATATGTGGTGTCGTTCGCAAAAACCTTGGGAAAAAAAAGTTATCCTTGTGTGTAACAGAGGAAAAAAATTATGAATAATATAATCATTCACGTACGATACTTGCCATTCTTTGGAAAATAATCTTCTGCAGAAATATTATAGCTAGTTTATTTAGGTTGAGGAATACAAAGTATAAACGTTTTTGCGCAGAGCAGATGCAGTTTGATCGCTGTGTGTGATTAGATTGCATTCGGATTCTCAATCGCAAAACGTGCTCAGTTACGCTGTGCTGCCAGAGACACGATTCCATCGGAAAACGTTTCGTACTTCATCTCTTACGGGCATCCGGCAGTGTGTCTGACGGTTGTAAGGAAGGTAAATCATAAATACACTTTCAAAACTGCCAGTGGTGATATTCAATGTTTTGTTTTTATTATTATCAGACAGAGTAATAATGTATCCACAAACAAATGCATATGATGACTTTATTTTTCAATCGGTTTGTTGTCATATGGCGATTTTTATGACCTGATGGCATGACCGAGGCGATGTCACAATTACAACTTTGCAGTCTTCAGTAAATAATGTAATATTATTACCTCTAGTATCGCTGACTGGCGACCCGCTGCCCCACAGAGTAGGCATCGGTCCTCTAGACCACTTAGAACAGAACGAAGACAGGTGTATTGTAATAGTATGGGGCTCTTGTGCTGGACTCGTGATCGGCAGCTATTACCCTTTCGTATGAGAGCTCATTGATATTTTAGTCCGATCTATGGGTAATCAAGTGACTATATGTACGTGCACATACACATGCACACACACACATACATATGCACACACGTACGCACACACACTCGTGGTGCAGTTGGTAGAGTTCTCGGCTGCCACTACGGAGGTCCGGGTTCGAATCCCACCCAGGGCTGAAATAATTTCAGTGTCGCTGCGCTGTAGGTTGTTACTCCAACTTTCGTGGGCGGGGAGTTGGGGGTATGTGTGTGCATAAGGTCACAGCATTACCCACAGATCGGTCATATACGAGCTCTGAGCTCTCTTCCGGTAGGGAAATAGCTGTCGATCACGAGTCCAACACGTGATCTAAAAGACTATGGTGAATCGCACACTTTTCTGTACTCCTTGATAATGTGAATATATCACGAAAGCGCTCGGATTCCGTGTGTTTTTCCTCTCTCTAGTGAACTCTGCATGTACACGTTTACGCTCACGTTTACGCTAAGGTTCTTACATAATAGAATTTCAGGATAAGTGTAAAGAATACAATTGTGTTTGTTTCAGCTGAAAGACCTCCCTGAGGCGGACGGGGAAGGCCAACGAGAAAATATGATTCAGGATGCCTCCTAGGACCCGAAACGAAGAACTGACCTACAGGAACGTCCGTTGACTTGAGTCAAATTCGAGTCTTTCCGTTTTCTTTATAGTCTGAGGACCCCTGGATTGCGAGAGTTCCGTGATCGGTATTACTAAGTGCATGTGCAGTTCGTGTTACTAAGTGCATGTGCAGTTCGTGAAGGCTTACGTTGAATGTGACTTTACGAATTGAGGAAAAAAAAAAGTTGTATTAGTGCCTTCCACAATACAAAGGAGTAGTGATCTTTTACACGAATTGATAAGAGAGCAAGAGTGATTTTTTTAATACTCCTGTTGTATCACGTGACCTGAAGAATCAAGCACCTCGTGCAATCTAGTTTGTAGGAAACAGACCCACGGAAGGGTGGTAGGCTGCTGTATCTTGTGGCCATAAATTTCCTACAATATCTCTTTTAAGTACACGGATATAGGACTGTGTTATCCAAGTGATAGTTGTAGAAATGTATAGAAAAGTGCTGTCCATGTAGCATAGTGTAAGAAGGAGTAGAATGTGCTTTGTTGTAGTTAATGTTTAGTAGTGGTGAAATGTCACGTGAGATGAAACAAGTGAAGTGAATCTATTTGTAGTGCGTGGAGATGATTAGTGTCTAGGTGCGCTAAGCAGCTTTATTCTTTTTAGTAACACTTAACAAGTATTGTGAGCTTAAGTGTTTAATGATTTTACAAATGTGCCTGTTACGAAAACAAAAGTTGGACCAGGTGCGATGCCACAGGAATCCGAATTGAATAATACATGTGATTTCATAACGGATTTGTGCTGTGTGGTTCTTGTTTCAGTCCTTGGGTTCCTGTCAAGGTTGACATAAAACAGTGACGTGTGAAACCAGAGGAGTTTAAGGAAGAACTCTTACTCAGTAGAGACTGTGTAATATTCAGAAACAGTGCCAAGGACTACCAGTTGACTCAGTGACTGTCATGCACGATATACATGTATAAACTGAAAGTGTTCTGAAATAAGGCATCCTAGAAACCAGTGTCATGAACTCAGTGCCTCAAGTGGTGTGTCGTTTTTTGATTGATTCTGTGTCGCCACAGTTCCTTGTGTGCATCGGGATTGTGAATATTGTGAAAGTGTATGTGAGTCGTTCAGCGTCGAGCCTACATCAGCCAGAATACCGTGCGATCTGCAACGGTATGAGGGTTTGAGCTTCACCCCACCATGAGGTTAGTACATCTGATGTGTTTAATTTTTCACATTATGGTAGATGATTATCAACCGTAAGAGAAGGGTAGAATTAAACTTCATATCACAGTAATGTCGTAGCACATTAGTAAAATAAAATTTTATCCCACCGTCGGAAAAGAAGACACTAATGTCGAAAGTTTTGTTAAAATTCGATCACTAGCAGTGATCCTCTTCAGCAGGATAAGTACATAGTAGAAGACCTATACATATATACAAAAAATGTGAGGTGAGAAGAAGGAACATATTTCTTTGGACTTGCTAATGGATTTGCCGTCCGCCATGACATAAACTATATACAATCAATATATTATTACTTTGTACAATTTATATAACAATGTCACATTTAAATACTTTTCGCATTATAAGGGCTATCCTAGTATGTGGCAATATTATTTACAATATGTAATTTGAATATCACGGACACGTATATTTTCTTACAGTAATTTTATTTTACAAAAATGCTATGTGCGTTAAGGGGACACTACAGTAGTGGCGTGTTGCTACACATCACATTGTTAGTACAAATCATGATTTTTTTTTACGCGCTCATGCGTGTGTGTGTGTGTTTGTACGTGTGGAAAATGGGATTACATACACTTCCCCAACTTAAGATTTTTTTCTTATTTTATTTCAAATAAATAAACAATAAATAAATGGATGTTGATAATTATATGAGTAAAAAAATAGATGAATACATGAAAAATAAACACGAATAAATGAATAGATAGTAGATTTATAGTAAATCTACTTATAATCTATACATAAATAAATTAATGAAATTCTTCACATTCACTTTCATCTTTACTATTTATGTTCCCAAAAAGCAAATTCCATCATTGGTTGACACATTCCAGAGTCCTGGGTGCCACCTCTCCAACCAGGTAGCATCTAAAGCTGGGTCTACACTTGTTGCATTTCCACGTATCGTATCATCTTTGCGCACCACCTAGTGATACGATACGGTGCAACAGGGTATTGTACCCACTTGTTGCGTGTCCGTATACAGCAGGCGGATACGTAACATGTGGGTACAATACCCCGTGATACGATACGGTGCAACAGGGTATTGTACCCACTTGTTGCGTGTCCGTATACAGCAGGCGGATACGTAACATGTGGGTACAATATCCTGTTGCACCGTATCGTATCACTAGGTGGTACGCAAAGATGATAAGATACGTGGAAATGCAACAAGTGTGGACCCAAGGTTAGTGATTTTACACAGCTGGGGAATAGGCTGGATTGATACCCAATTCTGTCGCGAGGTCACCCTTTAACTGTACGAAATTGTCAGTGTGATTTATGTTAGTATACTTATAAGAATTAGAATCTATCTTCTGGGTGTTTTCATAACTTTTGAGTTACAATATCAAACCTCGAACTTGGGATTGAAGTATACATTTGTCATTTTCTTTGGCTGATAGGTTTGTAAATCAAAGCGAACATTTGAGTAGGACTTTGCAGTCTTGCTATAGTAATTGTCATTGGAATGCAGATTTTGATTAAGAATTTCTGTTTTTATACAAATAATTTAATTGCCCGATAGCAGCTGTTAGGGAAATGATAAGCCTGATAACTCTTATCATCTCAAATGCATTTTCCTAGTTTTCATGAGTGTCTCCGCATTCATCAGGTATTTCTAATTTAAACGGCTGTATGCAACTGTTCGAAAATACATTATTCAGTTTGGGGTAATGAGGTTTGACATTTATACCTGAGTAATGTGCAACTGCTGATACTCGAACTTAACAAAAACTAAGCAAATATATATTTCGTTGTTTTTTGCAAGAATGCACACACACACACACACTCACTCACACACACACACACTTTAATTCTAAGCCATCAAAGGCCAGCATGCTGAAATTGAAATGTAGTACTGCCCAGGACTCGAACCCGGCATCCTCATGACAAGTGCGGCAGTGACTTACCAACTAGGCTATCAAGAGATATATGCAAAAACCACTAGGAAATGAAAAGTACGGTTGCCGAACGTTTTCGTCTATTAAGACATATTTAAGGTTACAAAGTAGTCATACAAAGAGTGATATTATAATAAGAAAAAAAAGGGGGATTCGGAAAGGTCTCCTGTGAACATGCTCAGTAGAATCTAAGCTACAAACTATCACAAACAACATTGCTAATAATAAAATTACTCAGTATAAACCCAAACTCAAATTCATATTGTTTTCATATTATTTATCAATTCATTCATATATACAAAAATATATTTTATCAAGGGAACTGTTGAGTATAGAAACATATATCCACCAGATAAAAACGTGAGTACATAGTTCTGATATATCACGTTTCAGGTTCAAGTGACCGCAAGCGCAGTTTATCCTTTACGTAAAACTATTATGTATATCCGTAGTTCTTGCCCGTCATGTTAGCGTAGTGCGCGGCTCTATCACTGTTTGTCCTGCGGCGGACGCGAGAACGTGTATTCGTCCTTTAGTATTCCTTCTACGAATACACATCCTTATCATCACTGGGTGAGGTACGAGGGTGGGGTGTGTGTGGTTGTGAGGGAGGTGGAAGCGTGGTGTGTGTGTGTGTGTGTGTGCTACACGAAAGTGGTTGCAAACTAGTGGTTCTCGAGTTCTTATTCAAATAATTCCGACAATCGTCCCCGCACTCGAACCGAGGCTTGCAAGAAGCAAAGCCGACGCTCCACCAACTGAGCTACCGAGTCCGGGGACGACTGTCAGGATTATTTGATTGACATTGCCGTCACTGGCGATTCTATTCAAGTTCTTATTCATTAACCAGTCTCCGCGCTTGTTTAAGGACTCTACTAATGCCATTACGTTACTTGAGTTAGTACAGATTATAGATCATGTCAGTTCTGTCTTAGAGGTTACTATTAAGCTGGATAAAATCACGTGACTTCTCTCTTTCCCTTTTCCTTCATATTCTTCATTCCCTCCCCTCCATCCCTCTTCTGCACCTCACCCTCCCATTCTCTCCTCCCCTCCCCTCCCGTCCTCTCATTCCTTGATTTTTTTTTTTTTTTTTTTATAATTACGATTTCGGTGTTTATTCTTAATGTCTCAAGTTTATTAAAGTCTGCCTGGGAATGATCCTAACGCTACAGTGATTGCCACTTGCCTTGGCTGTCTAAAGCTCCACTCTGTCGGGATTTCCGCTCGCATTGAGAACTTGGACCCGTTTTTTTTTTTTCTTTTTATCCGTAATCTCAATACATTGAAGCCATTCTTTCGCAAAATGGTTCGTCCTGAACAGAATTCTTTCGTACAAGTAATGGTTAACCCAATTAGGAAGGGCATACCGAAATGAGGAAGAAATCCAATCACTTTGCTGTGGTGTGGTGAACTAAACAGGCTTTATTCTGTCTACTTATTGACAATTTTATTCTTTCGAGCGGAACGCCACCTGATTGAAGGTGTTCGGGAGGTCTCGATTAACGCTTTGCTCCAGTGGTGACCTTTATACACTTTGTTTTGTTTCGTCAAGAGATGTCGCATAACTTAAAGGGTTCTTCCATACTGTCAGGTTCTTCTCCAGATGACATTACACGATCTTGAATATATATATATATATATATATATATATATATATATAAATATATATATATATGTATATATATATATATATATATATATATATATATATATATATATATATATATATATGTATATGGAAATAAACTCTCTTACTGGGATTCGAACCCTCGCCTGAGCGGCTTGCTTTTTATAAGACGAAGAGCAAGCCGCTCAGGTGATGGTTCGAATCCCAGTAGAAGAGTTTATTTCCAAATGTCATAATGACACACACACACACACACACACACACACACACACACACACACACACACACACACACACACACACACACACACACACACACGTGTATGTGTGTGTGTGTAATTTTCGTTTCACAGCGAAAAAGGTTGCATTGTCAAACCCGGGACGGTAGATGTAACGTCACTCTACTGAGTCGGTGCAAAAAGGTTATACCTTCCGGCAGAGAAAAATCCCACGTTCAGGGACCTGCTCAAGGGGGAGGGATTTTTCTAGGGAGGAGGGACCACAAAAACTCCCGCGCGCTGTCCAATTGGGTAGGAGGTGCAGTGATGTGACGGGAAATTGTTTCTGTGTAAGCTGTTAGCTCCCTGTATTGTGATCGTTGCACTTTTTACCTTTCCTGGTAAGACTTGAAACCCGTCATGTACCTCCATTGAGGATGTAGTTAACTGATCTAGATCTTATCTTCTAGAAAGGAGTTATCCCATGGGATCACAACGTAAGACTTCGGGGTTAAACACTAGAGAAAGAGAAGGTCTTCTTGTAGCAAAAATGTACCTGGAAGAAATGAACTGAAAAGAGTTTCTGCCTTTTGGTAAGAGATATCTTTCTTGTGCCGAAGAAAAATGGATGGTGCTCACCATGAGAGGAACAAGTCAGCGATATTTCCGAGTGGGACTGTCATCTTTTGTGTTGAAAAGAATTTCTCTTAGTTCGGGAAAGCTCGTCTACAGGAGCCGTAACAATAATTTACTCGTATGTCGGACAAAGCCTCTCGACCTTTCTTCTCACGTTATTCTGTTCTTTAGTTGCCTGAAGGTCCTTTCAACATTGGTTAGAACTGATAAACGTCCACTAACTCACATTAGTTTTTGGTTTGTGGCCCACTCTTCTGTGATGTCCATCCGTACACACCGAATCGGTTGAAAAGCAATGTCATTTCAAGAACATTCATCAGTAGCCATTTCAAGTGGATGTTATCCTCTGTGTCCTAAGATATAGTCGAATGATTACTCTTAAGAACACAAAAACATAAGGATGAAGTAGATTGCAAAAGACCATAAATCCTATACTAGGCAGTTCCATGTCCATTACCACCTGTCATCCCCATACGTAAAGTTGTCTAACCGTTTCTTAAAACAACCTATAGTTTCAGCTCTCACTACATGGTTACTAAGTCTATTCCATTTGTTGACCACCCTGTTAGTAAACCAATTCTTGCCTAATTCCTTCTTAAATCTTAATTTCCCGCCAATTTAAATCCATTACTGCGAGTCCTGTCTTGGTATGATGACCTTGTTCGCGTCACCCTTGTTAAAGCCTTTGATCCACTTGAACACCTCTATAAGATCACCCCGCACTCAGCGTCTTTCAAGAGAGTGTTAGTTAACCTCGGGCATTTTCTTGTTCAATCGCACGGCGTATTAAAATTTTTCCTACTTTTCTTATCTTCCTCCATCTTTTCTGTTATTGTACATATTCCTGTTCAGTTACTTGCACACAAAATAATTCGGGGAAGGCTGCATAGCTCAGGTTCAGGAAAAAATGGACAGTAATTGTAACTGAATATTTGACATTCGTGGACTTGTAGAATGTGATAGAGTTTTGGGGTAGTTGTTATCTGCATGGAAAGGTAGAGGAAGATGATTATGACTATCAAAGGTATGTATAATAGAAGTAAATGTGTGGGTTCGCTTGTTTAAACGAACAGTGTCATGGAAGATGTGGATATGGTATTTATCCATTGTATACAAAAAAGCAAAAATGTTGTGGATAAGAATGAGAATTGGCTAATTGATTATAAAGATAATAGAATACTCGAGAGTGTAAATAAAAATTATAAAGGAATTTCATTACCAGTAAAGAAAAAGAAAAATCCAATAACTTTGGGTAACTGTGCTTCAAAATAATATGGCATTATAATAACAATAGAAATTGTTACCTTAAGTTTCATTGGCGTCCTCGTAAAAGCCAACAACGGTCCTAGGACCCTCCCATACATTTTACCTTGAGAGTCTAGCTTACTTCTTTTCTGTTGCACAGTAAACCCTCGATATAACGGACAATATGGGGGACAGGAGTCTGTCGTTATATCCGAAGATCCGTTATAACCGAGGATCCGTTATAACCGATGGAAAAACCGGACAGGTCCGTTATATACCGAAGTTTGTCCGGTATTAGAAATTAGTAGGATTAGAAATTAAATTAGCATGAGTATACCGTAACACAGTCCAAATATTCTTCCGAGAGAGATTTATAGGAGTGGCTGAAGATCGCTAGAAGCCACTGTAGGGCTGCTTGTTTCAATAGCTGAAGTTCAAGGCAACATTGTTATCATTGTTATCAGTATTGGTCTATACTTATGTCATCAACAAGCGGGAGGAGAGGAAGATTCGGCGGTTGTACCAATTGCAGTCATTGACGACCTTTCTGGAATCAGAAAAAAAGCAAAATAGAAATAAATTCTCCTGTGTATTCTTTGGGAAAACTTCTAGGAATAAGAGATCATAGCTGATGCTGGATATGAGAACAGTGATCGCTTTAGAGTCATTAGTTAAGCGTGAGATTCAGGATCCTTCAAAAAAGTTTTATATTCAATGTTGCGTTCAGGCTAAATCGAAATTATACATCATCAGGCACCAACGACGGGTACCTGGTTTTACTAACACCACTGCCTTCCTCTGGTGGTGCAGTCCCGATATGCTGGCACTTGGTCTCCAGAGTCCAAAATCGCTAAGATCTTCAACAATTGTAGGACTCTGGGACTGATGCTGACTATTGTAGGGATTGTGACACCCCCTCCTCCTGGTGGTACAGCCCCGAGAGGCTGGCACTTGGTCCCCAGGGTCCAAAATCGCTAAGATCTTCAACAATTGTAGGACTCTGGGACTGATGCTGACTATTGTAGGGATTGTGACACCCCCTCCTCCTGGTGGTACAGCCCCGAGAGGCTGGCACTTGGTCCCCAGGGTCCAAAATCGCTTAGATCTTGAACAATTGTAGGACTCTGGGACTGATGCTGACTATTGTAGGGATTGTGACACCCCCTCCTCCTGGTGGTACAACCCCGATAGGCTGGCACTTGGTCCCTAGAGTCCAAAATCGCTAAGATCTTCAACAATCGTAGGACTCTGGGACTGATGCTGAATATTGTAGGGGCTGTGAGGTTTCATTGAAACTCTGGTCAGCTCTGGGCAACAGTTTTTATTATTATGCAACATCTCCTCTCAGTAGATGACGAAGGATTCGATAAGATCTCTAGCATGAACCTTCCTGATTAGAAAATTACTGCCTCCAAAGTCGATATTGATTTTATGCGTAAATTTCATCCGGAAACCTGTTTCGGAAACGCGAGGGACGAGTACAGATATGCGTATTAACGATTCATTTTGGGAAACGAACGATTTACTTTGTAACGATAAATGTCCTTCGGTCGTATTTACTAGCTCATTCTCGAAATATATATATCTGAGCGAGTTGAGATCGTATATATTTCGATAAATTTCCTGGGGCGTTGGAGCTGTTTTTTCAGGCGAATATAAGTCAATTTAATCCTTATTCTTCGCCTGCATTTGTTTTTTTTCGAAATTTAGTCTTCTCAAAAGGGGTTAGGCAAGTTCTTCAGTATACAAGTCACTCAGCACATTGAAATCTCTACCTACAAGTAGCATAGATAATTTCCCTTTATCTTTTAATACAGAGAACATATCAAAGAAGTTATCGGGTGCATAAGAACATAATACAAGAACATAAGAATGAAGGAGACTGCAAGAGACCATAAGGCCTACACTAGGCAGCTCCGTATCCATCACCACCTGTCATCCCCATCCATAAAGTTGTCTAATCGTTTCTTAAAACAACTGATAGTTTCAGCGCTCACTACATGGTTACTAAGTCTATTCCATTCGTTGACCACCCTATTAGTAAACCAATTCTTGCCTATTTCCTTTTTAAATCTAAATTTGTCCAGTTTAAATTCATTACTGCGAGTCCTGCCCTGTTGTTTTAATATGATGACCTTGTTTGCATCACCCTTGTTAAAGCCTTTGATCCACTTGAACACCTCTATTAGATCACCCCGCCCTTTGGGAATGAAAGTTAGACCTTTTGAGTGTCTAATTAGATTTAAGCATTTATTTTGGCTCTCGTTAGACGAGTTTATAAATCTGACGGAAGTTCCACATAAGGGGTGATCCTATTTCAATCTGCGCAGTGCGACTGTATGTCTCGATGAATTCTTCAACAGCAGTTGTTGGACTTGCGTAAAGCCTATGACTTATTTTGTGACGATCTCCACCTACCTCGGACCGTGTTTACTCTTACAATAGGGAAGGAACCCTTTACTCGGTCCTCTACAAATAGCAGTCTATGACACTAATCTTGTTCCCGTGTAGTCAGGGACACATATTGCGTCATACCTCAGTAAACCAAACTTTATACACAAAATTCGAACCCTGTTTCTTTAATAACAGTTTTGTGTTTAATGGTGTTCTGGTTTCTGACAGTTCGTCCATTTGTTCAAAGTCTTGGATAACGGATCGATGACGTAACTGATAATGAAGGAATGGATAAAGACGTCATGAATATGCTAATAAGATAAACACCAACATCGTTTCCTTGAATTTTCAGGACATTCATTCCTCTTAGAAAGGTTTCGATCCCTGAAGTGTGTTGAGGAAGTTTGCGATTTGTTTTGTTACGTCATGATATACATGCACGCAGCCTGCCAAAGGGTGATCCCTCTTGCTTATGAAAGTTGTGTAACAGACAGAATAGTTTGATGACAGTCAACAATAAAAGAGAACTTACCAACCAACAGATGGGTCAATGTGTCTGGGTTATGAGCTCTTTGCTACCACGAAGGTAAATAGAATAACCTGTCGGTAGCCAGAATAAAGAGAAAAAAGTATCAACGACATTGCTTCTGACCCAGGGCAGTGGGCGAGATGCAGGGATGACCCGTTATCCAGGAGGTGCCGAGATAAGAGGGAGGGAAGAGGGTAGATGGGAGTGGAGTATGTTAGGGATGGAATGGGTGGGAGTGGTTTTTATGGCTTTGTTTTTTGGCTACCTCCCTTATAAGGGGAAAAAAGCCTTTGGTATATGTATGTATGTACTTGGCAAGGAAAGACTGAAGCAAATGTTTTCGAAGTGGAAACATTTTTCGCCCAATGTTGTCCCGTTTTAGTCCATATGATAAGTTTAGTCTGTCCTTCTACTTTTCTGTTTAGATAGGTAAAAGCTGGTGAAAAGGTCCCCCGAAGCGTTTATAAACACATACATCAGCAACTACTTCCTCGACAAGGTTGGGATTGCAAAATCGCATTGCACAGTCATCTGTTTTTTTCCCCGTTCTGCAAGGGGAATACAAATGTGACGCCGAAATAGGACACGACTATGGACACATATTCGTTAATTTGTGTGTAATTGTTTGATCAGATATAAATGTAATTAACAGAATTTTGCTTTAGAATGACACACGTTGATGATAACCTTTTCGTTATAACTATTTCGAGAAAATCGACAACAAACAGAAACTGAAATGGTACGGAGAACTCCAGGGTTTTTTTGTTTTGAAGAAAATCGTCCAGTGTAGCGCTGGCTTTACGCTCGAACTAACACCACGCCAGACCTTGGAGGCTTTTCTGCCATTTATCAAAGTCGGGTTCCGAGTTCAGGTGGCCACGATCCCTTCAGTGTTTTGTGTGCGAAGTTTATTGGCAGCGACAAATAAAACCCAAGGTGTCGTCCTGCCATCTTGTTCCTACTACGGCTGTCTTCTAACTGCTCGAAGTCGTCTTGATCTTATTTCCATCTGATATTCCTCCGTTTTCTACAACTGTTTCAATTCCTCATCTTCACACTGCCTTACCTCTTCTCCTCTTCTTGGCCTGGTTACTATTTCTTCTTCCTGATTCTTCTCCTCATCCTCCTCCTGCTCCTCTTCCTCCTCTTCCTCTTCTTTTTAATGTCTTCATCCTCTTTTTCTTCTTCCTCTTCCTTCCTGTCTTCATCCTCTTTCTCTTCTTCTTCCTCTTCCTCCTTTTCCTGCTCCTTTTTCTTGCTTCTTCTGTTCGTCTTCCTTCTCTTCCTCTTCCTTCCTGTCTTCATCCTCCTTTTCTTCTTCCTCCTCCTACTTTTCCTGCTCCTCTTCCTTCTGTTCCTCTTCCTCCTCTTCCTCTTCCTACTTCTCCTTTTCCTGCTTCTCTTCCTTCTGTTCCTCTTCCTCCTCTTCCTCTTCCTCCTGTCTTCATCCTCCTCTTCTTCCTCCTCCTCCTTTTCCTGCTCTTTTTCTTGCTTCTGTTCCTCTTTCCTCTTCCTCTTCCTGTCTTCATCTTTCTCTTCCTCCTCTCCTCCTTCTCCTTCTTGTCTTCCTCCTCTTCTTTCTTGTCTTCATACTCCCTTTCCTCTCCTCCTCTACCTCCTCCTCTTCCTGCTTCTCCTCCAGCTCTTCCTTCTCATTCTCTTCTCTTCCTACTTATATCCCTACTCCTCTTCTTCTTCCTCCTCCTTTTTCTTCTCCTTCACATTTTCCTTTTCCACTTCCTCCTGCATATCCTCCTCAACCTCTTCCTCCTCCTCCACCTTCCCTTTTGTCCTCCTTTTTCTCTTCCTCCTTTTCCCCGTCCTCTTTTTCTTCCTCCTCCTCCTCCTCCTCCTCCTCCTCCTCCTCCTCCTCCTCCTCTTGCCCTGCATCCTACTCCTTTTAATCCTTCTCCTCCTACTGCTGGCCAGTCTGTTCCTTCCCTACCTACTCATACTCGTGTTTATATACTTCCTCCTCCTTTTCTTCCTCCTTCTTTTGATCTTATTTCTATTTCTGCTCTTGCTTCTGCACTTAGTTTTATTGGGTCACATGAAGAATTGTCACCCCAGAACGCCCACGTGAAGAATCGTCACCCCATGAGATCCCACCTGAAGAAATGTCACCCCATTCGCCGAATATCAACGGTGGAATAAAGATTAGGTTAGGTTAGATTAGGTTAGGTTACGTTAGGTTAGGTTACGTTAGGTTAGGTTACGTTAGGTTAGGTTAGGTTACGTTAGGTTAGGTTACGTTAGGTTAGGTTACGTTACTTTAGGTTAGGTTGAATGAAGGTTATGATTATTGTCATCAACTTATGCAAACGAAGAATCGTAAACCCAGGATGGCCCACATGAAGAAGAATGGTCACCCTAGGATAGCCCACGTGAAGAAATGTCACCCTGTCGAAGTCTGGGGTGACGATTTTTCATAGTGATCAGTTTTATTTATCCACTACTTCCACACCTGCTCCTGTTCATCCTAATCCAAATCCTGATCCGAATTCGGCTCTTTGTTCTCCTGCGCTTTGTTCTCGTTCTCCTCCTTGTCCTCTTATTTGTTCTCATCATCGTCCTTGTTCTTCATCTCCTCCTCCTCCTCCTCCTCTTCTTCTTCCTCTCCTTCTCTCCTCCTACTCCTACTCCTCTCGCTCCTCCTCCTCCTCCTCCTCCTCCTCCTCTTATTTGTTCTCATCATCGTCCTTGTTCTTCATTTCCTCCTCCTCCTCTTCTTCCTCCTCCTCCTCCTCTTCTTCCTCCTCCTCTTCCTCCTCCTCCTCCTCTTCCTCCTCCTCCTCCTCTTCCTCCTCCTCCTCTTCCTCCTCCTCCTCCTCTTCCTCCTCCTCCTCCTCTTCCTCCTCCTCTTCTTCCTCCTCCTCTTCTTCCTCCTCCTCTTCTTCCTCCTCCTCCTCTCCTCCTCCTCCTCCTCCCTCCTCCTCCTCCTGCTCTCGCTCCTCCTCCTCCTCCTCCTCCTCCTCTTATTTGTTCTCATCATCGCCCTTGTTCTTCATCTCCTCCTCCTCCTCCTCCTCCTCCTCTTCTTCCTCCTCCTTCTCTCCTCCTCCTACTCCTACTCCTCTCGCTCCTCCTCGTCCTCTTATTCGTTCTTATCATCGTCCTCCTTCTTCATCTCCTCTTCCTCCTCCTCCTCCTCTTCCTCCTCTTTCTTCTCTCCTCCTTTTACTCCTACTCCTCTCGGTCCTCCTCGTCCTCTTATTCGTTCTTATCATCGTCCTTCTTTATCTCCTCCTCTTCTTCCTCCTCCTCCTCCTCCTCCTCCTCCTCCTCCTCCTCCTCCTACTCCTACTCTCGCTCCTCCTCCTCCCCTTATTCGTTCTTATCATCGTCCTTGTTCTTCACCACCTCCTCCCCCTTTCCTCCTCCTTTTCTCCTCCTCCTCCTCCTCTCGCTCCTCCTCCTCCTCCTCCTCTCGCTCCTCCTCCTCCTCCACATCCCCTTCTCACTCACCATCCCCCTCCACTTCCTTTTCCTCCCTTACCTCCATATATTCTTGGAGTTCCGTTTATTCCTCCACATTACTTCATCACCTCCAACTACTCCTCTCTTCTTCTGCAACTTCTACAGCTACAACAACTGCTACTACAGATACAGTACATGATAATTATATCTCGGCTCTCCTAACGTCATTCCTCCTTCGGGTCTGTATTGTGATCATCTTTGTTGGCTTTTAACTGCGAGTATAAGTGACAGCAATATACACCGCTGGTCGGACCGCTCGCCTCCTCTCCTCGGCAATTAGCGCTGGAATTACTCGTGAAACTGCACCTGCAACTATGATCTGCCACTTAGGTCTGGAATTAGTGGGTTCATTACTAAGAAGGCGTATGTGCACGTGCACACACACATAAACTTACACACATACACACACACACACACACACACACACACACACACACACACACACACGCACATACACACACACACACACACACACACACACACACACACACACACACACACACACACACACGTACACATACACACACACACAAACACACACACACACAAATACACACATACACACACACATACACACACACACACACACACACACACACACACACACACACACACACACACACACACACACACACACACACACACACACACACACACACACACAAATACATTGCTATCCCGAGATGAGACTCTGAAAGTTGATGTCCAAAGAAAATATAATCAATTTCAGTCACTTATATTTCCTTTTTTCCTGTTAGGAGTAGCTTAGATATGTAATTCGTTGCAAAGCATTGGTTATGAATTATCTAGAAAATATGTAACTTCAGACAGTATCTAGCAAACTTCAGTTCAGTGAATTCCATCTTAAAGGTCGTCTGGAAGTTCCAAGAGTATCAGACCTTTAGCATCAACGAAAAAAAGAAGAAAAAAAAAGAAAAAGTGAGACACTGATATAATGACCTTGTTAGAATACCTCTCACTGAAACGACGAGGGTATTGAAATTCTGCGAAATCTTTAATGACAAATCAACTATATGGCAACACCGGACCAGGGGGAAATATCAGCTGCCACGTAGCGTGAGCCTTGGAAGAGAAATCGGGGCACATTAAATGCCACCAGCCGGAACTCTGAACTGGATTATAGTTGCCATCAATTCCGAGAAGAGGTTGCGCTTGGAACCGATTAGATGCGGACAGTCGTCACCTTTTCCCTATATGTTTGGACAGCCAGGCCGGGTGATTTTCACCAATGGCTGGAGTCATGTAGCGAGGTAGAAACCAACGCATCACGGCTTAATAACACACGCAGATGCCAGTGTTTCCTGAGCTCCTTTAAACCGATTAAGTCATACTATGTGTATCTCTAAACCCATTCGGTTTACTTGCATTTAGACAAAAGTTTTCGTAAATAGGACGTATTCGGTAGATTTTATGCGAGCTAAAACCCACTTGGGTTTGACTTTTGTGTCAGTTTCCTTGAATTTAAGGCAAAAGTTTTCGTAAATAGGACATATTTCGTAGATTTTATCCTTGGTAAACCCATTGGGGGTTTGACTTCTGTGAAATCATAATCCAGGCGGTTCGACAAAACCCATTCTGTATGAGGACACACTCCATTTATCCTGTTCTTATTAAAATCAGGGTCATTAACGATGAAGACTAAGAGCGAGGAAGCTAACTTAGTCAAAACAGAACGATAATTTTCTTTGCGGATTTCGTAAGTCTTTGTAGACGACAAAGTGTGAGGAAGGAAATCGACGTCACCTAATTTCAAAGATTCTAAAGTCCGACGACAGATTTGTTAATCCTGTATGGTCATAAATAGTGCCCAATGATTGTATTTCAACTAGCTTGTAGGTATGTCCATACATTCCACACCTTTTGGTGATTTTTGACAATGTCAAAGAGGGTCAAATCTCGTTCAGTAGACGCTAGTCCTAGCGAGTTGTAAGGTACCCCTCTACTTGTCCAATGTCAACGGAAAGTTAGTAAACTATCCTATTGACAACACCTATTGGCGAGTAGTTAGCTTTCGACTAGCACTAACGGTTACCCAACTAGCTCCGTATCAACGAGGCTTTAGGCTAAGCTGGGCTAGGTTAGGCTAGGTTAGACTGGGTTAGGCTATGCTTGGTGAGACTAGGTTAGGCTACGCTAAGCTAGGTTAGGGTAGGTTGGTTTATGCTAAGCTAGGTTAGGATATTTTAGGCTAATTAGGGTAGGATAGGATAAGTTAGGCTAGGTCAGACTAGGTTAAGCTAGGTTGGTTTATGCTAAGCTAGGTAAGGATATGTTAGGCTAGTTAGGGTAGGATAGGATAATTTAGGCTAGGTTAGGTTAGGTCAGACTAGGTTAAGCTAGGTTGGTTTATGCTAAGCTAGGTAAGAATATGTTAGGCTAGTTAGGGTAGGATTGGATAAGTTAGGCTAGGTCAGACTAGGTTAGGTTGGTTTATGCTAAGCTAGGTAAGAATATGTTAGGCTAGTTAGGGTAGGATTGGATAAGTTAGGCTACGTTAGGGTAGGTTAGGATAAGTTAGTCTAGGTTAGGATAGGGGAAGGGATCATAAGTTGGGGAAGAAACCAGTTAGGAAAGAATTACGTCTTTTCTATAAAATTGCAGAGGCATTTGGACGCTTTTTGTGGTCGTAATCTCAAAAGTAAGGCAAAGAAACTCCGTTAATCTACTTGGATAAAATCAGATTTAATTATCTTGAAACTCCCACAACAAAAGATATGATGAAATATCAGCCAATAAGAACTCGTATGTACTGAAATCAGTCGTCTTGGCTCCATTGGAGAGACAGCCAAAGCGACCCACTGACTCTGATTGGATAAGAAGAAGAAAGTGTTTTCTCATAGTTTTAAGAACTTCATGGTCTTACGAAGAGCACATGCACACAGTAGCTGAAACTCGAAAAAAAAAGAAAAATAATTACTTCCATCAGGACGTTCTAATTGGCAGATACGAAAGTCAAGGACAGGAAGTGTGGAATGTAGATAATGCCTGAACAGGTGGGAGGGAAGAATGCGCCGCCATATTTGCCAAAGAGTACTTCAAATGAACGCTAAGGACTGTCAGCCTCTTTGTATATGAGTGTTGTTAAATACCCATCCACCTGCACGTGGTAGTACGAGTACAGAAACCAGCATTAATTTTAGCGTGAATGATTTAAAAGAATAAGATTAGTAAATGGATAACCCTATGCACGTTCTTGATACTATGAGAGAATCTGGAGATTTTTTATTTTTTTAATTTTTTTTTTATCGTTCGTACGACACGGTGTATGGAACGATCACTTGTACCGTATGAACTCAATCGTCTTTAAACCCTTTTACTGATGATGGCCATCAGCCAAATAAGATCCTCCTCCTGGTGGCAGTCACAACAAAGAAAGCGTCAACCGTGGCAGTCGAAGCGTTAAGATAATCTTTTCAGTTTGTGAGGATCCTCTTAACCGAATAGAACCTTCTGGTAAGAACGAGAACCTTAAAGTTGTCCTCTTAGGTCGTGCTAGTTATTCGATACTGTTTTCAATCCCCATCGGGTCGTGGGGCGCATATCATCTGAATAGAATCAATTGACCACAGCCAAATCAATCCTTGAAGTTTGAAAGACGGAGTAGACACGGCGAGAATGCAGAGAGTGGGAAGACGGTTTGTTATGCGTTCCGACTTCTCCAAACCCCGTTGCAGACGCCTGAAGGCTGGTTCCGCAGCAGCCCTACCGCACATGCGGTACAAAAGTTCCGTTGCCCTTGTGAGCGTCTGGTAACCCATCTCCATACCCAGTAATGAATCCATATTCGTTTCCCAGAATGAAGACGGGTTACCTGCCGTGGAACCATTAGGCCACCGAGCTGTTGCGTTTGGGTTGTCGGTTCCTGTGCTGGGGTTTGGGCTCGGAAGGGCCGGGCTCTCGAGGAGTGATGTCCTATCAGTGAAGGAGATAATGTGCATGTGTATGAAAGAGAGAGAGAGAGAGAGAGAGAGAGAGAGAGAGAGAGAGAGCCAGCCAGCCAGCCAGCCAACCAACCAACCAGAGAGAAAGACAGCTAGACAGGCAGGCAGTCAGACAGCTAAACAGACAGAAAGACAGACTGACATGCAGACAAACAGACAGACAGAGAGGGGCAGACAGACACACAGCTAAACAGACACAGACAGACTGACAGACAGAGAGGGGCAAACAGACAGGAAGACAGACATGCAGACATACAGACAGCTAAACGGACAGACTGACAGACAGACAGATATAGTCGGATTAACAGTGTCCGGTTTTATAGGGAATTCAAGATACAGACCAGATGAGTTCCTACCCTTCCATCAAGGGTAGGTCCTGAACCAAAACTAATGTTCAGAATAAGGACATGAAACAAATAAAAAAAAAGACGAGATAGGGAGAAAAGTAGGACAAACATGGGGCCGGTTTTACAGACCACGCGAGATACAGAATGGTCGCGCTTCTTGTCTTGACCATATAAAGTATATCTGGACAGTGTTAGCACACCCAATTGGAATAAAGTTTCTGTAAAGGTGATGGCAACTACTACAATTCTAAATTTTATGACACGTCAGAAGAAAAAAAAAAACCTGAGCATGATGCTGCTATGTCAATGGTTTAATTTTCTTGTTTGATCACTTGCATGCGTATATGTTTGTTCATTTGCTATATATTGTGATCAAGCGTTGTTGTAATATGTTGTAAACAAACTCAGCCGAAGATTTCGAAAAGGATTAGGAGTCTAGTAATCTTCGAGATAGCTCAAGAGTTTCAATATCTGATCGTTTTAAAGAACGATCGATCTGGTGAGGTTGTGGAATTTCTTTAGTCATAATAACAAAGGATTACAAAGGCGGAGCATGCCGACAGGAGACCTTTTGGTCCATATCTAGGTCGGATGCAAAAAAAGAAAAGAAAAAAAAGAAATAATAATAAAATAATAAATAAAAACTATAATAATGTAAATAACAAATAAAATATATAAATAACTTTAAATGTTATTATTAACCTTGGAAGTAGTTATATCTATCTTCTCCAAGGGCGGATATCAACGTTGGCAATATACTTTGGCACATATTTACATGCACGTAGTTAGCATTCAGCCCAGTTCGGCGCGAATTGAAATTAGTTTGTTTTTTAACTGTGTAGATACCTTGAATGTAGACTTCTCATGAATCACCAACGCAAGTACCCACGGCTACGCACATTCACACACACACACAGAGATACACACGAGCACATAAACAAGCACACACACATCCACTTGTATATACATATATATATATATATATATATATATATATATGCGTAAGTAACCACTAGGAAAAGTAAAGTAACGAAGCAGAGCGCTTTCGTATAATTACATCTTCAGTGCAGATGTAATTATACGAAAGCGCTCTGCTTCGTTAGTTTACTTTTCCTAGTGATTACTTACGCATTTGTGAACACACGCTCCTAGTATTTTTATTGCATGTATATATATGTATATATATATATATATATATATATATATATATATATATATATATATATATATATATATATACATATATATTTATATATGAGTGGTGGGAACGGAAGTCTCACGACTTGGAACAGAGACTATTTCTGACCGGTTTCGCCTTATGAAGCCTCTTCAGAGGTCATAATTTACAGAATGTGAATGCGTCGGTATTTATAGGAAAGTTGTTGTCGTTCACGTGGGATGCGTGGTTAGATTCTCCCCCTAGGATCCCAAGTGAACCACAACAACTTTCCTATAAATACCAACGCAATCACATTCTGTAACAATATATATATATATATATATATATATATATATATATATATATATATATATATATTGTGTGTGTGTACATGATGCAGGCTTTGTGCATAAGATAATGTTTATTATAATCGGCCAATCTTTATATTTTCTGACTAAGCCAAACTTTTTTCTCTTCCTCAAATAAATGTAGTTCTACGGAACACTATAATTCGATATCTTTTAATCATCTCGTCATTTAATTTTCCACCATACCTCAAAGCTATACATACATCCCACAAAAAAAAAAACTTTGTTGCCGGTATTGTGTATTTTTAACACAGTTCTTGGGATAGTACTCACTTTTGTGAATGCGTGTGATTCACCTAGGTCTCTTGGATCACGTGTTGGACTCGTGATTGACAGCTATTTCCCTCCCGGAAGAGGGCTCAGAGCTCGTATGACCGATCTATGGGTAATGCTGTGACCTTACACTCACACACACACACCCCAACTCCCCGCCCACGAGAGATGGGGTAACGACTCGAAGCGCATCGATACTGAAATAATTTCAGCCCTGGGCAGGATTCGAACCCGGACCGCCGTAATGACAGTCGGGATTCTACCAACCGTGCCACCGAGTCGTGTGTGTGCTTGTGCTTGTAGTGTCTCTGGTATCTGTATATACTGAATGTGCCTTTATGTCCACGAACTTCAGTTAATTACTACTTTGACTCAAAGTGAAGGTTTGCCTAGGGCGAGCAGACGGTTCTGTTATACGTCTCGAAGGTGGAGGTTGAAATTAAACGGGGTCTCAATTAATCAGAGAACCGTGTTTAGATCTGGATCATTCCCCATGCGCGTACGCACACACACGCACACACACACACACACACACACACACACACACACACACACACACACACACACACACACACACACACACACACACACACACACACACACACACAAACGTACACTGCAAGCACCACCACCACCAGAATCCTTGTGTTTATTCGTTTGAATAGTTTTTTTGATTTTTATTCATACATTTGTTTTTTTAATTCTCACGTATTTATTTCTTTATAAGTTCGTTCATTCATTTATTATTCATTTATTTGATTGTTTACTTACCTTATTATTTATTTATTTATACATTTAATCATTCCTTTAAGTATTTATTCAGGTGTTTGTGTATGTGATGTTGATGTATTTCACTGGAAATAATATCTTGTTTGAAATGCGAGTGACAAACATTTTGGGTGTTCAGACTTCGTACAAAACTGCATCAGCAGATGCGTCGGTCTCAGAGGTCGTAATCCCCGCCGAACGCTGTAAGATGTCTTTAGTATGCGAGGCAAGTCCTCGCCCGCGCTGGCATGGGATATAGACGGAATTAACGAAATATAATTTCCTGAACCGAGTTATAAACCTCACCGACGGGTTTGGTCATTGTGGCCAAGTTTTTTTTTTCCCCCCCGATTCGACCACTCTCCGGCCGCTACCGAGCTCCCAACACTCCGGCTGGTTCCAGCCCCCAGAACGAATCGTTGATTTACTTTCTCTGAGGGCTCTTGGCTAACCGGAACTCAGACTCTCGTTCTTCGGGAGGGTCTTCGAGATCGCAGACGAAGCTCCAGAGGTCCTCTGGAATAAGTCTCCCCGAAGACGATGCGAGACGGCAACTGCGCAAGCATTGTCCTCCTCCTCCCATTCTTGTCTCTCTCTCCCTCTCCCTCCCTCTCCTCCTCATCTGCGGATGGCCGCAAACAACCCGCATGCGGACCAGATGATGGGGGCAACGACGGACTCGCCGCTGGCTTCGCCGTGGTTCAGGCGATCTCGCCCACGGACCGGAAACAGAACACGAAATGTCCGTGAGAGTATTCTTGTGTCTTCAGGGGGATTCTCAGCAACGTCCAAAGATATATTTGCATAACTATGATACATAATACTTATCCGCTGTTGTGGACATACACAGTCATGCAAACTTCGTCTTCGGTCACCCCTACACTTTCCTCCCTTCCACGTTAGACTCGACGTCTTCAAAGAGATGGCTCCGCTGGACAATGTTGCTTAGTTGAGATCAGACTGGAGGAAATGATATCCCGTCTTATTAGAATAAAATTTCATCTTAGGGTCTGACCCATTAACTAAATAAAATCGTCTGCATATAGTCACTCAAAAGTTTGCAAGATAAAGTATCCTCATAGTGTTGAAGAATTAAAGGCTCTTAATTGTCTTTGATCATTCTCTTCTCGTCATTCCTCTCATAGCAGGATCCTTTTCGTCTTTTCTACAAACTAACCATTTCCTCGCCTTGACCACTTTCTAGACCAAATTCACACACTTTTAGCTGTCTCCATATACGTTCACAACACGTCTCCTTGTTATTTATTATAATTGATATGGTTTAACGTCACAAACTCCTCCCATTGGAAGGCTAGGACGGTGCCCATCGCAGAGGACTTTGTAGCGTGGAATTTAACGAACCATGCCCTTGGTTCAACTTCGCCGGTGGCAGGATTCAAACCGCCATCCCCTCCACCTTCGCCGCAAGTAACGACGCTCTAATCCGCACGAAAATTACCGTTCCCTCCACTATATCACTTTCACTCCTCACATTTATGTAGTACAAAACCACCACATCTACTTCATTTAGTGTATGTGCATGCATGTGATTCACCATGGTCTTTGGATCATGTGTTAGACTCGTGATCGGCAGCTATTTCCCTTCCTGTAGAGAGCTCAAAGCTCATATGACCGATCTATGGGTAGTGCTTTGTGTGTGTGTTTGAATATATGCGTGTGTATATATGTGCGTGTGTATGTGATCGACAGTTATTAGCCTCCCGGATGAGAGCTCAGAGCTCGTATGACAGATCTATGGGTAATGCTGTGACCTTACACGCACACACACACCCAATTCCTCTCGCACGAAAGTTAGAGTAACGCCCCGCAGCGAAGTGATACTGAATTTTTTTCAGCCCTAGGCAGGAGTCGAACCCGGACCGCCGTAGTTGCAGGCGAGAACGCTAAACACTGCTTCTCAAGGTTGTGTTATATGTGTGTGTATGTTTTTTGCGTGTGTGACTGTATGTATATATACATGCACCTGCGCGTGCATATATGGTATTGTGTCCTCATATGTATTACCTTTACAACCAGTCAGGGTCGCCAGATCGTCGATGTTAAGGCTGAGCCCTTCGTTCCCAAAGCAAATTATATATATATTTTTATTCTAACTTCCCTCATATTTTACTTGCCAGCTAAGCCTAGATCTTGTTTATTTCTAATTCAGCATTATTTTATTTCTATCATCTTCTTTTTCAACATTATTGTTTTCGTTTTATTCATAATAATCGCTGTCATTTTCATTAACATTATCGTTATCTTATTTTCATTATTGTTATCAGTATCATTAACATCATTATCAATGTAATTGACGTCATTGTAATTTTTATTTCCGTTATCAGTGTTATCATGATTATCATTATCATTGTCATGGTCATTGTCATTGTTGTTGTTATTATTATTATTATTATCATCATTACCATCATCATCATCATCATCATCATCATCATCATCATCACTATTATTATCTTCGTCATATCATCATGATTACCATCATTATCATCAATCTTGTTATAATTCCCACTGCTGGTCCTGTTGTTGATGTGCTGTGTCTTACTGCATTGTTTCTGACCGGGTCGTGGGTGTGTTTCTTACTGCTCGTCCTCAAAGGAACACACAAACAACAGCAGGCCCACTGGCCCTAACGAGGCTGTTTGTGTTTACTATACTAAGCTACAATTAAGAAAATAGGGTAACTAGGCGATAGAAGATGAACTAACACTACTGCTACCACTATCCTTTTCGTCCACAAGGAGCTAAGATGAAAGTGCAACAAATGGGTGACAGATGGGAATGGGATGGCTGGGGATGGATGCGTGTCTTGAAGAGGCCATTTGGTATATGGATTTGGATAGATTAAAATGATGGAATGTTCCATCGTGTAATAAAAGCGTGCGTGCGCGAGTGTGTACATCAGACATCTAAAGGATTGTATATTCCCCGCAGTCATCTTGCAACACACACACACACACACACACACACACACACACACACACACACACACACACACACATATATATATATATATATATATATATATATGCATATATACAGGGTGTTCCAAAAGTATGTCACATTACGAGATTTTATATCTTAATAACTATTGAGGATACCAAACCTGATTTATATATCCTGAAAGCTTGTAATTTCAAGTTTCTGTACAAGAAATATGAATGCAACAGTGCAATATATATATATATATATATATATATATATATATATATATATATATATATATATATATATATATATATATATATATATATTTAAAGCTCTTCAATGTGTGCCCCTGTGGTTATACGTCATGCACCCAGACGACAATCCATTTCTTGCCAAACGCGACCTAACATAGCGTTGTTGTCGACGGTTGCCAAGGCTTCTGTTATTCGAGTCATGAGGTCACCCACGTCTCTGGGAAAGGGGAGGTACGTACACCACGCCTTTCAAATATCCCCAGAGGAAAAAGTCGCAGGGAGTGAGATCTGGCGAGCTGGTTTATCAATGTCCTTCATTTGTTGGACCAATTGCAGGCTGTGAGGTGTCATATATATGCAGTCGTCTTCTCAAAACGCGACTAACATTTGTTGATAGGGACTGAAATTGTCTACTGGTTCTTCTGACTGATTTCTGTGGACTCCGTTGGAAGGGTTTTCGCACTTGTCCAACCGTATCATTGGAAGATCTTGTCCAACCGTATCGTTGGAAGCTGAGAGGCGTCCCGTTTTCTTTGCTGGGCACAAACGCCTCTTCCCCTTTTGAGTGACAATTCAAAACGGAACGTTTGCCATGTGACCGCTTCGTAAAATTTGTACGAAATTGACCTTAAACACGTGTCCATGACTCAGTTTTAGCGAATTCTAGGACACACAAAGATTTTTTTTTTTTTTTTATTTATTTATTTTTTTTTTTTGAACGGCTACACTGGGTCTGAAAAGAGACAAATACCAGGATTAACAGAAGAAATCTTGATAATTTTAGCTTTAAAATGGTGCCTGTTTCATCTTGCTGCCATTTGTAGTTCATGATACACGAGTTCTTAGAATGTGACATATAATTTGGAACACCCTGTATATATATATATATATGTATACATATATATATATATATATATATATATATATATATATATATATATATATATATATTGGTGTTGACTAGAACATATAAGGAAACAATAAACATCGCGAAGAACTGGTTTTCGTTCTCTTTAAGGAGGTACTTGCACGTCCACCAAATTAATTTGCCTACCAAGCAAATTGATGATTTGCTTCCCTTTCATGTCCACTAACCAAAACTGCAATAGAAGACGATTACGTCTGCTTCCTCTTTGTTTGCCAAGCGAAAAACTTGCAGACAAAGATTTTTTTTTCTTCTTCTCCCTGATATCGTCACCTCTAATCCCCGAAAGGAAGAGTGAGAGAGAGAGAGAGAGAGAGAGAGAGAGAGAGAGAGAGTGAGAGAGAGAGAGTTTTATGTGGCAGTAGATATAGAGCAGTGGTTCCCAAACTTTTTCCGTCATTTCCCCCTACAACCAGTTCAACCATCCAGATTCCACTATTCATGTGTACGGGGGAAAGATTAGTCAAAACACACTGATAATTTACTATTTTAAAAATGTACAAATATATTGATAAGCATCTACAACAGGTATACTCTTTCTCTCTTTCTCTTTCTCTCTCCCTCTCTCTCCTCTCTATCTCTCACGCATGAGAAAATCCGTATGAGATTTTCTTTATTGCTAGGAGACAATGTTATAATTTATCCCCTGGTACCTTCAAATTTCCCTCCCCATGGGGAAATTCCCCCTAGTTTCCCTCCCCATGGGGAAATTCCCCCTAGTTTGGGAAACACTGATATCGATTTTTGAGTCTGAAGGTAGAGTCTGAAGGTTAGTATAGAGTCATGCGTGGATGGTAGAGTCACGCTGGGAGTCACGGTTGAAGGGTTAGTTTGAAAAAAGAGGAAAATAGGTAGAAGACAGAGAATTGAGATGGAAGTAAGGAAAGAAGGAAGATATTTAGAAGGAGAATAACAGAGGAGGAGGAGGAGGTGGTGGAGGAGGAAGAGGCGAGGGGAGAGAGGGAAAGGAACAAGAGAAAATGGTACATAAATCAGAAACCATCATTTCCTCTCTTCCCTCTTTTCCTTCTTCCCTCTTTTCCTTCTTCCCTCTTTCCCTTCCCAGAGAAACAACTGAGGAAGTGGTGATTTAAGATTGTCATTTTAATGCCGCGTTTCCCAGTATTTCCCGACCATAGCACCCCCTGTTGTCACGTCTAAGCAGTCCAGCACCCCTATCTTGTTATTAGAAGGATAAAAGAAAGTGAAGTGTACTGCTTGATGATTTATTTCCTTGATTCCTTAGAACTGAAACAAATTGAGAATATTGTTTGTAGAAGAAATAAGAACACCCTAGAAAAATAAAATAACTTGGGAAAAGTTATGCACAACTAGGTAATCAATGATACATATATCAATGTGGTTTTTGTGTGCATCACTTCCGAGCACCCCCGTATAATTGATATCAGCACCTCAGGTTGGGAAACGCTGTTCTAAGGAGTTTGGCAGAAGTTACTTTCGGGAGAGGAAGTATCAAGGAGACTAGGAAAGAGTCCAGGAACATTACGTGTAGGCCTTATGGTCTCTTGCAGAGAGTCTCCAGGAAAGAGTCCAGGCACATATCTTGAGTCAAAGGTCTGGAAATATGACCTCTGGAACTAGAA
This sequence comes from Oratosquilla oratoria, assembly GCF_046742065.1. Lineage (NCBI taxonomy): Eukaryota > Metazoa > Arthropoda > Malacostraca > Stomatopoda > Squillidae > Oratosquilla > Oratosquilla oratoria. Next base: position 54,549,360 of record NC_134785.1, on the reverse strand, counting down.
ACTAGACCAGAGGAATTAATGAATTAAGAATGTCACTCTAGGGAGTTTGTCACGAGTTACTTTTGGGAGATGAAATACCAAAGAGTCTCCAGGAAAGAGTCCAGGAACATATCTTGAGTCAGAGGTCTGGAAATGGCAAGACCTCTGGAACTGGAAACTATGGTGGTGGTCCCAGAGGAGTCTGTGACAGTGATTCTTCGACTTGAATTTCTTTTACCTCTGATATTGTTGTATTTCTTTGCATGCCTCGAATGTTACCAAATATATTCTTTCTTCTAAGCTAGACAGAAGTCTGAGAAAACAAAGCTTAACAGGGGTGTAGAGTTCTTAAAAACGGAGAGGACATCTTGTTAATATCAACGAGAATTACTGACGACATCTGAATCGGTTAGTTAGTTAACACAGTTTGCATCTTCCTAAGTTTCGTGTTTTGCGTTCAAGAAGAAAAGGCCTTGATATACTGCAAGAGAAACTGATATTATCTCCAAGCAGGGATCGTTTACTGTTGTTACATTTGTTAATATGATCTGGACTCTTTTGTTCAGAGGCTATAACCACAACTGAACGAAATCGTCTGGGGTTAGGCTGAGATTTGTATTATCTTCAGTCGAACCATATCTTTTGGTGTTAACAAGAACAAACTCTCTAGAGAGGATGGATAAGGAGCTGGAGGATGTAGTGCCGGAATGGGAGAGATCAGGAAAGGCATATAAGATGTCATTAGATAGAAATGGAAGAGAGGTTTATCACCGGAACCGATGATGGCGACAGTAACATCGGCTACGGCGACAACAGAAAAGGCGACAATGCAAAGAAAACGAGTGATTGTACCGACAGAAAGGGCGAGTACAACGACAGAAAGGGCGATGACAACACGATGACAGAAAGGGCAACTACAAAAAAGATGTAACGGAAGAAAAAAATGACGAAGACGACACAACGACACAACCAACAGAACTGGGGACGACGACTATTACAACGACAACGACCACGATGACCATGACGACAAGACGGCGACGACGACGACACGACGAAAGTGTGACGACGACAACAAACGCGACAACGAAGTCAGCACCAAAAGAAGAAAGGGCGACATTGATGACTACACGGCATAAAGGACGACATCAGCTACGATATTACAACAAAAAGGACGACAAAGACTAAGAAATGGACAGCGGCAACAAAACTAAGACGATGACAAATGCGGCGACGAGTAGTGGAATAAGAAAAGCACGACGAGGAGGGAAGGAGGAGGAGGAGGTGGTGGTTGTGGTGGTAGTGGGAGTGGAGGTGGAGGTGGAGGTGGATGCAGGGTGGTGAAGGCAAGGGACCGTCTAAAGACGAGGGTGTATCAGGAGTGGCCGGGAGAAGAGTGGCCGGGAGGAGAGTGGCCGGGAGAAGAGTGGCCGGGAGGAGAGTGGCCGGGAGGAGAGTGGCCGGGAGAAGAGTGGCCGGGAGAAGAGTGGCCGGGAGGAGAGTGGCCGGGAGGAGAGTGGCCGGGAGGAGAGTGGCCGGGAGGGGAGTGGCCGGGAGGAGAGTGGCCGGGAGAAGAGTGGCCGGGAGGAGAGTGGCCGGGAGGAGAGTGGCCGGGAGGAGAGTGGCCGGGAGAAGAGTGGCCGGGAGGAGAGTGGCCGGGAGGAGAGTGGCCGGGAGGAGAGTGGCCGGGAGAAGAGTGGCCGGGAGGAGAGTGGCCGGGAGGAGAGTGGCCGGGAGGGGAGTGGCCGGGAGGAGAGTGGCCGGGAGGGGAGTGGCCGGGAGGAGAGTGGCCGGGAGAAGAGTGGCCGGGAGGAGAGTGGCCGGGAGGAGAGTGGCCAGGAGGAGAGTGGCCGGGAGGAGAGTGGCCGGGAGGGGAGTGGCCGGGAGAAGAGTGGCCGGGAGGAGAGTGGCCGGGGAGACACGTTTTCCATTCAATGTTAAACAAAAACAAAAGCAGACAAAGTCAGCGCGGGGACAAAAACACTGCCCGGCGTGCAAAGCAACAACAAGGACAACAACAATAGCAACAGCAGGAGCAGCCTCGCAAACATCACAACTCTACATCGTTAAGACAATTGAACATCATCAGATCTGTACCAACCGATATACAAAGAATTACAAAGGCGGAGCATGCCGACAGGAGACCTTTTGGTCCATATCTAGGTCGGATGCGAAAAAAAAAATCATAATGATAATATATTAATAAATAAGAACTATAATAATGTAAATAACAAATGAAATACATGAATAAATGTATAGGTATAGTTAAATGATAAACAAACAGGTAAATAGTAAATAATAATAAATTGACATATAACTGATAATAAATGAGAATCAAACAGACAAATGATAACAAAACAAAAACAAATGATACATACAATTACTACTATACTCAATTTAGCTTTTTTTTTCGTCCTCAAAATCGACCAATTGAGAGTTCTTTATTATGTGCTATTTTTCTTCATGAAAACTGTAACTCAATAAGATCTGAGAACTGCAGGCCGAAAATTGGTATACTCGTAGTCGCGAGGAAGCCCTCGCCTCGTTTAGATAAACTGAGTGTTACGCCCTGGGACCAACCGCTCCATCTGCTCAAATAGAATGCCAGCGATGAAGAAGTAGACCCTGAAGGTATACGTATCCATTACTATGCATAGTATCGACAAAGTCTCCCCCTTTGCACGTCTGGAGTCGTAAATAGTTCAATATGGAAAAATTGATTTTGCCACATATGGTAGCGTCGTACTTAGAGGGAGCAAAGACTTACGTAAGGTATTGTGAACTTGCCCAGTTAAAGAACATGAAATAATGTTTCTGTGGATCAGAAATGAATTGGTTCATTATTTTCTGTATCGAACAGTCCATCAGAGGGGAAGTGTTTAATTGCAATGGACTCGACGAATCGAACTTGCTAACGAAGTGAATCGGCGATTGAAACGAGCGTGGTGGTTCCTGGGGTGAAAATTGTTGGGGAGTTCGGTACCTGTGTCTTGTCGTTTGACTTGAGCAAGAAAATACTAACCCGCTCCGCTCCCTCCCCGCTTTCGCTCCGCCCCGCCCCCTCCCCGCTTTCGCTCATTCTTAAGTAATTAATTTGTTCCTCTGATCTTTACTATTTTCATTCGATTGATTTTGAATTATTTATTCATGTTTATTTTTTTTAATCTTTGTCTATCTACATATATGCCATTTTTTCTAATGTACGTCAACTTAAGCAAAGTAACATTGTACAGAGGGAACGCTATGTTTATTGTCTGGATCTCCTTAAGAATATATATATATATATATATATATATATATATATATATATATATGTATGTATGTATATTTGATAAGTGATATTTGTTACATGTTTCTTTACATATTCAACTAGATTACCAGTACCCTGTTGATCTGCATATTCAATTAAATTATATGATATCAGCAATGTCAGAACCCTTACCTCGCTTGCATTTATGAGATGAACCATTTAAGTCACACCACAAATTATACACATATACAAAAATCACAATTTTCTTTACAAGTTAGAATTTTTTTTTTGCTGCGAGTCTTTATAGCAAAAAAAAAAAAAAAAAAAATCAAGAAAAAAAAATCAAGCGGAGAGTGGTTTTTAGCACCCTCACACCATCCTATTTAGTAATCTATTGCAATAGGTTGTAGTATCAACATATTAATGATAGTTCTCTCCCTTGGTAGAGACTATTATGTTACTGGTTATTTGGTTAATAACTATAACATGGTAAGCTGATAACGTCCTTCTTTGAAGATATAAAGTAAATTTAATTTTTTTCTGGACTTTTCCCTTAGTTTGCCCATCCGCCATGACATAAATTGTACATACTGAATATTTTAAAGCTTTATACAGGGTATGCAAATAATGTTACATATAAATACATTTTACAATATAAGGGATATCCTTGTATGTGACACATAATTTACAATATATAATTTTGGTTATAATTGACATATATAATTGTTTGACCAATATTACAAATTTTATTATACAACAATGGTACATGCGTTAAGGGGACACTACAGTAATGGCGTGTTGCCACACAGGAATGTAAATGGCAGCAGTGTATTTACGGAGAGATGTTTTAGCACTGGAATTGATTTCTTCAGATATTTGTTGATCAGCCAACTATTGTCGCAGGGTTTGTCTGATTTGTTACCCGAGGCCTTGGGGTTGACGGCAACGATCTTTAGCCTTTTCCATACATCTCCGAGAAGGAACTATTTATATCATGTTATTCTTAGGCTGTTTCTTGATCATCGACCAAAGGAGAAGAGAGAACAGTCTCAGACTTTCAGCATATTTCATGAGAAATAGTGGTGGAAAATTAGTTTATAAAAAGAAAGTGAGACTGTCAGGGTGTTGATGGGCTTTGGGGACGGATGACTTAGAACCTTTGTTAATTCCTTACGTAGTCCATAGTTGCCTTTTTTGTACACGTTCCGAGACAAACTGTCCTATTTCTAGCCACACGTTTGAACCCATATTGCGATGTAACAATTAATATAGTTGCTGGTGTCGCGAACATTACGATGTTAGATTTTAGTTCAAAATTTTGTTGTGTTGATCTTGTAGAGTTAGAAAAGTAACCCAGAAGGATATGCCTAACTGCAGCTAAATCTGTCACCTTTGCCCTATGTGTTAGGAGAGCTAGGAAAGTGGCGAGGTCCAAAACAAATGCGCCACAGAAAAAACAAACAAACACAATAAGTAGACAATCAAAACGAATTATATGATCAACACATTATGCAAATGCACAAGAAATCAATTTAAAAAAAAAGTTAGGGACGTGATGGACGAGCCATTCTGAAACAAATGAAAAAAAACCCACCACATTGATCATAAAAAGAAGAAGAAAAAGTACAAAAAGAGTTAAAATCAAAGAAATAGATGTACGTCTTGCAAAATGCAGACTTGGCAACCTCTTCGGGCGACATTGGGGAAGGTACTGAGAAGAAAAGGCGACGCGCATTGCGCTCATTCTGTCGTCGACAGAAAAGAATCTCCCAAAAGGAGAAGTTAAAAAGTTAGTCGTTTGATCGAAGTCGCCTTTGAAGTTGAGCCATTTCGAGCGATCAACGCAAGGCCGTGGATGAAAAGATTACTTTCAGTTTCCGATATGTTTTGGTCAAGAACCTAATCATTTTATTTACTTAAGGGGGAATTCAACTGAGAAGGTTAGCATTATCCTCACTGACCTGTATTGGATACTAGAACACTTAACATTTTTTTTTTCAGGTTAAGCTTGCCAGGTAATTTAATTTGGTTGACGGGTGATGCTGTAGCGAAAAAGTTGATTGCGAGAATTCCTACTCTATTTATTTATTTTTTGTATTCAATTTCACGACGGCTGTTTTATAAAACTGGTCTTCGGGACGCATTTGCTAAATCATCAAAGGAGCAGTAAGCTTGTTCGACCACTTATGTCCTCAGCAAATAACCACATTAAATGTGATAAAAACTAAATCGAACTTTCGGGGAGGAGGAGGAAGAGGAGAAGGAGGAGGACGAGGAGGGGGAGGAGGAGGACGAGGATAAGGAGGAGGAGGAGGACGAGAAGGAGAAGAAGAGGGAGGACGAGAAGTAAGAGGAGGACGAGAAGGAGGAGGAGGACGAGAAGAAGGAGAAGGAGAGGGAGGACGAAAGGAAGGAGGAGGAGGACGAGAAGGAGAAGGAGGACGAGAAGGAGAAGGAGGACGACAAGAAGGCGAAGGAGGAAGAGGAAGAACGTTTTACGGACATAGTGGACTTGATTCAGCAACCGGTTGCCTTAGGTAAACATGAAGGCATCTATACGTACTATCAAACAGGAATATGCAAATGTGCACCCACGCTTACATGCACGCATTCACACACAAGCACGAACAAACCCACACGAACACGCACAAACACACACGCGCGCGCGCGCGCACGCATTCACACACCTGCGCGCAACCCCCCACGCTCGCGCGCGCGCACACACACACACACACACACACACACACACACACACACACACACACACACACACACACACACACACACACACACACACACACACATATGTATGTATATATATATATATATATATATATATATATATATATATATATATATATGGGTATGTATATATATATACATACATACATATATATTTATACATCATACATATATACATACATATATATCTATACATCATACATATATACATACATACATACATATTTATACATCATACAAATATACATACATACATACATACATGCACGTACGCACCATCTGAGGCAAAACTTTAAAAGGATTGAACAAAAACTATGATAACTGCAGGCGGAAAAAAACCACTAAAGAACAAACATAAAGATGTAAACGATACGAACGCCCGAGAGAAGCGAGAGCAAGCAAGCGAAGCGAGTGTGGGTCCCAGAGATAATAAAGAGGCAAAGTAAACATTCGTGAGAGATTGGAATAGACTACATAGACCAAGATCTCACAAAGAGCGTTTAGAGAGTTCGAAGTTAAACAAATGCTGTTGGGTTTGAACTATATAGTGAGAGAAAGAGAGGAGAGAAAGAGGGAGAGAGAAAGGTATTGAGCAAACAACTAAATCGTTTGGGACGCGATGAAATATTGTTTACATATACGCACGCAAGCACACAGACGTGCAATTACGAGCAGGTACATTTACACATACACACACACACACACACACACACACACACACACACACACACACACACACACACACACACACACACACACACACACACATTCATTATCTCTCTCCTTGCGTATCAAATCAGAAACTAGTCTTTGTCTTACCTAGTGTTTAGCTCATTCCTGCATGGTTGGTGAGTTTCATTGTTTAAATATGGGGTTCGGCTTCTTGGTAATTGGCGGTTCGCTGTAAGTTTGATTAATTCCTTCCCTACCAAGGGGTTGCCACAGAGGTGAATAGAATGATCTGGTTGTAGCAAGATTAAAAGGAAAACACACACACACACACTTACACACACACACACACACACACACACACACACACACACACACACACACACACACACACACACACACACACACACACACACACACACTCACACTCGTGGCGCAGTTGGTACATTTCCTGCCTGCCACTACGGAGGTCCGGGTTCGAATCCTGTCCAGGGCTGAAATAATTTCGTGATCGATGCGCTGCGAGTCGTTACTCCAACTCTCGTGGGCGGCGAGTTGTGTGTGTGTAAGGTCACAGCATTACCCATAGATCGGTCATATATACGAGCTCTGAGCTCTCTTCCGGGAGGGAAATAGCTGTCGATCACGGGTCTATAACGTGGTCCAAAGACCATCGTGATTCACACGTACGTCACTCACTCACACGTACTCGTATATTTTACAACACGTCCGTATGCACAGATACGATCACCAACGCAATCTCGCTAATCGTCACATCTTTCTAACAAATAGTTCTTCCTCCGCTCTGTTTCATACTTGACGCTTTCTTATCCCAAAGTAACATTTACATCTTTGCATAGCTTAACATACTTCCCTCCCATTCCGTCTGTTTTTTGGAGAGAGAGAGATGGAGAGAGAGAGGGAGAGGGAGAGAGATGGAGAAAAGTGATAGACATAGAGAGGTGTGTATGTGTGTGAGAGACTAGAGAGAAAGAGAGAAGTGAGAGGAGAGAGAGAGAGAGAGAGAAGTGATAGAGATAGAAAGAGGTGTGAGAGAGAGAGAGAGAGATAAAGAGAGAAAGAGAGAGGAAACGGGAGAGTTGTAGCGAAGGTGAGAACGAGCGAACCTTTACAGAAACAGAAATATAGCGAGAGAGAAAGAGGAGGATTGATCACATTAGCGTACAGTAACAAAAGAAAATGGCTTAAGCGGAAAAAGCTGAAGATACAGAAACAAAAAAACGTCATCAAAAGGGAGACCCGGGTTGGAAGCGGAGTGTGGACGTACTAAAGGCACAGGTGCATCGCCTCTAGATGTTGACGTACTGACGGCTTGGCACTCAGTGTCGCCCGTCCCGGCTTTGTGGTTCCCGTTTTCTTTGCCAGTGTCCGGGAATTTGTTCCCTCGTCCTGTAAGGCCTTGTCTGGCGTGTGATTTTATCACGCATGCATAAGTACAAGCACAGAAACATGCGCGAGCACACACACGCACACACACACACACGACTCGTAGCGTAGTTGGTAAAGAAGTCCCCGGCAGCCACTACGGCGGTCCAGGTTCGAATCCAGCCCAGGGGTGAAATAATTTCAGTATCGCTGCGCTGCGAGTCGTTACTCCAACTCTCGTGGTCGGGGAGTTGTGTGTGTGTGTGTGTGTGTGTGTGTGTGTGTGTAAGGTCACAGCATTACCCATAGATCGGTCATATACGAGCTCTGAGGTCTCTTCCGGGAGGGGAATAGCTGTCGATCACGAGTCCAACACGTGGTCCAAGACTATGGTGAAACACACACACACACACACACACACACACACACACACACACACACACACACACACACACACACACATACACACACTGACGGATTCTACTACCGTCGTTAGGTTTCTAATGTAGTTACGTAAAGATTCCTTCGCCCACAAGGAGCTAATAAAAGGAAGGTAAAATGGGTGATGGATGGGTGTAGAGGAGGCAACCTGCCCTACGTCCCTCACAAGGTGGATGAAGCATTTTGGAATTTAGATAGATGACTAGATAGATTTTACAACTAATTAGTTGAGGGGATTTAGATCTCTTCGCCCGTTTTATATTGTTCATCAAAAAAGGGGGATTTTTGGAATTATCTCTTTCATAAAGCCTAATTACTTTCTGCGTCGATTGATTTGATGTCAGAAGCTCTTACCCTTATCCTTTGGCGCGCGCGCCGAGTTCGCGCCGACAGGATTTCGCGTTTTTGTATTTCGCGGTTTTGGCCGTGCTACTCGTCGGGTCTTGCTAGTGCTGATGGTGGATCGTGGTTGTGGAAGTGGGGTGGATCTACGCTTACACACACGCACACACACACACACACACACACACACACACACACACACACACACACACACACACACACACACACACACACACACACACACACACACACACACACACATTCATTCTCTCTCCCCCTGCGTATCAAATTAGAAACTAATCTGTGTCTTATCTAGTGTTTAGCTCATTCTAGTATGGTTGATGGATTTCATTGTTTGAATATGGGGTTCAGCTTCTTAGTAATTGGTGAGTCACTGTAAGTTTGATTAATTCGTTTGCTACCATAAGGGAATAGAAGAGTTTCTGGAAGTATGTGAAGATACATACATACATACATATATATATATATATATATATATATATAATATTATATATATATATATATATATATATATATATATATATATATATACCAAATGCTCTTTTCCCCCTTACACGGGAGGTAGCCAAAAGACAAAGGCATAGACACAATTCCCACCCATTCCATCCCCTATCTACTCCCCTCCCCTCCACTCTCTTCCCTCTTATTTTGGCACATCCTGGATGACGGGTCATCCCTGCATCTCGCCCACTGCCCTGGGTCAGAAGCAGTGTCGCAAGACACAATACACGCACAGCAAGGCCGCTTCATAAATGAAGATGGGCTGTGAAAAAACAGCAAGTGGGCAGGGAAGGGAACATACTCGACTTGGGATAACGTTACATACGAAAAAAAAAGAAACATTTTGTTGTACACGCAAAGAATCTATTCAGAATAATGCTTTTTGAAAATAGTATATGTTACGATTAATCATTTGAAGGTAGTAATACTGATTATATATTTCTAACACTAGATTACCTTATATTCAACTGACGGGATGTTGCAGTTAGGTTCAATACAATTAAAGTATTTCTCAGCGCGTAGGAGTATCAGGAAGGTTTAATGTAGTAGCACATTTGTAAAACAAGACTTATTGACCCAATGTCGAAGAATGAGATAAGATGGACAGAAAAGCTGTATATTTCGACCACTGTCTGTGATCCTCTTCAGCAGAATGATATATGGGTAAAGAGGACCACAGAAAATAGTCGAAATATACATATTTTCTGTCCATCTTATCTCATTCTCCGACAGTGGATCAATAAGTCTTATTGCAGAAGAGTATTTTGACGTCAGCTTTATACATAGCGTAAAGCCATGCACAGACAGCACGATGGTGTCGACAAAGAACGAGAGATGACTAAAACAGTGAAGCTGAAACAGGACACATCAGAGAGTAAGCATTAAAGAACATAAACAACTCGTCGCAGCCGGAGAGGGCGAAGGAGGAAAAAGAAGAAAAGGACTTCAGTATAGTCATTATAGTTTATATACATGCAGGGCGGTGGTGCAACACATAGGGTGATGACAATAATAAAGGATGATCGATGCAAACGGAACGAAAAGACTGGGAATAGAAAACGGGACATATGCGAGCGTACATGAGAACTAGACACCGGATACATCTTACAAGCTGACCGGGATTGAAAGAAAAATAAGTAATGACATATGAAGGAACGAGATAAGAAAAGAAGTGAAGATGGGTCACGTTTTAAGTATGTTCGTTACTTATGATAGATTTTTCCTCTTCCTTTAATATCTTTATCACGTGGAAAAGAAAACGAATAACAAAATTATTATTACATTGGTGTTCGTGCGTGGCTTTTCTTTTGTCCGAACCATATGCGTTGGAATTTAACCAATTCTAAATATGATATTGTCTCTCTAGTATTCGACGGGTTTTCCTGTGACGTAGATAACAGGGTGCTTCAGAACTCTTGCACCCGAGTGTGCCTACAAACTTTTTGATAAGCTCGTGATGTGGGTGTGGAATGAATTGAGGAAAAAGGGAAAGGAATAGGGGGTTGATATGGCATGATAATACGTAAGCATAAATCAGGGTCTTGTATTGTGGAATGAAGTACAAGCATATATATATATGCATATGTATATACAGGGTGACACAGAAAAACGGGAACTTTTGTAAAACCAAATGAAAATAGAAGAAAAAAAAAATATTGACATCAATTGAACCACTACAACTTGCCCTTTAAGACACGGTAATCCAAATTATCAATGTTTGAAAATTACGTCCTGTAGAAGGCGTCCTTCTGTACGTATGTATTCTCCCAATTCGCTGTTGAGGTTCCCCATCGCTCGCTGGAACATCTCCGCTGGAATACCACGAATTTCGTCTATATGTGTGTGTGTATTGCAGAAACCACAGGGAAATTAAAGTCGGAATACTGAACGTTTTATTACGACATCTTCAGAGTACGATGAGGATGTCGTAATAGACGAAAACGTTCAGTATTCCGACTTTAATTTCCCTGTGGTTTCTGCAATATCTTTTCGTCACGCGTTATTGTGATTATTTTTGCAACGTGTGTGTATATATAGATATATATATATATATATATATATATATGTACACACGTGTATATGCATATAATGTTAATAGTAATAATAATAATGAATAAATAGGATAGAAATTTTGGTAAAAAAAAAAGTACACTGAATATGAAAAAAAAAAAAAAAAAAAAAATCAAACCATGTAATCACGAACGAATGTTGGCATCCTGGACATTGAATCTCCTAACAAACGACAGGAACCGATCGCACGAAGATGATTTGACATTGGAACTGCAACATAATCAACGGAAGTGGATGCTCATCCTATTACCCTCTAACGAGCAGTTCCACGTTGCTCCTGCTACAGGTGTGGTGGTGGAGGTTGATGGGGGAGGCAACCCGCATTCGGTTCCTGAGGCGACGCGCAGTTCCTGGGGAGCCAACGTGAGCTTGAGGATGTCGATGTTGCGTGAGTTCGAAGAATGCAGTTCGTTTCCCAACGGCAACAAGTATACTGCGTGATCTCTGAATACGAGAGTTCTTACTGAACTACCCCCAACCCTTACCGATAACCGCCTAAGAATTTACCTCAATTATCCATGTAAAGATGACACCTCTGGCCTTCAACTCCAATACGAGAAACAGCATCTCATAAGATTTCACCATACTGTGACATTCTAAGGGAAAAATACACAACCGATACCTCGGGGCCCTCCCGGAACCAGAACTTGGCAACAGGCGATCGAGAGTACAGTTCGTCCCCATCATGAAATGACATCTTGGGCCGCTGGCAACGCCGTGCATACAGCCACAGAAAAGGTGTGACACTTGAAGTGATTTATTGGAGCTGTGGGGTCGACGGGCGCTTTACAGACAAGACCTCCCGTTGGTTCACCGCACGAGCACATTAAAGCAAAAGCGAAACTGCGAGGTGGTTTTAAACTCCTTTTGCGTGGAGAACTTGTACTACGCGTTCCTTCTGACCCCATGACACGATCTGGAAAGTACGTCCCAACAAAGAAAAAGGTTTGAACGACAGTCGGGTCGGTTCTCTGGTCTACTCCAGCCCTACCCGCTTACGAAAAGCCAACCAAGTATACTCAGACGCCCTAAGGCAAGTGACAATCACTAGTAGCCGTAGGTAATGAAGCTGGGATCAGACTATGCTACAACGACACTGAACAGCACCACATAAGGTGGCAATCACTAGTAGCCGTAGGTAATGGGGCTGGAATCAGACTATGCTAAAAGGACACTGAACAGCACCACATAAGGTGACAATCACAAGTAGCCGTAGGTAATGGAGCTGGAATCAGAATATGCTACAACGACACTGAACAGCACCACATAAGGTGACAATCACTAGTAGCCGTAGATAATGGAGCTGGAATCAGACTATGCTACAACGACACTGAACAGCACCACATAAGGTGACAATCACTAGTAGCCGTAGATAATGGGGCTGGAATCAGACTATGCTACAACGACATTGAACAGCACCACATAAGGTGACATATTATATCCCCGGGGTCTTGTTCCGGGTTGGGTCGCCGCTGGAGGGAGGGGAGTGCCAAATTATTACAAACCGATGCAGTGTCATAACTCGGCGTTATCCAAACGCACGACCTCCCTTGCAACCCGATACAGCATCACACTGGTCCACACTCTCGTTGCTGTCGACTGTTTAACAGACGTTCGATGAGTATTACGTTATTCTCTGTCCTCTAACGACAATGTGCGCTTTGGTAGGTCTTTGGTACTTCATTAGGATGAAGTGCAAGTGAAAGCGTTTTCATTAAAGTGTAATTAAAAGTGTCCAAAAAGAAGAGTTGTGGTGACAGGAGTAAACAAGAGAATTTGTTCATTCCTGACGAATAACTGCGACAGTTTTTTTTTTTTTTTTACAAATTTGTTACCAGAAACCAAGAATGACGAGGAGCTTGTTGAATTATATATATATATATATATATATATATATATATTATATATATATATATATATATATATATATATATATATACATATATATATATTCGTAAATAGCTGGAGTCCAGGAACCATTATTATGGGAGAAAGCATACGCTTACGAACGTCGAGTCCAGCGTATGCTTTCTCCCATAATATATGTATATATATATATATGAACTGGGTGGGAAGAGGACAGACTGGATTTTTATTCCGAGTTTTATTCTTGATTAGTTTCGCTACAAACTAGTGAAGAATAAAACTCGGCATAAGACTGCAGTATTTCCTCTTCCCGCTCACTTCAACTTGTCAAAATCTCTCTCTCTCTCTCTCTCTCTCTCTCTCTCTCTCTCTCTCTCTCTCTCTCTCTCTCTCTCTCTCTCTCTCTCTCTCTCTCTCTCTCTCTATCTCTCTCTCTCTCTCTCTCTCTCTCTCTCTCTCTCTCTCTCTCTCTCTCTCTCTCTCTATATATATATATATATATATATATATATATATATATATATATATATATATATAAATTTCAGATTCGTTTCAAAATCCCAAAGCCAGTTGAGGCCGGTGACTTTTGGTCACACTCGAGACTTTCTGGAGAGAGAGTACAGGCCGTGCCTTGGGGGGGGTCTTTTCTCTGGAGTTGTTATGAATCACGTCATAATGTAACGGTTTGTCCTCAAAATGACTGAAACGTCAACAGAAAAGTCTAAACTTCATAGACACTTTTGGAGGTGGATTACATCTGTAAAAAAGTCATCAAAGAGGGAACTTTAAAACAACTGCCAATTGGCTGCAAGCCAACGTACTGAACACAAAGAAAAATTTCCTGAGTTATATGGGAAAACTAAATCTCGCAATGGTAAATGTACTTCTTTGTATAAAAAGTACTCGGCTTTTATTTCATGTTTGAACTTTTTTTTTCAATTTTGTTGAAGAAAAAAAAAATGCATAGCCGTGACGGTGAAGCCGGCGCTTGTAAACAACTACGGCGACATCACACACCCCAACCTCGGAACGACGTGCAGCGATGTGACGTCAGGTCGTTGGTATTTTGCATCAATGGAATAGTAGTTTCTTTAAAGGACGCGCATCCAGTGTAAACTAATGTTTCCATTCATGAATACACCGGCAGCTAGTCAATAACCACTCTAACATACCAGTCGCATACCTGACCCGCCCTTTCAATGAAGCAGTTTTAGTACTGGGGGCTTACAATCGGAACAACTGACAGCTGTTTCGATCAGATGCAGCCTCGATGTATCGTCAACAAACAAATCAGTCTCATCTCCTGTTTCCTATAGCCTTTGGGATGTTCACTTTTTTATCTTTATTTTTTTCCCTTTCATTTTACAGTTCTGGGGTACCTTTCTTGAGTAAATGACACGAAATAATAAAATAATTTATGTACATTAGTAAAAACATGTCACCATATTGTATCACAGAAGAAAGCTAAAGTTATGTTTTAAGCAGTCCGTGCAATGCATGTGGCCCATATGCTCAACGACTGTGGTTGAGTAGTAAGTGTTCCTGATTACTATCTCTAAGTATTCTTCAGCAGAGCCTGGCTGCTTTTGATGACGTATTAAATGCTGTTCATGGTGCATAAATTCATGTATGCACAATCACATGCATATGAAATGAATGCGTGCATATGTAAAGCACTAGAACAAACGAACGCGCAAGCATACACACACATGTACAGACACGCACACACACACACACACACACACACACACACACACACACACACACACACACGCATATACACACACATATACACACACACACATACATACACAAGCACACATACACACGCACGCACACGTACACACAAACATAAACACGCATATACATATGGTTGTTTTTACCTAATCATAGTACACAGTGAAGGAGCTACACTCGTGGAGTCCTGTCCCTGATTCTCCAATTATAATTCCACTTTTAACCTCACATATTGCCTCGGATATATTTCCTAGGAGTTTACAGCATTTGTTCGGAAGCCTTTTTTCTTTCAATTCACATTCCACATATACGTTATCTTTTTCGTCTTGTTCCATGACTTCGTAATTCCCTCTCATCTTTATCAAGAGACTCTTTCTCTCAGAGCTGCCCACCGTCTTCAGTGATTTGGAAACTACAATCAAGTCGCCTCTCCTTCTTCGATTCTGTAACGAAGAAGAAAATGTGAAGAAGAAAATGTGACTTGATTGCGATGTTCAGATCACTGTAGGGGTCGGACAAATGTGACAGAGAAGAGTTCTTGATTTGGGATGGCAGGGCACCGCGAGGTCATGAGAAGAAGATAAAAACATTCCATATGTTTGTTTCATGATATATGACAAAGTTTGCTACATATGTGCGTGATATAGACCAAACTTGAACCATACGTAAATCTGAAATTAGGTATGGTAATTTAATTATACGAGAATCACAAAAAATGTAGCTACTTTATTGGATTTGTTGTGTTCTTTGATTAGGGTAAATGCAATCAAGATAGCGCATGCGTACATACACATACACATACAAGCACGCGCGCACACACACAAGCACACACACACACACACACACACACACACACACACACACACACACACACACACACCTCATGGCGATGTGGTTAGAGTTCCCGGCTGCCACTACGGCTGTCCGGGTTTGAATCCCGTCCAGGGCTGAAGTAATTTCAGTATCGCTGCGCTGCGAGTCGTTACTCCAACTCTCGTGGGCGGCGAGTTTGGGGTGTGTTTGCGTGTAAGGTCACAGCATTACCCATAGATCGGTCATATATGAGCTCTGAGCTCTCTTCCGGGAGGGAAATAGCTGTCGATCACGAGTCCAACTCGTGATCCAAGGCCATGGTGAATCACAAACACACACACACACACACACACACACACACACACACACACACACACACACACACACACACACACACACACACACACACACACACACACACACACACACACAAAATAACAGACACAAACAAAATACCTATTCCGTTTATTTGTTTATCTACAGTATATGTATATCGATTTATTGATTTATCTTTTATTTCTTTATTATTTGATTGATGGACGCGTTGATTGACTAATTGATTTATCTACTCATTATTCATTTATTCATTTATTCATTTGTATATTTATCGCATTTTATTCTACTTAATTTTATTCATTTAATTCATATATTCATTATTATGAATCGAAAGGTCTGTCTGTCTGGTCAGAGTTCACTCCCCCTCCCCACATCACCCTCCGTCTCTCCTCCTCCTCCTCCTTTCCCCCGTCACTCCTCTTCCCTCCTCTTCCTCCTCCTCTTCGTACCCTCCTCCTCCTTCTCTCCCCCACTCTTCTTTTCATCTCCTCCAACTCCTCTTCCTTCCTTTCCCCAACTCCTCCTCCCTCCTCTTCCTACCCCTCCTCTTTCCTCCTCCTCCTCCCTCCTCTTCCTACCCCTCCTCTTTCCTCCTCACTCCTCTTCCCTCCTCCTCCTCTTCCCTCCTTCTCCTCCTCCTTCTCCTTCTCTCTCTTCCTCCTCCTCCTCTCCATCCTCCCACCTCTCCCCCCACCCCCCTCCCTCCTCCTCCTATCCTTTGTCCCTCCTCCCCCACTCTTCTTCTCTCCTCCTCCTACCCTTCTTCCCTTCTTCCTTCCTCCTCTTCCTAACCCTCTTCCCCCCCTCTCCATCCCTCTTCCCTTCTCTCCAACTCTTCTTCCTTCCTCCTCCTCTCACTCCCTCTCCCCTTCTCTCCAACTCTTCTATCTTCCCCCCTTCTTCCTTCCTCCTCTTCCTCACCCTCTTCCCTCTCTCACTCCCTCTTCCCTTCTCTCCAACTCCTCTTCCTTCCTCCTCCTACCCTTCTTCCTTCCTCCTTTTCCTCATCCTCTTTCCTCCTCTCCCTCCCTCTCCCCCCTCCCTAAACGGAACCCATCACGACCCTGACCTCGACCCGGGCGCTCTGGGACGACAACTGCCAACTGCTTGGTCTGATCCGGTCTCACGACATTGGGGACTTTCTCACGGCAAACGCTGGAGCCTCTCACGGGAGAGACTCTCTCACGAGCAATGGTCGTGTACAGCCGAATGCATAAGTCTCGCAAACGACATTTCAGATTCTGCGTCGGGGGAGAACGACTATGAAGATGTTTTGTAAGCTTCTCGTCGTTGTCATATCTGGATAGAATCGCTAGTGACGGTGTAGTCAATCAAATAATCATTTGATTGACTACACCGTCACTGGTGATTTTATTCAGTTATGACAACGAATATAAGTCCACAAAGGAAACGTACCAGGTTAACCACGAAGCTACGTGAGGTGTTAGTTCTTCGTAGAAATGAGTACGAACGGCAGTTTGCAGTCGACTTAATTCCTCGGGAGTAGATTCATTCCCAGGTTGAAGAATTTTAGACAACCGGTAGCTTAGTGGTAGAGTGTCGGCATCGTAATCACGCGAGCCCTGGTTCGAATCCGGGGACGCCAGTCGGAATTATTTGATGTTTTTTAAGGTTTGTGGAGAAATGTTTTGATGGTAATGATGATGATTGTTATGGTTTTCGTGCTGATTGTGATGATGAGATTTAGAGGGTGAAGGTGATAATGTAATTAATCAATCTTAACGACTGTCGTCACTTTTTTTTGTAAATTATGTTACTCGTTTACTGTTAACTTTATATGTTTGTAAATCAGGTATTTAGAATTTGCAGAATTGTAATATACAAAAAAGGGAGGTAAACTCGTGGGGTCCTGTTGTTTTCTTCCAGTAGTTGATAATATATGTGAAAATGTGTTATTTGATTGTTTAATATATTTTACGTCGACGCTTAAATCCACTATCGAAGAAATAATATCAGAAGTACAGGATATCCGTATATTTCGTCTACTATCTGTAATCCTCTTCAGCAGATAGTACTCAAAATATACGGATGTCCTGTACTGCTGATATTATTTCTTCGGTAGCGGGTTTAAAGTGTACATTTACAAATATGTTATAACATTATAGTTCCCCGTCTTTTACGTCTATTTATCTATTTATTTATTCATTTATTCACTTATTTTACTTTATTTTTCTTTTAGTTCTCATGACCTCGTGATCCACTCCCGTCTCGGACCAAGAGATCGTTTCTCTTTTGTTTCTTCTTCTTTCTCTCTTTCTTCTCTTTCTGAATTTCAGTGATGGCTT
The DNA here is from genome assembly GCF_046742065.1 of Oratosquilla oratoria. NCBI lineage: Eukaryota > Metazoa > Arthropoda > Malacostraca > Stomatopoda > Squillidae > Oratosquilla > Oratosquilla oratoria. The sequence continues at coordinate 54,530,904 of NC_134785.1, read as the reverse complement.
GTTTGGTACTTTTTAATATATCTTCATGCCTTTTTATCTGGACAATTTTGCAACAACATTTGTTAGTCTTTTCGGTTCCTGTCAATCTTTGTATTTTCACTTTATGGTTCTGCATGAGAGGTACTCAGGTGAGGTAATCTGTTGTCGTTGTTATTAATCAGACAGAGCTCAAGTCGCTGAAATACTTGACCACAACGGCAAAATTATATCGGTTGTAGAAAAAATAAATAAATTCGATTAAAGGAAATAAACACACAGACTGCTAAACAGCCAATACAAAAAATAAATATTTATTCTGTTGAATACAAAAACTTTGAACTTCACTGCTTCTTATCGCGTCTGTAGGAAGTTTGATTCCAATCACTGACGACGCGGTTAGCGAAACTGCTTCTTTACAGATTCGTGAAACAACATTAAATCTATTGATTTAGGATGAAATTGTTTTTATGAAAATGAATTAGATTTACGTAGAGGAAGTCTCGCGGCAGTTGGAGCCTGGTAACGACGACTCGTTCGTTCGTTCGTTCGTTCGTTCGTTCGTTCGTTCGTGATCATCAAACAAGACAAGCAAGCAAGTCAGGAGAGGCAGGAGGAATGTCAACTTGGAGTGACGTGGTCAGGGACAAAGTGACCAACCCTTGTTTACTCTAGAATTTTGTATCACGAAGAAGGAGTTTAGTCATTTTCGTGTTAGAATTCTTTTGATGTATGATATCTTGTTTGTAAAATAGGCATGTAGTGCAGTTTTGAACCGTATGTGTGTGTGTGTGTGTGTGTGTGTGTCTGTGTGTGTGTGTCTGTGTGTTTTATTTCGTGCTTGTGTGTGTGTGTATGAGCGTTCGTGTGTGTGTGTGTGTGTGTGTGTGTGTGTGCGCGCGTGTGTGTGCATGCGTGCGTGCTTGTGTGTGTGTATATGTGCGTTCGTGTGTGTGTGTCTGTAAGTGTGTGCGCACGTGTATATATATATATATGTGTGTGTGGGTGTGGGTGTGTGGGTGTGTCTGTGTGTGTATGTGCGCGCGCGCGCGTGCTTTTTCGAACTTGATGTCGACCTTTGTATCGACCATGATGAGAGTTGCGTCAACTCGACATCTAAACACCATTCACGAACGAAACTGTCTTAAGAAATCTTGAACAGCTGAAGAACCGGCACTTCGCAGGTGACATACTTGTTTGGAGAAAAGATTACCCCGCGTGTGTTGAACGGAGGCAGCAAATTGAAAGAATACTATCCGACAATTGTCCTTTCGACCGACCGAAGTGGAAGAAGATCAAAGAACAGAACCGCTCGACAGCTTCTCTTGAAGTTCTTCCCCTCGCCCCGTCAACTGTCCTCCTCTACTTCATTTACTGCATCCACAGTCACGCCCTTTGGGTGTGGTGGATGCTCGGGGAGGGTCGAGATAGGGAACTGTTGACGTTGGGAGACAAGTTGGTCTTGTTTTGTCCCCCAAGTCTGCTCTTGGTGTCACTAAATTATCATGGCGGAGCAGCAAACATCTTGTAAATCGGTGAGACAGGAAGTTCTGCAGAGGAAACAAGAGAGGGAACGCATCTTGGATCAATTCAAATGCTTCTGTGGAGTGGTAGTGCTAGACACCCCGGGATCTTCATCACAGAGTCAACTTTTTGTTTTTGTCCTGATCATCGGTAGATAATTTTGTTCAACTGAAGATTTTCATATACTTGAACAGTCTTTAAATTGAATAAACTCATGCCCCTGATTACTACAGAAAATTCTGAAAGTACGTTACTATGTTAAAGGGGAGGCTAAGGTACGTTTCGATATTGCCTTAATTTCTACGTTTCAATAGATATCGCCTTAATTTCAGCCGAGGGTATGTAAGAAGAAACAAATTTGCCAACCGCGTAGTCGGCGAGGAAAATAAGTTTCCCTTCACGTTTAAAGATTCAGTTAAAGAAATGCGTAAGCATGAGATAGTATAGTACCATTATGTTGTGCATTTTGTCTGCATATTTGCATGTTCGTATTGCTCATTGGGGAATTGTATATTTTCCCCCATTGATTGTATTATCAATTGATTATAATGTATTTATATTTATGTCCAATGTATTATTAAATGTTAGAACCAAGCGCTTATGTGATATTCCCGCCAATTCTGAGTTTGGTGGCGTGGCTTGGGCAGTCTTGTATCAATCGTCAAAGTGTTAAATATACTTTATCATTTTTCGTGTTGTCGGTGTTAATATATTTTTTGTATATTCACTCTTCTTTAATTTTAGCCACCCACAACAAGCATCTATTTATACAGTATAATTCGTGAACGTGAACTCAGGCTATATGGGCAAGTGGCACGATTTCCTGATGCTGATCCTATTCAGCGTTTTCTCCACAAAAGTCAACCCTCGATGGAGGATTCGAAGAAGGGGACGACCACAAAATTCATGGCTTGGGGCAAGGTGATCAAACAGGTCGAGAGCTGTTTAGAGAGGGATGGAAGGGTGTCTACCTGAGAGCTTGACCGTAGAGCCAGAAGCTGACGTGTGAACGAATCGACTCGTTTACTGTCTCTCCTTCTCTCTTTCTCTCTTCCAAAAGAGTTTAAGAACCAAAAGCTTCGATGGCTTGACGGACTGGTGAAGTTAAAGAGGTTAACTTATGTCTATCCTTAATATGGCGTCCCCAAGTTAAAGTCTCTGTATTCTTAATATTTTTATATTTGAGAGGAAGGATTTACAAAGGATCACAAAGGGTTACAAAGGCAGAGAATGACGACAGGAGACCTTTTGATCCATAACTAGGTCGGATGCGGAAAAAAACTAATAATGATAAATAAATAATAATATAATTATATAAGCAATAATAGATTAAAGAAATCAATCAGTCTATAGGTATAGTTAAATAAAAATTTTCACTGAATATACTTTTAGTCAGATTTCTTCTCTATTTTTTTTCCTGTGACAACTCTTTCCATTTTATCATAAATTTTCTGCTTCCAATAAATTATCATCAGGAGGAAGGATTTGACTGAATATACTTTTAGTCATATTTCTTCTCTATTTTTCTTCTTATAACAACTCTTTCCATTTCATCATAGATTTTCTGCTTCCAATAAATTACTATAAGGGGGATTACAAAGGATTACAAAGGCGGAGCATGCCGACAGGAGACCTTTTGGTCCATATCTAGGTCGGATGCGAAAAAAATCATAATAATAATAGATTAATAAATAAAAACTATAATAATGTAAATAACAAATAGAATACATAAATAAATGCATAGGTATAGTTAAATGATAAACAAACAGGTAAATAGTAAATAATGATAAATTAACATGTACCTAATAATAAATGAAAATCAAACAGACAAATGACAAAAAAAAAAATAATAATATAAAATAAATTATAAAAACAAAAACAAATAATATAAAATAGGATATAGTTTATTTTTTCTCTTCTTAACTGAGATGGTTAAAAGTGTCAATCAACCTATTTTTGTCAACAGCTGTGGGCTCAAATAGTTGAATAACATAGTACTTAGGACATTCTAGACTTCTAGAACTCCGCTAAAATTAGTCGTGCTTCCGTTTTAGTTCATCTATGATGTAATTTCTCAACGTGTAGAATACCGTATAAGGAATCTAATATTCACATACTTAGCAAAGCAAAACGTTGGAACGAAAGTCGATATAGTTGATTTTTTTATTTATATTCTTTATTTATTTATTTATTTATTTATGTATTTATTATTTTATTTTATTTTATTTTTTGTCCAACGTGACACTCCTTTTGTCCTTGCTCAGTTTCAGTCGTCACGCATGAAGGATTTTCCATCGTCGTATATATATATATATATATATATGTATATATATATATATATATATATTTTTTTTTTTTTTTCTTTTTTTCTTCTAAGACAAGACAAAAATAAGTCCTCACACTAAAGCAACCCTTCACATCATCTTGACATATTGGCTTGTTAAACATTCTGCATTATTGTTCGGCTTTCCTCGACAGCATGATGAAAATTTGGAAG
>NC_134785.1:54491907-54524407 GCF_046742065.1 Oratosquilla oratoria | reverse complement strand
CCAACATTTTATGGGACAAAGTGACGTCGCCATTGTAATAAAACAACCGACCGAATCGATGACAGACGGTGTACTGCACAAAACAATAATTTCTTGGTGTCCACGGGCTTATTTTTGTATCCATACACGCGCGCAGGTGGGAGTGAGCGTGATGGTCAAAAAAAAAAAAAAAAAAAAAATAAATAAATAAAAAAGAAAAATAATAATAATAATAATAATAATAATAAATGAATAAAGTAGAAACCAAATGAAAACTTCATTGAGCACTTCAGAACTTCAGACCACAGCAGTGAGCAACTTTACTGAAGTGGTCACGTGAAACAGCTGTTCTGGTGTTAAATACAAGAATAGATTTAGTTCTCAAAGGGTCCTTTCCCCGACTAAAGAACTTTTACCTGACATAAGAATGGATATAACCTAACCTACCTTAATTTAGCCTAGTCTAGCGTAGCTTAGCCTAGCCTAGCCTTGCCTAGTCAAGCCTAGCCTACCCTACCCAACCCTAGCCTACCCTAGCCTAGCCTAGTCTACCCTAGCCTAGCCTTGCCTAGCCTCGCATACCCTAGCTTAGCCTTGCCAAGCCTCGCATACTCTAGCCTAGCCTCGCCTAGCCTCGCCTACCATAGCTTAGCCTACCCTAGCCTAGCCTCGCCTCGCCTAGCCTTGCCTGGCTTAGCCTAGCCTAGCCTCGCCTAGCCTCGCCTCGCATAGCTTCGCCTAAGCTAAAACTTGTTTCATGCATTGTCAAAAATCACCATGGCACGTGGTGTGTATGGCAGAATACTAAAGACTACAGATATTCATAGAAGTTTATTGGGACATCTGAGTGTATCTTTATCATTCGAATCTCCATCCTTTCTGGGCAGCTCTTGTTTTTACACTGAATTGGTAACATTCTGGTCTCATTGTTCTGTCGTGTATGTCGGTGCGTTTGCTTTCGAGAAGTTCCACACAGAGACGTCGACAGAAAGGAATGGCGTATCCTGTGAAAATTCCAAACTCGAACCCCTACTAACTTGAGCGAGTGATTGTGATACAGTACAAAACGATGCCTTATTGTACACACCATAACAGACTGCGGTGGAATAGAACACGGTACGATACCGTTTGGTATAGTCTGGCGTAGCACTTGTACAGGTAACTTGATTAGGAATCCTTTAGCTCCAGAATGAGATGCGTTGTCGTCGACATCATCTGGCAATGTCGTCGATTGTTGTCAAGTCGTCTGGCGCGCGTCTTGATGGAGTTTGTACCGTTGAGGTGGCGAGTCGTTATGACCAGTACAGCCAGATTCAAATGTTATAGTATTCCTTTGTGCAAATAGACGACACTGTTAACTGTAGCATTTTTTTTGCAGTGTTTCAGGTATGTCTAATGATAATTATGAAATTCAGATATTGCGAAAACAAACCAATCAGTGTCGTCCGGTTTCGTTCATTACCGGCTGTACTTGGCGTTTGTTATTTTTGTGTACCGACGTATGAGATGGGCGAAAATTTGGTTGCACCTATTTTTTTTTTTTTCCTCTCCAAGGAGGCGTGGCCGTCTGAAAAGGGGTACGGTGTCTGACTCTATGTTATATATATATATATATATATATATATATATATATATATATATATATATGTATGTATATAACGTATTTGTCCACAGTGTATTGTTTATTATAGTTTTTACATAACTAAAGTTCATGATATTTGTTTACAACGTCACCGAGAGCCATTATTGGCCTTCACCTCTTCTGGTGTATCGAGGTTATGTTAAACGCCGTCATATATTGAAATAGAATTATATTTAGCAGAAACATTTTATCACACTTAAAATATCAAATAACACAACTGTGGCTTCGGTTATGAGCTTCTAGGAAGTTATGTAATTTGCTATTCTAAGTTTGTTGAATCTTTTTTATCTATAGAGCTGACGCTTTTGCATATTTCATTATTGGCTAGACCGAACGGTTTTATTCAGGAGATGGGACGAATTCTGGAGTAATGAAGAAAACTGTCTCGATCGTTGGGAGTGGGGAACCCATTTTGTCAAGCACCTGTGCATGAACTGAAGAGAATCGTCTGACGGTGACCAGAATAAAGACTACGAAGTCGTGAAAGACCTGACGTTTGACCTTGACGTCTGCAACGGGACGACAGAGTCTTGGCAGGTCCTCAGCCACAGTATTCTTGTAGTCGAGTCTTCGGCTTCTGAACTCCCCAGTTATCTTCTGAATCTAGATGTGGCGTGACCCTTTTTCTTGTACGCTCGAACGCCGCTAACAGAACTCTTGTCCAAGATACACAACCGCAAGTCGCAGCCAGTCACACTTACACCCTTTCTCTGTGAAGAAGAAGAAAAAAAAATGTATCTGCTGAGTCGGGCATGTATTTTTCGAGATGGAATAAAGTATTCAGTAAATATAATTTGTCCAAGATACACAACCGCAAGTCGCAGCCAGTCACACTTACACCCTTTCTCTGTGAAGAAGAAGAAAAAAAAATGTATCTGCTGAGTCGGGCATGTATTTTTCGAGATGGAATAAAGTATTCAGTAAATATAATTTGTCCAAGATACACAACCACAAGTCGCAGCCAGTCACACTTACACCCTTTCTCTGTGAAGAAGAAGAAGAAAAAAAATGTATCTGCTGAGTCGGGCATGTATTTTTCGAGATGGAATAAAGTATTCAGTAAATATAATTTGTCCAAGATACACAACCACAAGTCGCAGCCAGTCACACTTACACCCTTTCTCTGTGAAGAAGAAGAAGAAAAAAAAAATGTATCTGCTGAGTCGGGCATGTATTTTTCGAGATGGAGTAAAGTATTCCGTAAATGTAATTTAGCGTTTAAATGTGATCTTGGGGTCTGTAAGATGTTCTTTTGTTTTTATCGTCATTTTCGATTGGTCCTGAAGGCCACCTACGAATAGTAAACACTTCATATCGTTTTTGGTAGAGCATTTGATCGTGATCGTCTCTTTGGTTCTTCAAAAATCGCAGCTATCACTGTTATTGTACCTATTATTACCATCCAATAGAATTTTCATATTCACATGTATATCCTTCCCTACATGTACTTATACACACACCCATGTATACACACATTCATACCTACACGTTTGTGCGTGCTCGTGTGTGTTTGCTTGTGTATTAACCTTGGTCTTTTTGGATCACGTGTTGGACTCGTGATCGACAGCTATTTCCCTCCCGTAAGAGAGCTCAGAGCTCGTATGACCGATCTATGGGTAATGCTATGACCTTTCACACACACACACACCCAACTCCCCGCCCACGAGAGTCAGAGTAACGACCCGAAGCACAGCGATACCGAAATGATTTCGGCCCTGGGCAGGATTCGAACCAGGTACTGCGAGCACCACCGTACTTCCCAGTCCAGCGCTCTACCAACCCCGCCACCGAGTCGTGTGTGTGTATGTGTGTGTGTGTGTGTGTGTGTTGTGTGTGTGTTTGTGCGTCTGTTTGTCAGACACCGGACCAGACACTAGACTAGACTCCACCCGTTAATATAGACGGTTTTATCTAGCGGCTCTTCCGCAAGGTAATGTTTTGGACCCTCTGCTCTTTGTCCTGAGCAAATCTGACATTTCCACGTTCGTCGGCAATCGTTCTATCTGCTATGCAGATGAACCACCCTGCTGGACGACATTCCATCTATACTTGAGATAGAGAGGCTAAAGCTCAGCGTCTGGGTGGTTATCTGCATTCCTCCAGGTCTTGGATATGATGAATGAAGCTCTTGGGTGTGATCGGCCCAGGACTAATGCCCTGATCGTCGATTGATGAAAACAAAAAAAGTTAACCCGCTTACGATTTGACGTAATTCTGTTCTAACCGGAAATATATATATACATATATATATATATATATATATATATATATATATATATATATATATATATATATATATATATATATATATATATATATATATATATAACTACTTTTTTTTAAACCCAGTTTCTCGTATATGGGTGTCCGGAATTTTTGGTTGAACGACGCGACTTTATATTTCATTTATTATTATTATTTTTTATCATTATTATTTATAAATTTCATGACATATTTTCTGGACTTCTGCGCTGTAGGTAAACCTTGACTGTACCTGTCGTTTCAGTGTCTGATGCAATTGCGAAGAGGATTTTTTTTTTTTTTTCTTTTTTTTTGCTGTCTGATGGAGTTCCATTGATGACCTGATCGTTCCGTTGATGTATGGTTGGTTGATGGGGTCTTTTATATCAGGTGGAAGGTTTATTACTTACGTCTCCTAAGTTCTTTTTCTAATTTATGAAAAGGGGAAAGAAAATTTTCATTTTAGCTTGTTGCATTTCAGAAAAATTCGCTGGCTATTCAGTAGTAGTTGGTTAGATTTTATTTTGGCGGTGATTTTAGTTGATCATATTGCATAACTTGTATTTCCTTGACTATAGTAAGAGGCTATTCAACATCAATTATTGTTTATTTTCATTCTTTTCTTCTTCTCCTTGTTATTGTTATCATTATTATTATTATTATTACTATCATTATTATTATGCATTATTAGATGCAGGGATGACCCGTCACCCAGGAGGTGCCAAGATAAGAGGGAGGGAAGAGGGTGGAGGGGAGTAGAGTGTGATAGAGATGGAATGGGTGGGAGTGGTTTTTATGCCTTTGTTTTATGCCTTTGTTTTTTGGCTACCTCCCTTATAAGGGTGAAAAAACCCTTTGGTATATGTATCATCATCATAATCATTATTATTATTATTATTATCATTATTATTATTATTATCATTATTATTATTATTATTATTATTATTATTATTATTATCATTATTATTATTATTATCATTATTATTATTATTATTATTATTATCATTATTATAATTATTATTATTATTGTTATCATTATTATTATCATTATAATTATTATTCTTTATTATCATCGTTATTGTCATTGTTATTGTCATTATCATTGTTATTATTATTGTTATTGTTATTATCGTTATTATTACTATTATTATTATCATTATCACTATTATTATTATTATCATTATCATGTCGGTATGAAAAAGTTAACTAACGCCAAGTACAGCCGGTAATGAACGAAACCGGACGACACTGATTAGTTTATTTTCACAGTATCTGAACTCCATAATTATCACTAGACATATCTGAAACACTGAAAAAAAAAAATGCCACGGTTCACAGTGTCCTCTATTTACACAAAGGAATACTAAAACATTTGAAATCTGACTGCACTGGTCATAACGACTCACCGCCTCGCCGTTACTACGTCATCAAAACGCGCGCGGGACGACCTGCAGACAACGACGACATTGGCAGTTGATGTCGACGACAACGCGTCTCATTCTGGAGCCAAAGGCTTACTTATCGAGTTACCTATACAAGTGCTACGCCAGACTATACTGAACGGTATCCCACCATCATTCAGCTGACAGGCAACAGACGAAGTAGTGACATGGATGTGGATAGAGTAGGCAGGCGAAAGAAAGAATATAATGGGCAGTCAACAAGTACAGAAGGTATTATTGAGAGGGCTTGTCTTACGTTACCACGTTCCCTTGTTCTGTGTGTATATATATATATATATATATATATATAAACATATTGTAAAAATAATCACAAAAAACACGTGACCAAATGATCATGCAGAAGCCACAGGGAAATTAAAGTTGGGAATACTAAACGTTTTCGTCTATTACGACATCTTCAGACCTCGTACTCTGAAGATGTCGTCATAGACGAAAAAGTTTAGTATTCCGAACTTTAATTTCCTCGTGGTTTCTGCATGATATATATATATATATATATATATATATATATATATATATATATATATATATATATATATATATATATATATATATGTAGAGAAAAAATATAATCAAAGAAATGCACCAACTGTTCAAAAGAGGACTATGCCAAACAGAGCAACAACAACAAACAACAGCGATGCATTTCAGCGCACCGTTTTTGTTACACTGCAGCCGTGAGCCAAGACTTGTCCACCTCACAGAATTTACCTCCTCTCCCCCTTCCCCCTCCACCTCCCCTCCATCTCCCCTCCACTAATTCCACATCTTTCACTTTACCTTTCCACCTTTCTTCCTCCACCTCACTCTACACCTCTCGTGATCACTAACCCACCCATGTCCACCTCCACTTTCGCCTTCACCTCCATCCACCTCCATCCACCTCCACTTCCATCTCCATCTCCGCCTCAGCCTCCCTCACCCCCAACTCTCTCACCATTCCTCTCTCTCGCCATGCCTCTCTCTCATTTCGCTTCCACATTCCCTTCCCCACCCTAAAGCCTTACCCCCATCTTTTACACATTCTTGTCAACTCCATCTCTCTCTCCCTCTCTCTCTCTCTCTCTTTCCCTCCCTTCCTTCCTCTCCCTTTCCGTCCCTTCCTTCCTCTCTCTCTCTCTCTCTCTCTCTCTCTCTCTCCCTCCCTCCCTCCCTCCCTCCCTCCCTCCCTCCCTTTCTCTCTCTCTTTCTCCTCCTCCCTCTCTTTCTCTCTCTCCCCTCTCTCTTTCTCTCCCTTCTCTCTCTCTCTCTTTCTCCTCTTCCCTCTCTCTCTCTCTCTCTCTCTCTCTCTCTCTCTCTCTCTCTCTCTCTCTCTGCCTTCTCTCTCTCCTCATCCTCCTCTTCCTCTCTCTCTGTCTCTCTCTCTCTCTCTCTCTCTCTCTCTCTCTTTATCTCTCTCTCTCTCTCCCACTCTCTCTCTCTCTCTCATCTCTCTCTCTCTCCTCTCTCTCTCTCTCTCTCTCTCTCTCTCTCTCTCTCTCTCTCTCTCTCTCTCTCTCTCTCTCTCTCTCTCTCTCTCTCTTTCTCTTTCTCTCTCTCTCAATCTTTCTCTTTGTGTCTCTCCCTCCCTCCCTCGCCCTCTCTCTCTGTCTATCTATCTTTCTCTTTCTCTCTCCCTCCCTCCCTCCCTCCTTTCATCTCTCTCTCTCTCTCCTTCCTCTCTTCTCTCTCTCTCTCTCTCTCTCTCTCTCTCTCTCTCTCTCTCTCTCCCTCTTACAAAGGATTACAAAGGCAAAGCATGCCGACAGGAGACCTTTTGATCCATATCTAGGTCGGATGCAAAAAAAAAAAAAAAAAAAAAATCATATTAATAATAAATTAAAACTATAACAATGTAAATAACAATTAAAATACTTATGCTCTTCCTCCTATTCTCCTTCTAATCATCCTTCTCCTATTCCTCTTTCGCTCCTTCTTCCTCTCCTTATCCTTCCTTCCCCTCCTCCTTGTGTGTCCACGTTGCCCTCATATCATTTCCTTTAATTTTGTTTAAATATTCTCAGTGCAGCTTTCGTATGGCCTTCTAGACCATAAAAACGTCTTCGAAAGTTATCATCATGCCGAAGACATTAATCGTTATTCTTTTCTTAGCTTTTACCCTTTTTTCGCCTATATTCTTTCTCATACCTTTATACTCTCCCTCTTCCCTCTCCCCTCTCCCCTCTCCCCTCTCCTTCCTTCCTTCCCAACCTTTCTCTTTCCTCCCCTTCCCCACCTTTCTCTTTCCTCCCCTTCCCCTCTCTTTCCCCTTCCTCTCTTCTTCCACATACCTCTCCTCCTCTCCTTCCCAACCCATCTCATCCTCTCTCTTTCCCCTTCCTCTCTTCTTCCACATACCTTTCCTCCTCTCCTTCCCAACCCATCTCATCCTCTCTCTTTCCCTCCCCTTCCCCTCTCTTTCCCCTTCCTCTTTTGTTCCACATACCTCTCCTCCCTTCCTTCCCAACCCATCTCATCCTTTCTCTTTCCCTCCCCTTCCCTACCCTCTTCCCCTTCCCAAACCTTTCCTTCCTTTACTCTCTTCCCCTCCTCTCCCCTCAAACTTCTCTCATCTCCCCTCCCCTCCTCTTCTTTCCCCTCCTCTTCTTTCTGCTTCCCTTCCCCTTCTCTTTTTCCCCTCCCCTCTCTTTCTATATCCTCTCCTTCTACACCTCTCCTTTCCCCTTGACTTTCTTACCTTATCCTCTCTTTACCTCTCTTCTCTTCCATCCCTTCCCCCATTCCCTCCGTTCTCTGCCTTTACGTTTTCAGTCCTTTCCTGTTTTCTACTTTTCTAACACCGTTTCTCTTCTTCTTCTTTCCTTCCACTATACGTTTATTCTCATCTACTCAATCTCTCTCCCTCCGATGTCTCCAGTTCGGGCCCCCCTTGCAGTCTCCGCATCACATCTGTCCATCTTTAGTCTTGGCAACTCTGCCGTGTCTCTTCTGTGTCCTTTTGCACCGCTGCCGGCCGGGCGCATTCTCCATATTACGTGACGGGCGGCGGTAGACGCCGCCTTCAGTCAGTTAAGTGGCGGACGCAGGGCTAAACCGGGCCGCGATTGGCCGAGTTCTCGTTCAAGCCGGGGGTCGTTTCCTAGATAATTTGGCAATTTTGATAACAGCAGTGACACCTACCCACTCACACCATCCCCCTCTTGACCCAAATCCATCTCTGTAACTTTGATTATATGTCATTTCTTGGGTATATTTTTATCTTTTGTTTCTATCATCAGACGAGTCATCTACCCCTTTCCTTATCCTTTCCCCCTTCCCTTACCTTTCTCATTCCCTTCCTCCCTCATTCCCTCCTCCTCGTCTACCTCCCTCCCCAAGAACGTCAAAACCATCTTTTGTCTACCACAGCTGGTGCAAATGTCTTTTAAGGTCGCATTCTCTCGTTCCTCCTAATCTCTCATCCATCTCCTCCATTCTTCCTCTTCCCTACTTTCTACACTGCTTCCCTTTTCCCCTCCTCGCCTTCTTCCCCTCCTATCCTCCCTTCCCCTCGTCTCTTTCCCACCCCTCCTATCCTTTCCTCCTCCTTCTCCTTCCTCCTTCTCCCTCTCCTCTAATTCCTCCTACTCCCTTCCCTTTTTCCCTCCTCGCCTTCTTCCCCTCCTGTCCTCCCTTCCCCTTCTCTCTTTCCTACCCCTCCTATCCTTCCTCCTCCTCTTCTTCCTCCACCTCCTCCCTCTCCTCTCATCCCTCCTACTCCCTTCCTCCTCCCCTCCTTCCATCCTTCTCCCTTCCTCATTTCTTCCTCCCCTCCCTCCTTTCTTCCTCTTCCCTCCCTCTTCCCCTCCTCCTATCCTCCTTCCTCCTCCTCCTCCTCCGCCCTCTCCTCTCATTCCTCCTACTCCTTCCTCCTCCCCTTCTTCCATCCTCCTCCCTTTCTCATTTCTTCCTCCTCCCCTCCCTCCTTTCTTCCTCTTCTCTCCTTCTCCTCCTCCTCCTCCTCCTCCTCCTCCTCCTCCTCCTCCCCCTTCCTCCTTTCTCCCTCTTCCCTCCTTCTTCCCCTCCTCCTATCCTCCTCCTCTCCTCCTCTTCTTTCTCCCCGATTCCCCCTTTTAACTTTATCTCGTCGGCGGGGAGTTGGGTGTGTGTGTGCGTTTAAGGTCACAGCATTAACCATAGATCGGTCATATGAGCTCTGACCTTTCTTCCGGAAGGGAAATAGCTGTCGATCACGAGTCCAACACGTGATCCAAGCCCATGGTGAATCACACACACACACACACACACACACACACACACACACACACACACACACACACACACACACACACACACACACACACACACACACACACACACACACACACACACACACATACATACAATACACACACATACATCCCTCCCATAGATCGGTCATATGAACTCTGATCTCTCTTCCGGAAGGGAAATAGCTGTCGATAACGAGTCCAACACGTGATCCAAGACCATGGTGAATCACACACACACACACACACACACACACACACACACACACACACACACACACACACACACACACACACACACACACACACACACACACACACACACACACACAAGCACATCTTAACACACAATTGGATTTTGATCAATACCCTATTGATATAACTGCCTTACTTTAGCGAGCGTGAAATACAAAGAGGACTTCGTCTCGTTGTGGTAAAGTGGCTGATGGCTGACAGAAGAAGAAGCAGAGGGAAGAATGAATTATTGAAGTCTCTTTTTGATCCCACGGGAGTATATTTGAACCCAAATTTATTGCAAACCGACGACTTGAGCCGTTCAGACTTCCGAGGTGGATTTCCCTTAACGTACGAAGAAGTTACGATGAGCAAGTATGTGATGATTTAGTCGAATGGGATTGATGGACAGAGGGAGAGGTGGACAGGGGATTGGCAGACGAAAAGATAGGGGGGGTGGGGGGCGACTGCATGTAGAACATTGGTTCCCAAACTTTATCTGCTTGTTACCCAGTTTGTTCATGGCACATTAATCATGTTACCACTTTCACCAAATGTTGTCAGTCTTGATATATATGGCTAAATTAAACCACTAGAGATGTTTTCGTTTATTTATTGTGTTTGAACGTTGTACATCTCTAATGACTACTGGCAAACATTTAGAGAACATCAGTGGGATGGACGGAGTTGTATGCTTGAAGCTAATTGAGGAATTCTTAGGTTCTTGATTTTCAGAATTCTTAACTTTTTCTTTCTGTCACCCCTCCAATACCCCCCCCCCGAAAATTGGTTGAATTACCCCCCAGGGGGGTAATTTAACCACCAGTTTGGGAACCACTGATGTAAAGGGGCGATTGCATTTCGTCGCTAATAACCGGCGATTCTATCCTAAGGGACAATATTCCACCGAAGAAGGAGACATGAGGGATAGTAAATATAAATCTGACGAGAATTCTCCTTTTGAATGAAAATTAGCTTAGTGTGGAGGGAGAGATAGAAAGGAAGAAACTAGAACTATTGCTCTAGATTTAATAGAATTTAAGTGAAATTTCCGAGTTGGATTGTATGTAATTGGAGATGTAAAAGAATGGACAGTGGCGAGGCTGAAGGGAGGGAGGGAGAGATGGAGGAAGAGAGAGAGAACGGGACTGGTATTGGTTAAATCAACAGTGAAAGTTGTGGATGAAAATAATTGTGAACGAAGCTGTTAATGAGTGGACAGTGGCGAGGAGGGAGAGAGAGAGGGAGGGAAGGAGGGAGAGAGGGAGGGAGGGAGGGAGAGAGAGATGGAGGAAGTGCTAAGTCATCAAGGCAAAATAGCAAAGCCGAAGGAGGTTGGTGCTCTTGGGAGAGAAGGAGGGAGAGGGAAAAGGAGAGGGAGAAAAAGAGTGAGAGAGGGAGAGAGCGAGAGAGAGAGGTAACCAGAGAGATAGAGAGAGAGGGAGGTAACCAGAGAGAGAGAGAGCAAGAGAGAGAGAGGGCAAGACAGAGAGTGAGGGATTGAAAGAGGGAGAAGGAGAGAGGGAGAGTAAGAAAGAGAGAGAGAGAGAGGGGGGGGAAGACAGAGACGGAGGGATTGAAAGAGGGAGAAAGAGGGAGGGAGAGTAAGAAGGAGCAAGAAAGTGAGAACGAGGAAGAGAGAGTGAGAGCAAGTGAGGTGAGGTATCTGGAGGCGATAAGAAATTGAGAAAGGAATTTGGTGGAGAGGAGTTGAATATAAGGAAAAGGAGAAGGAAGTGGAAGAGGGAAAGGAGTTACGAGAAAAGAAAGAAGAGCCGAGGAAAAAGGAGGAGAAGAAGAATAAGGAGGAAGAAATTCATATATGAGCTCTGAGCTCTCTTCCGGGAGGGAAATAGCTGTCGATCACGAGTCCAACACGTGGTGCAAGACCATGGTGAATCACACACACACACACACACACACACACACACACACACACACACACACACACACACACACACACACACACACACACACACACACGGCACGAAGAGCCGAAGAAAAAGGAGGAGAAGAAGAATAAGGAGGAAGAAACTCAGAAGGAGGAGGAAAATAAGAAGGAAATGAAAGGACAGTAGGAAGGAAAGAAGGGAAGAAGACTTAGAAGGAAGAGCAAGAGAAGAAGAGGAAGAGAATAAGGAGGGGAGGGAAAAATCCAGTAGAAATAAAGAGAAGAGAATTAGGAGGAAAGGAGAAGAAAAGGATAAAGCAGAGGGCAAAAAATTCAGGACAAGGAGTGGGGGAAGATGGAAAAAGAGGAGGAAAACAATGAGGTGGAGTAGTTGAGGAAGGTGAAAGAGAGGAGAGGAGAGGAGAAGAGGAAGGACAAGGAAGAGGAGAGGAGAGGTGAGGAAGAGGATTAGAAGAAGGAAGAGGAGGAAAATAATGAGGTGGAGTAGTTGAGGAAGGTGAAAGAGAGGAGAGGAGAGAAGAAGAGGAAGGACAAGGAGGAGGACAAGGAAGAGGAGAGGAGAGGTGAGGAAGAGGAGTAGAAGAAGGAAGAGGAGGAAAATAATGAGTTGGAGCAGGTGAGGAAGTAAAAGGAGAGGAGAGGAGAAGAGGAAGGACAAGGAGAAGGAAAAGGAGAGGAGGAGGAGGAGGAGGAGGAGTAGAAAGAGGAAAAAAAGGAGAAATCGAGAGATGAGAAAGTTGAATGAAAGAGAAAAGTGGAGGAAGAGAACAGGAAAGAGAAAATGGAGAAATAGGTAAGGAGGAGGAGGACAGATATGAGGAGGTGGACACGGAGGAGGATGTGGAGTAGGCTACGAGGTGGATGAGGTGAACGAATGGGGGTTGATGGTGTTGGTGGAGGGGGTGGAAGAAGCGGGTGGAGGTGGAACGAATTCTAAAATGACGCGCAGGAGCAGACTATGGCAGCGTTTCTCGACCAGGGTTCCCCGGAACCCTAAGGTTCCGCAAAAGGTCCCTAAGGGTTCCGCAAAAGGTTCCTAAGGTTCCGCAAAAGGTTCCTCTAAGGTTCCGCAATTGGTTCCTAAGGTTCCGCAAAAGGTCCCTAAGGGTTCCGCGAGAACAAGTGAGATAAGCTAATGCACTTTTGATTTTGATTTTTTTTTTAATTTCGTATACGTAATACGATTAAAAAACGTGCGACATATTCTTGGTTATTGTAATAATGTAATATAGACATCATCCTATCTAACCTATTATTACGGTGAAAATAAAATGAGAAATATATGGTATGTTTTTTTTTTCTTTCTTTCTTTCTTTCTTTTTGCGCAGGGGTTCCTTGAGACATGGACTTTATTTTAAAGGTTTACGCAAGGGTAAAAAGGTTGAGAAACGCTGCTCTATGACTTGCCCTGAAGATGCCTTAGATCTCACGCAGAGCGTCCACAAAGGCATGCACATGCGCACGCACGAACGCACGCACACATGCAACCAACCAGGCAACCATGCAGGCTAAACCATACTCCCCCTCCGGCTAGCCGGCGGGGTAGCCAAGCAGGCAGGTAGCTAGACAGGTGGGCAAAGGAAACATGTAGACAGGCAGACGAGCGAGAGGGAGGACAGGCAGACAGTCAAGCGATTTGACAGGCAGATAGGCAGAGAGAAGTATGTAGGCAGACTAAAGGCGAGAAGGCAGATAAACGCCGAACCAGCAGCCGTCTTGCCCAGGTCTCCTGATTGTCTGCCGGCTCAATCTACCTATTTATCCACTAGTTTACCCGATCAAATCGTCTGCCAGATTGATTGACTGATTAATAAGGGCGTCTACCTGTGAGATTGCCTGATATACAAGACAAAAGCCACTCATGCCAAGAACATTTCCTCTCACTTTCCCGCTTTCGACAAAGATTATTATATGGCTCTGTTCGTGTGTGTGTGTGTGTGTAAAACCATGGTCTTGGATCACGTATTGGACTAGTGATCAACAGCTATTTCCCTCCCGGAAGAGAGCTCAGAGTTCATATATGACCGATCGATGGGTAATGCTGTGACCTTACACGCGCACACACACACACACACACACACACACACACACACACACACACACACACACACACACACACACACACAACTCCCCGCCCACGAGAGTTGGAGTAACGACTCACAGCGCAGCTATACTGAAATTATTTCAGCCCTGGGCGGGATTCGAACCCGGACCGCCGTTGCGTAGAGTTTCCGGCTGCCACTACGGCGGTCTGGGTTCGAATCCCGCCCAGGGCTGAAATAATTCTAGTATCGCTGCGCTGCAAATCGTTACTCCAACCCTCATGGGCGGGGAGTTGGGTGTGTGTGTATGCGTGCGTGTAAGGTCACAGCATTACCCATAGGTCGGTCATACATGAGTTCTGAGCTCTCTTCCGGGAGGGAAATAACTGTTAATCATGAGTTCAACACGTGGAGCAAGACCATGGTGAATCACACACACACACACACACACACACACACACACACACACACACACACACACACACACACACACACACACACACACACACACACACACACACACACGACACGACACGAAGCCATGCGGTCGTGTAGTTCTGTGCCCAGGTGTTCGGCTTTATTTATAAGCAAAAAGGTATTACGCAACACGCTCTGCATCTACATTGGTTGTTTTTCACTATTTTTGGTGTTTTTCTTTTTGTTTCGACCGAGATGACTCGTGGTCTCGATGCAGGCGAGTCAATTTTTTTTTTTTTTTTCAAAAGTCTATCTCCACCTTCCCCCCCCCCCTTCTCGGCTCTCTCTCTCTCTCTCTATCTCTTTCTCCATCTCTCTCTCTCTCTCTCTCTCTCTCTCTCCCTCTCTCTATCTATCTATCTATCTCTTTCTCCATCTCTCTCCCTCCCTCCCTCTCTCTCTCTCTCTCTCTCTCTCTCTCTCTCTCTCTCTCTCTCTCTCTCTCTCTCTCTCTCTCTCTCTCTCTCTCTCTCTATCTATCTATCTATCTCTTTCTCCATCTCTCCCTCTCTCTCTCTCTCTCTCTCTCTCTCTCTCTCTCTCTCTCTCTCTCTCTCTCTCTCTCTCTCTCTCTCTCTCTCTCCATCTATCTCTCACAGTCTCTCTCAATATCTCTCTCTCTCTCTCTCTATATATATATATATATATATATATATAAATATATATATATATATATATATATATATATATATGTGTGTGTGTATATACATATATATATATATATATATATATATATATATATATATATATACAGTATATGTATATGTACGGTGAATACATCATATCTGAAATTTTTGTATTCATTCTGTAATACACAAATTTTATTCTGCATGAGTGGAATGTATTTTTCTTTTGTTTTATCAAAGTAAATTTTGTTGAGATCCTTTGATATCATATATAGTTCCCTGTTCTCTTGTCGTTTAGTTCACTTATATTGGCTATGCATTGTCTGTATCGTAGTAATGTGGTAAACGACGAAATACTTTAAAAAGATGCAAGTAAATGAGGGATTGATAATAGCTTTTCTAGAGACGGAGTTGGGGAAAATGTCTGCATCTTTTGACTCACGTATTTAAGAAAGTTTGTCTCTTAGCGGTATGTAACCGCTGGGGTTTATCCTTAAATAGAAATCTTTAAAAGTGTTAGAGGAAATAACTTTGAAAGTGAGATGACCTGTAGGGGGGGGGGGTAAAATGTCCCTTCATGTAGTTCAGCGTTTCTCAACCTTTTTACCCTTGCGTAACCTTTAAAATAAATTGCATGTCTCAAGGAACCCCTGCGCAAAAAAAAAAAAAAAAAAAAAAAAAAAAAAAAAAAAAAAAAAAAAAAAAAAAAAAAAAAAAAAAAAAAAAAAAAAAAAAAAAAAAAAAAAAAAAAAAAAAAAATACCATATCTTTCTCATTTTATTTTCATCGTAATAATAGGTTAGATAGGATGATGTCTATATTACATTATTACAATAACCAAGAATATGTCGTGCGTGTTTAATTATATTACGTATATGAAATTAGATAAAAAATAAAAATTGCATTAGCTTATCTCACTTGTTCTCGCGGAACCCTTAGGGACCTTTTGCGGAACCTTCGGGTTCCGGGGAACCCTTAGGGACCTTTTGCGGAACCTTAGGGTTCCGGGTAATCCTGGTTGAGAAACGCTGATGCAGTTGTTTTCGGATGACAGAGATGTCCCGCATTGTTCTTATTTGAGTCTTCAGGAACGTGCCTCAGCTCTCTTGAAGTCCACGATTGTAAATACGTCACCCACAGACAACTGTCCTACTTTTCTCCTCCTCCTCCTCCGTCTCCTCCTCCTCCCCTCCTCCTCCTCCTCCTCCGTCTCCTCCTCCTCCCCTCCTCCTCCTCCTCCGTCTCCTCCTCCTCCCCTCCTCCTCCTCCTCCTCCCCTCCTCCTCCTCCCCTCCCCCTCCTCCTCCCCTCCTCCTCCTCCCCTCCCCCCTCCTCCTCCTCCTCCTCCTCCTCCTTCTTTCCCCTTTCTCCACCCCTCCTCACCCGTTCTCCTTCCTCCTTCTCTCTCTCTTCCTAAGCTCCTCCCCCCTTTTTCTTCCCCTATCCCCCCTTTCCCCCCTTTCCTTATCCTCCTATCCTCTTTCCGTATTCCCCTCTACCCTTTCGCCTTCCCCTTTCCCCTTTCCTTGTGTCCACGTTTCCGTTTTTCCAATTAACCTTCCCCCCCTTTCACCTCTCCTTTCCCTTCTTTCTCTATTCCCCCCATTCCCCTTTCCTCCCTCCCCTCCCCCGTCCCCTCTTACCCAATTCTCCTTTCCTCTCCCCTTTTCTCCATTTTCCTTTCTCCTTTCCCTTTTCCTCAACAATTTCTTTCCTTTCCACCCTCTTTCCTTTCCTCTTTCCCATTTTCAATTTTCCCTTTTATCCTTTTCCCTTTTTCCTTTTCTCTCATTATTTTTTCTTTCCCCCACTTTTTTCGTTACCTATTTTCCCCTTTCCTATTTTCCCTTTCCCTCTTTCGTTCTTTCCCCTTTCCCTATTCCCCTATTTGCCATTTCCATTCCCCATTCCCCATTTCCCCACCCTTTCTTCTTTCTCTTTTTCCTCTTCCCTTTCCTCTTCTCCCTTTCTTCTTTCCACCCCTTTCCTTCTATTCCTCCTCTCCCCTCTCATTTTCCTTTCCTTCCCCTCTCCTCCCTCCTCTTCCTCTCTATTCCCTTTTTCTTCCCATTTGCTAAGTCTTTCTTAATCGCTCTTTCATACTTCTTTTGCCTCATCACCTTTACCTCCTCCATTGCTCACACTTGCCTCTTTCAACTTACCATTTACTTATCATCACCATCACCATCACCGTCACCAGCATCATCACAGTCACATCCATCATTTCCATCACCTTCATCACGTCCATCATCTCTAATACATCCATCACCTCCCGTGGCACGTTCACTGTCACTTAATCACAATAATATTCATCGTTATCAACATCAACAGTGCCATCCTCTCCTCTTATGCCATCTACGTTCCTCCCTCCACCAAGACTATTTCCTAATTTTGTCACCCATTTTTGACGTTTCTTGTATTCACGTCTCTTCCTCTCTTACTTCCTCCTCCCTTCTCCTCGCTCCTCCCTCCTCCATCTTCCCTTCTTCCTTCCCTCTCCTCCCTCCTCCCTCTTCCCTCTTCCCTCGTCCCTATTCCCTCTTCACTCCTCCATCTTCCTTCCTCTTCTCTCCTCCTCTTCCTCTTTCCATCTCTGTGCGTATCCCACATTAGAATTTCTCAGTACCATCTGCACGGTTATTGATGTTCGGTGCCAAATGCCATTTCTTGACTTCCTTGTCTGAGAATGTCTCAGTCTGACAGTGCCTTTATTAGTTCATGCTTCACACATAAAACATTTGAACATGCGCGCACATACACTGACGCATACACACGCATATACGTACACTAACGCTAGCGCATACACAGTACGCGCATCCACATACACATGTATCATCCTCAGTCATGCACACGCATGCACACACACACACACACACACACACACACACACACACACACACACACACACACACACACACACACACACACACACACACACACACACACACACACACACACACACACACACACACACACACACACACACACAGATTATTTGAGGCAGCTGAATGCATACTAATAGGCAGGGATTCTGAGACGTGTTTGTATACAGTTCCGATAAACTTGACGTTTTTATTGATAGTTTTGTGAAGTCGAAGTGTTCTTGATGGTTATCACATCTTCTGTTGTTTTTTTGTGAAATTCTTAAACAGTGAATATCTACTGATACTATTTCAAGCATCTAAGAATTAATGATCATGTAGGAATGGGTACTGAACATACAAGATAAGTGTTACGCTAGTGAAATATTTTTTCTTTATTTTTTCTTATGAGCAAAGATCAAAAGGTTTTCAATAAAGTTGAATAGAATTGCCAGACGAAAGTTAGGATAAATTTGCAAGATGACATCACCAACTACTGAGGTGAGCGACAAATTCACTATCAGAATCCATGACGCAATATATCAACTCCAAACTATCACTGCAGTGTCGATAACACTGAACAATAAGGAGGACTGTTTCAGTAATGCAAATGGTGTAAGAGGTCATTTAACGTTCCGTTGGAAGGAATCTTCTCGAAGCACTTCATCTTGAAGATGTCGTTAGCCGCCATTGTTGCGGCAGAAGTTAAACAAATCTATTCAGCTCTACCACTCCAGTTTAAACAGTTTAGGGCTGCAACGAGTAGCTGTTCTTTAATTCGATGCCGCTCTTGATATATATATATATATATATATATATATATATATATATATATATATATATATATATATATATATATATATATATATATATATATACATATGTTTTATTTATTTATTTTTATACCTCTTTTGTAATAGGAAAAAGTTGCTGGTATATGAATGTATGTATTTATAATTATTGTTATTATTATTAGTTTTGTTATTATTACCATTATCATTATTATTATCATCATAAGCATCATTGTCATCATCATGATTATCATCATCATGGTCATCATTATCATCATGATCATTATCATCATTTTCATTTTTCTTTTTCGTCTTATTATCTTTATTATTGTTATTATTATTATTGTTATTTTATTATTATCATTATAATAATAATAATTATTATTATTATTATTATTATTGTTATTAATATTGTTATTATTTTTATTATCATCATTATTATTACTTTGTAATAATATACTTAGTGATGCATAGTTACAGTGAATTACAATGCATTTGTCTTTGTTGATGTTGTTGTTTTAACTATCATTGTTATCTTTATTGTTATTATTGCTTCTGTTATTATTTTTTATTTTCTATACACGTGTTCGTGTCGAATGAATCAAGACTAATATAAAACTGAATAAAGTAAAATAATGTAGATCTACGAGCCAGAGGTAGTTCTGACACATCACATGCATGCAAATGCTCGCGAGCACCGACGTTGATGATTTGGTGCGTGCTCGGCTTCCAATAAATCCCTCACGGAGATGAGGTGCCCGCTCGTGGCCAGCCAGACTGTGGTAGTCTTTCATGTAACAGAAAGATGTGTGCATGAGTGTACGTGCTATTAGTAAACATACACATGCACACACAGGCACAGACACACACACACACACCGGGACCTGCTACCTTCACAGGTACCACCACCACGGCGACAGGTGCGTCAGCACAATACCATGAAGCCGATCAGAGCAACCACCGAGTGGTATAAGAAGAGCCCCATACCGACATTTGTGGAGTTTTAGTCAACAACAAGAAATGACAATGTTGTACAACACAGCTATTCCTTAGTTTACTGTTTTTTAATGCTTGTTACAACATCTCATTGTTATATTCAAATTCTTATAATTCTGTAGTCTGTATATTTCCAGTAGTAATGTTGCTATACCCGATAAACCGTATATTATTATTATTATTAATTGTTATTACACACACAAACACACACACACACACACACACACACACACACACACACACACACACACACACACACACACACACACAGTCACTGACACACAAAGAAAATAAGAATAAAACGGTGATGAATAGCGATTGTAATGTAGTAAAAAGTTGCACGTGGTGAAAGATAGCTAGCGTCTGCATTGAACTCGCGGCTTTGTGCCAAAGAATTCTACTTTATCGGTTAACACCAGCAGACAGACAGACAAACAGACAGACAGGCAACCAGACAGACGGGTGGGAGACAAGCCGTCAGTGTCTAGGGCAGCGCTTCTGAACCAGGGTTCCCCGGAACCCTAAGGTTCCGCAAAAGGTCCCTAAGGGTTCCGCGAGAACAAGTGAGATAAGCTAATGCACTTTTGATTTTTTATCTAATTTCATATACGTAATATAATTAAACACGCACGACATATTCTTGGTTATTGCAATAATGTGATATAGACATCATCCTATCTAACCTATTATTAAGATGAAAATAAAATGAGAAAGATATGGTATATGTGTTTATTTTTTTGCGCAGGAGTTCCTTGAGACATGCAATTTATTTTAAAGGTTACGCAAGGGTAAAAAGGTTGAGAAACGCTGGTCTAGGGTCAAGAGAACAAACGAACGAACGAACGGAAAGTTGGGGTACAGTAGGCTACATTGTGAGCGTGTGATAGCGAGATAAATATTTGCGAATGCATCTTGGCCAGCTGAAGGGGTGGCGAGACTTGCAAACAGAGAGATATAAGGAGAGATGTCTCTCCTTTCTCCCACTTTCTCGTCCCTTTTAGTGTCTCTTAAGTCTAATTGTTGTCATTATCACTCTGACTTATTGGTTTCTGTCTCGTTCTTTCTCTCGGTCACTTTATTTATCTTTCGTTTTCGTTTTTTTTTTTCGTTCGTTTAATTCTGTTTCACTTTCTCTCTCATTCACAGTTTGTTTTTTCTCTTTTAATCTTTCTCGCTCGTTCTTATATGCCCATTCTTGTCTGCCATTGTTTATATCTTTTTCACACTCTCTCTGTCTCTCACACACACACACACACACACACACACACACACACACACACACACACACACACACATACATACACATACATGCGCGCGCACACACTGACACACACACACAGGTACATACACTAATGAAAGATATCCATACGCGAGTAACCTCAAGCCCGATAAAACGATGAGGATTGGAAAGCAAAATTCAGAAGAAAAACAAACAAACAAACAAATAAATAAATAAATAAATAAATAGATAAATAAAACTGCGAGCCTTGGAGGAAGCACACGTGACAAGGTTGTGTGGAAGCGAGGCGTGAAGCAATTCTTGCATGAGGTGAGGTGAGGTGAGGTGAGTGAGGTTGAGGGGTTGTTGTGAGATGGGGATGCAGCAAGCAGTCCTGCATCCTTAGGGAAACTGACACTGGGGACGATGCGTGAAACAATGCATTTATCTCACGACAGGTGGTTGAGAAAGCTTGAAGGAGGACACTGGAAGGAGACTTGAAGGTGGAGGCTGGAAGGTGAACGCTAGAAGAAGGAGACTGGAAGGTGGAGATGCAGACTGGGAAGAGAATAGAAGGAGGAAGGAAGTTGGAAGGTAGAAGATGTTTACTAAGATGATAAATCGAATGATAATTTTCGTTCAGAGACAACAGATGTGGGGTCTCATAAGTCTGAAGGATATGTTATTTGGTGCTTATTTCAGGAGGTAGACATAGGATGCCATGGATATTTTTAACAAATTCCTCTGGTTTCTTTATTGATTTTTTACTATAAAATCTCCAGGTCGCTTCCCAGTGGCTACTAAGGCTTTTTATTTGACCTGGCTTTCTAAGTACAAAGGGTACAGGTGATTGTTTTGATCGCAGATAAGGGTTTTCTTGGGTGAGCTCTCCAGAAAATAAGTGTCGTGGTTAAGAACGTTGAACGTCTTGAACGTTGAACGTCTTGAACGTTGATTATTAGGGCGGCTTTCTTTGAGTAGTAGCAATTTGACCCCCTCGGCTTTGTAACATATGTTCGCAACGCCTCGTTGACTTGCCAGCGTTCCTCCAGTCTTTCTCGGTCTTCCTATTCGTCTCACTACTTCCACTTATGAACCGAAGACACCTTTCCTCTCCGTCCGCTGGTTTTTCATCTTCCCATGTTGAAATAATTTCGTTAAGGATTTGTTCTTCCTTATCTCCATGTTTAGTTTCGTTTTGCATTTCTTACCTTCCACTTGTTTGTGGTTTGGACGTATTCGTAAGGGTAATATCAAAACATTACCCTGTAAACAGACACTTAACATGGTATTGGTATAATCTCCGTTCTATTCCTTCTGGGATGTTCCTAGGTGACATTTTATTTTGTTTGGTTATGTATATATTTGTTCAGCTCTTGTTTATATTTATTTTTTCATTTACTTAATTATTGATTATTTATTTTATTTATTTATCTATTTATTTATTCATACATTTATCTGCTTGTTTGTTTGTTTGTCTATTCTGGTATCTATTCTCTCAATTATCTATTTATTTGTTCATCAATTCTTGTAGCAGTTGCTTTAGATATGTGATCATTCGCTCATTTCTTTATTTGGCTAGTTGGGCCGTTTTGACTAAGAAAAACGTAGGTAAAAATAATCTTTATATGTTTCTATTTGTCATTTCTGCAACTTTGCAACCGAGCAGTGATATTTTTTTTTTTTTACCAACAATTCCTGGCTTAGGTGAGAGGTGTAATACTGAAATATAGTTTTTTGGTGTTAAGTTGTTATGTCTGTGTAGCATACATAGCAACTGCAAAAATATTTCATATATTTTGAATACAGGTTCTCTGTCTCATCAAGTAGACATAAATACACGCCCATTTGTAAGCACATCGTGTATAACTTTGTATATTTATTGGTACAAAAAGGACACACACGCGCGCGCACACACGCACACACACACACACACACACACACACACACACACACACACACACACACAAACAAATAAAAGTACAAACATAAGAGCAAATATACACTTTTATGATGCGATTAATGAAGGATGTAATTTGACCAAAACATCGCTATTTACTTATATATTATATTTTATTTATAAGTTTTTTTTTTACCGTGGTGTAGCATTGGGAGCTGTTCTCGGTTATCAGATTTAGACGATGAAGCCAAAAGTGTATTAAATTAAGATTAAATGATTGCTGTGGTATTCCATGTTGCAATTTTTACTGATATTGTTCTTTCCTCTTCCTCTGCAGGTAAGACTTTAGTGCCCGGTTTTCGACGGTAAGCATCAATTTTGTGTTGTTGTGTTACTGTTATGATGCACAGCGTCAGCATAATACACACAGCTTATTACTGACGTGCACACACGCACGCACACACACACACACACACACACACACACACACACACACACACACACACACAGTAGGTAGAGCGCTGAACTACTAGCATGGTGGTGCCCGTAGTACTTGGTTCGAATCCTGTCCAGGGCCGAAATTATTTCGGTACCGCTGCGCTTCGGGTCGTTACTCTGACTCTCGTGGGCGGGGAGTTGGGTGTGTGTGTGTGTGCAAGGTCATAGCATTACCCATAGATCGGACCTACGAGCTCTGAGCTCTCTTCCAGGAGGGAAATAGTTGTCGATCACGAGTCCAACACGTGATCCAAAGACCAAGTGAATACACACACACACACACACACACACACACACACACACACACACACACACACACACACACACACACACACACACACACATGAACACGCCCAAATCATTCCATATCTCTGTAGTTTTCTTGTAAGCAAATAGTTTCCCGGTACGGTTGCGCGTCGCATAAAACATGTTAAGTACCTGTTGGCATTTTGTCCGTGTGTATTCATAAGCTAATTCACAAACTCGCTCAAGTCTGAGAGATAGTACACTATAGTTCTGTTTCAGAATCCCGTGCCCCGAAGGGGGCTGCATGCTCACCGCGCTTTATGCGGTGCTGTTGGATCGGAATTTGAATCCAAACGGAAAATTCATGCGTTTATCCAGTTATATCCAGTTATAATGTGACTTATAAGAAGCTCCTATGTGTATTTATGTTTGTGACATCCCCTCTCCATGTCGAAGGGTTAGATTAACCCATAAATGTGTTTACAAATCGTTACCTCGAGAAAGTCGTTGACGTACAACGATCGTTATGGCAGTTAGGTTCACGGCTGACGAGAACACACCGCCTTGATCAAATAACCAGTTATTACATTGAACAAGAAAAGGTTTTCAGTGACCCTGAGATTAAAAGGAATTTTTAGAGAAGTTTACCAGTGATCTCTTTAATACCTCAGTGCTAATTATGCGTCGGTATATGGTCTTTATATCCAGCGGTCAGTGGCTATCGTAAGTCTGCATCAGATTGTGTGATAAAGTCGTGCACAAACATGCTTCCACGCTTGCTCTCTGTCTGTATCCTTTTAGTGCCGTGGCTCACAGTATACCTTCTCGTGTGGGAAAGTGGGTAACCCTCTCAACCTCTCAATCACGGATCTCCTTAAACGCAATCATTCCTTTCGATGACATCAACTTCAACGGAGGGAAGGACTTAAGCTGTATGTAGTACGGTAATCATTGAATTGAGGGAGGGTTGTGATATTATAGCTAGGAGAGCAGTGTGGAATAGAAGAGAGGAATGGGAACAACGTTGGAAAGATGTAGCGTGATATGGAATCAACATGTAAGAAGGATACAGAATAGTGTTATGTTCCCGTAGTCGTTTACAAAGGATTACAAAGGCGGAGCATACCGACATGAGACCTTTTGGTCCATAACTAGGCCGGATGCAAAAAAATGGTAATAATGATAAATAAATAGATAAATGTTATAATAATATAAGTAATAATAAATAAAATAAATGCATAGGTATAGTTAATAAACAAACAGGTAAATAGTAAATAATAAATTGACATATAACTAATAATAAATGAAAATCAAGCAGATAATGATAGATAAACAGACACTAACAAACATGAATGAAATAACAAAATGAATTTGTTCGAGAATAAAACAAAGAGGAGGAAAGGATATGAAAACTAAATTAAATGTCACTTGAATATATTGTGGTGTTTTTGAGGGTGAAAGAATACCAGAAGGAATAATGAAGTATTTATTTTTCATGGTGTGAATAAAGGAAGATTCAAATGGTTTTTGACAAGAACAAAGTTAAGAAAATAAGGATTTGGAGGAATTGTAGAATATGTAATGAAAAAATATATATCTGAAAAGGGTTTTGGTGTTTAACCTTGCAATGGGCGTGGCAGTGGATGGGAATTTAAAACAGGAAATGAAACAAAGGATGATAGATGAAAGAAAAGGATCTGGAATGATTGTAAGTTGAAGAAGAAACGATTAAGATAAAACACGTAACGCAAGATACATACATACTTTTTTTTTAAAGTTAGAACCAACTGTCGGTGGTAAAAGATAAAAAGTGGGCCATAGCTTATACATACATACATATACCAAAGGCTTTTTCCCCCTACATGGGGGGGGTAGCCAAAAAGAAAAAGGCATAGAAACCACTCCCACCCATTCGATTTCCTATACATTCCACTCCCCTCCACCCTCCTCCCTCCCTCTTATCTTGGCACCTCCTGGATGACGGGTCATCCCTGCATCCTGTCCACGCAAGATACTACAATATAAACTGAATGGAATTTGACATCATTTGCCTCATGAGCACAGCCGAAAGTCATTTGTTTATTTTCGTCACTCCTTCGATGAAGTTTGCAAATTTCCTGGTACTGTCATATCTGCCGTAGGATGTGATTTATTTTCATCTTTTGCACCAGTTCTACCACGCTAGAAGTCGACGTTCTAGTTCATTCTTAGTTTTTGTCCTGGAGTTTGAACGAGTAAATCATTCGATGATGCCACTCCTTCCTTTATATGGAATTTAACGGGCGTGGGAAGTCATGACTAAGCAGGCACGATGAGATCTTCATTTTCGTTTTATTTCAGAAGATATTCTACGTGCTCACTTTGTGGAAAACTCTTTAACGAAAGTATTATCAGTAAAGATAATTGTTGTATAAAGGATGTAACTATTACTCTAAAACTTCCGGTATATTATCATGAATTGGACCCAAACCTTGTGACCCTTTTTCCTAAAAGGGTAACTGTCAGGATTTATGACCTTAATTAACGCTTGTTACATGAATTCTGAATGCATAAACTATGCATCGCCAATTTCTTCAACCGTATAGCTTTTGTTGTGGGTAGCATTTACTCCAATAAACATCTAAAATGGGATCTAACAGATAAAACCTTTTAGACGAGACATGGGACGCTGGTATGGATTTATGGCTTTTGAAAGTTTGCCAAAACTTGTTCGGTTTCATGCACGAATGCATGACTGCAGGTGCGCTGGAGTCTGCCTCACCCCGTGTCTACGCAACTACCCTCTTCACCACCTTTGCATGTAAAGATTAATGACTTGGGAGGGCCATAGAATTTCATAGATACAACCATAATTTATCATTTATAATCTATTTTATATTATTTATTTGTTTTTGTTTTGTCATCATTTGTCTGTTTGATTTTCATTTGTTATTAGTTATATGTTAATTTATTTTTATTTACTATTTACCTGTTTGTTTATTATTCAACTATACCTATGCATTTATTTATGTATTTTATTTTTTATTTACATTATTATAGTTTATATTTATTAATTTATCATTATAATTATTTTTTCGCATCCGACCTAGATATGGACCAAAAGATCTCCTGTCGGCATGCTCCGCCTTTGTAATCCTTTGTAATCCATAACCGGAACACTGATGATCATTAGTAAATGCTTGACGATTATTTTCATTGATCAAATGATCTTTAAGAGGACACAAGACGACAGGACATAAGAAAATAGATTGAGAATCTGTGATTTATACAAACAATCTGTTCTATAGCTGCTTCTGTACTTTCCTCTTCGATGTGTTTGACATGACTGACAATACTCTCTCATGGGTAATTCACATCCACACGCTGCTGATAGGGAGAAGAAACATTATACTATCTACAAAGGATTACAAAGGCGGAGCATGCCGGCAGGAGACCTTTTGGTCCATAACTAGGTCGGATGTGGAAAAAAATTGATAGTGATAAATTAATAAATGAATTAATAAAAATATAATAGTATAGATTATATATAAATAAATGCATTAGTATAATTAGATAATAAACAAATAGATAAATAGTAAATAATGATAAATTGACATAACAAATAATAAATGTGAATCAAACAAATAATAATAAACAAACAGACACATGATAACAAAACAAATAAACAAATAATATAAAATAGATGACAATCATTACAGCATCTTGCTTAGGTGTCTTATCTAAATGATTATTAAAGCTTCGAACTGAAATACATTGCACTGCCTCCGCAATCCTAATACTACGAGATGGCGTTGTACAAATACATACATATTCACAGAACATGTTCATCTCGTAGATAGATCTCGTTAGGTACCAAAGACGAGTGCCCGCTTGTGGTTCTTCAAGATGGGGAACAGAGAAATGATCTCCCTGTTCCCCATTTTTAAAATCCGGTAACCCCCTTATCTCCAGTGGAACCTTGAGGGACTGGCACTTAGTCCCCGGGGCAGAATATCTTCTTCCCTATTTCCTTCTACTACTTTGAGTCGGCGGCATGGAATGCGTCTCAAGCTAGTGCAACGTAGACAGCCGATCCATGGTGTCTTTCTTGAACATTCTTTCCCAACCTTTTTCGACCTTAGCACCCCCTGGTGTCATGTCTAAGCAGTCGATGAGGGGTAGAGGGTAGGCAGACTTCGTCAAAGTTCCATCAGAGCGACTTGAGGAGACGTCGACCACGATTTGGAGGGAGAAGAGAGGACAAGAGGGTCCGCGTTGTCGCGTCGCCACAGCTGTCGAGCTCGAACTTTGGATTGCGATATGGTTGACTTCACATTATGAACGCTGCAACGCACGAACGCACAAACGCACAAACGCACGCACAAATACTGGAAAGCACGCGACTCGTCATTTTCCTAATTTTATGTACGGACTGTACACGCGACGTATGGGGTCTACACTTATAGGCACTCATGCATACGCACACACGCAGACACACACACACGCGTGCACACACACACACACACACACACACACACACACACACACACACACACACACACACACACACACACACACACACACACACACACACACACACACACACACACACACACACACACACACACACACACACAAACAAACATACACAGACACACATACACACAAACACATACACACACACACACACACACACACACACACACACACACACACACACACACACACACACACACACACACACACACACACACACACAAACACACACCCACACACACACAAACAAACAAGCAAACGCACATGCGCACACAGACACACACACAAACAAACAAACACACATGCACACACACATACATACACATAAACACAGACACACATACAAACACACACACATATATTTCGACAAATGTATATACTAAACTGGCATTAGCCAGAGCGTAACCTTTAAAATAGAAATAAATATTTTAGAGGATTGATCGAATAGTATGATAAACGTCACTATTATGGAAATATTAGGAAATGACCCGACTAAGTATAGTAATTAAGCGAGAGAGCTTGACCAACGGCAACTGAAGGAGAGCGCGCGCTCTGAATCAGTTGTTGAACAGTTGTCGACGCATTCACACGTACGTCGTAGTCTTATCTTAAAAGGACAAACGATTCTATTCAGAACAATTGTGGATCCTGGACAAATTGGGGTCTTCATCAATCCAGACACTAACTTGGCCTGAGTCCAGCCCTCATCTGAAAAGAATCGCCTGGTTAAACCCGATCGGAAATTGATAAAAGATATTTCCGTGTCGATGGTGTGGTAGCTAAACCCGGTCGTGCGTGTATCGGGTGATGATGTATGAAGTGCAGCTGTGCACATTTTTCAGTGTAAGAAGCATAACTTTCGCCCTTATCTTCATGTCTGAAAAATTATCTGCTAGAAAATTGCCCCGGGGTAGTTCTGACGGATGCGGTTAAGGTATTACGTACTGTGTGTGGATGAGTAGGCTACCGCATCTCTTCAGTTCCTTAGTAACACTGATTTCACAGGTGAAATGCAGGGTTTTGGTCTTACTTGGCAACGCTTTTTGATTTTTTTTTCTTCTTTAAATCTGATAGAAACCCGGCTCAGCCCAACTTCGTCCCTTGACATAGAGAGAAGCTATAAATATCTCAAGGCATTGCATTGACCTTGAGAGGCGATAGCGTTGCTGGCGTTGGGACTTTATAGATAAAATGCGACGCGCGGGGAACACAGCTTGTTGATGATAGTCACTGGTCCCGGGCTGCAGAAGTTGTGGAGGAGACGAAGACGAGACGGGAGGATGACCAATTGGTCCTTACCCAGACACATGCATTAGCTTTGCTTGTTTGTGTTTCTTTGAAGATGTGTAAATACTTAAGTCGGTTTGTTCTTGACTTGCTAAAATATATAGTTTATGGTCCATGTGTAGATTGTACATGCGCAGACTCGCACACATACACACACGTGCTCGCACGCACACACACACACACACACACACACACACACACACACACACACACACACACACACACACACACACTCATATACACACACACGCGCGTACACACATACACACGCGCACACACACATACAGGCACACTACACACATACACTCTCACACACACATAAAAAACACACTAGCACACACACACATAAAAAACACACAAGCACACACACACACACACAAAACACACGCGCACACACATACACAAACGCGCACAAACACACATACACATACACACACAAGCGCGCACACGACTCGGTGGCGTGGTGGCAGAGTTCCCGGCCGCCACACACACACACACACACACACACACACACACACACACACACACACACACACACACACACACACACACACACACACACACACACACACACACACATCTCCCACAAATAATACACAAAAAAGAGTAAAACGTTTCCTCCTGAAGGTAACTGCGAGAAAGCCTACAATGCACTTAGATGTCTATGGTGGGATTATTGTTTCCAGGAAGCATATTGTGATTAACCTTGAAATTATCTATATATCTTCAATTTTTTTTTGTCGTACCTGCTAAGGTGAGTAATTTCCGCTCCCCGTATCACATGATTCATATAATATCTCGTCAAAGATATCACACATCCTTTCACGAGACTTCGAGTTAACCATTAACAGAATCCTCCGGGTTTCCGGTAACCTGTTGCTCGTGGGCAAACACACACACACACACACACACACACACACACACACACACACACACACACACACACACACACACACACACACACACACACACACACACGACTCGGTGGCGCGGTTGGTAGAGTTCTAGACTGCCAGTACGGTGGTGCCGGTGGTACCTGGTTCGAATCCTGCCCAGGGCTGAAATTATTTCAGTACCGCTGCGCTGCGAGTCGTTACTCCAACTCTCGTGGGCGGGGGGACTTGGGTGTGTGTGTGTGTGCGTGTAAGGTCACAGCATTACCCATAGATCGGTCATACGAGTTCTGAGCTCTCTTCCGGGAGGGAAATAGCTGTCGATCACGAGTCCAACACGTGGTCCAAGACCATGGTGGTGAATCACACACACACAAACATACAGAGAATTAGCATCTTTCGTCTGGGTAAGAACAATGGAATGCCACATTTATTTGCGCTTGGAAATGGTGGTCCTTTTTATAATCTATTGCTTCCGTTCTTTCCTTTACAACAAATTAGTATTTAAATGTATGTATATATGTACATTGTAATTGTTGTTGTTGTCGTTCCCTGACTGTCTGTCCGAGCAGTCCCGTCTCCCCAAGGAAGGCCATAGCCGAAACTGGGTTTTCCCACAAATCCTTTATAGAGTGTATGTTGTGTTGTTTGCGTGCATGATTGTGTATAATGCAGTCTTCCATTATGTGTTGTATGGTATGGGGTGAAGTGTTACATCCTGGGCAGCTGTTCACAACACGGTCGTCCAGCCTCTTCTGGTAGCTTAGAAGTGCTGGGTGGTGACCGCATCGCAGTCTGGCCAAGTGGACTCTGTCCTTACGTGGGAGAGAGGATTCAGAAGGGTGGATATCAGGGGGTCTGGCATGCAGCAGTGTGTTGTCTTTCAGTGTGTTAATGGAGCGGTGAGTGATATGATTATGAATATGTTTCCGGAGGCTGGTATTTGGTGGTTGTGGAGGAAGAGAAGAGAGTATCTGTGAGGTCCTGGAGCTGCAACGTCTACGTCGTGGGACCACCCCCCAACCCCAAGAGTTGGGGGCCAATCAGCAGCAACTACCCCTGGCCATCAGCTCTACGCAGATGGCACCGATCCCCAAGGAGGAGCTACGCCTACCTGGGGAGTACCACATTGTAATTGTAATTGTCCTTGGTTATGGTGTTTTTCATATGGAGGTCTGAAACCTTTGAGGTTTTTGTAAGGAACGACGATGGCTAATTTGACTTGTGGGTGAGTGATTTTTTTTTTTTTTTTTTTTTTTTTTTTGAGGGATCATGTCTTTGAGAACAAGTTCATTTGTTTTGTAAATTGGCATAATTTTATTTTATTTTATTTTATTTCATTTATTTTTATTTATTTATTTATCTATTTATTCATTTATTTATTTTGCATAGATTGTTCATGTGGTAAGTGTGTGTTTTGCCCATGTTGTGGTAAGGTATTCGGTGATAAGAAAAAAACAAAAACAAGTCTCTTCATTCATTTCTGAGTTGGAATATCCGTTGATGATGAGTGCTTCCGTAATTTGAGATATTTCCTTACCAAACGACATCCAATATAATCAGTTTCAGAAGGCAATTATGAAACATTTAAGCCTAACACTCAATTTGTAGCTTTCTGAACACTCATTAACTGCATCTCAATCATTATTACTGTGTCAGTATTCTTCCTGTACACTGTAGCCTGGTATTGGTCGCTTTGGAATATATTCAGTTGAGTTCATAGATAGATTTCAGTATTGAAGAAGATTCCGTTGTTTCCTGCGAATTCCAAAGGTATAAATCATTCCTAGTTCTATAAATATGTCACCTATGTATCTGTGACAGGTGAAAGCTCTTAAAACAGGGTTTTTCAGAAATCGAATTTTCTAAGTATCATATGTAGACATCCGTAAATAGCTGAACTTTAAAGTGTACCCTTACCTACTCCTTACCTTCAACTAAGGTATTATAACTACTCCGATGGGCTTTTGAAAGGGAGATTTGATTCTGTATACAAGAGGGAGTTTCTTGAAGAAGTTTTCGAGAGTTTTAGAAAATGGGAATTCTGGGTAATGGAATAGATTATATAAAAAGAAAACGTCAACTGTTTGGTATATTTGGACGCGGGTAAATAAAGACTGAACACTAAGATAGATAGATAGATAGATAGAGATAGACTTTATTTGGCAATGAATCGATGTACATGAAGTGCAAATAATGACAAGAACACATAGTTCGAAATAATAAATGTAAATTGCCGAGGATAACACAAAAATAAAGAGTGAACACTAAGGTAAGTGAAGGTCCCGTGGGTTGGCCGTTGTGTTGAATCTACATAAAGTCGTCATTGGATTTCAGAGAATACGAGTTCAGTTAATTCAAACATGAACGAAGTAGTGTTTGTTCAGAGACGTTGAGGCAATTATTTGCGATATAACAGGAAGTTTGTGTGTGTGTGTCTGTGTGTATATGTGTGTGCGTGTGTATACAAG